>NC_049203.1:9745040-10090723 GCF_013347855.1 Anguilla anguilla
TAGGAGGTTAACCTGGGTTTCCTCCCCACTTCCTCTAATTAAACATGGAATGCATTAGATTGGGGCTGTATTATAATTAAGAATTTTTTTGCCCTGTTGACTGCAAATTAACAGACGCATCCCACTTACTTCTCACACACCCCCACACCATCTCGCTGTCACTGACCCTGCCTTCTATAGAGCGGAAGCAGCACTCCCAATCCACGGCTGTTTGAGCCATTCCAGGTCTTAGTAGGAGCGGGTTAGTGTGCTTAATAGAATCCACCAGCAGGCAGTTTCCATCCAGGAGGCTCGCCTGCATGGAGTAAAACCTGGACTGGACCGTGAGAGCGCTTTTCCATCCCTGTCTCGGTGACCTCTCCGCGACTGACCCCTCCCCTTAACGCCGCATCACCACGCTACGCTTTCCCGGGCCACGCCCTCTTTCAGCACGCCGTGTCCAGCTGATGTGGTTTTTTTGTTGCTGCCTGTTCCACGCGCTTTCCAACGGTTTTCTAGTGTGATGTGGTCCGCTTTTATGACCTGCGGTCCTATTTTCCTGTCAAGGCTATATTTATTTTCCCCACTCATTTAGTCTTATTGCAGTAACGTTGCTGTACACCACATTCCCACGGTGGAGATGATAAACTTTCCATCTGTCCTTTTGGCTTCATCAACACTTGACTCCATAGGTCTTTTATTGGAAATTAAATTGCTGAAATGAAAACTTGCTGATGTTTTTGCATGGTGGTTGAACATCTCCATATGACAGCGCTAACGCTTCTGTCTTACAGTTTCCGCGGAGACGCTGCAGAAGAACATCGACCAGATGGGTCGGCAAATCGCGGGCCTGGAGAAGGACATCGAGACCTTTCCCCCTCCGCAGAGCGACAAGGACAAGTTTGTGGAGAAGATGTCCATATCCTTTCACTTCCTGCGCCCCTGTCAGCTGACAGGAAATGCTGTCATGGCTAGAACCGCTCAGACAGTGAACACTGCACTGTGATTGGAAGGGTAGCAGCGAAGTGTGTAAATCACTGATGGAGTGGTCTCTACAGTATTTTGGAGAGAGTCAAGTGGTACTTTGCGGTATGATTCATAGACATTGCAAACTCTCAGTTGATTTGGAGGAGTTTTAAGGGGTAGTGTGAGAGTCACTGACTCACTGAACGCCGCAGTTTTGATGGTGGTGAGTGAAAGTGGAGAGGAGGAGGCAATGGGGTGCTCTCAAATGGATGTGACCCCTGGCCACCTCCATGCCGTTCCACCTTAATGAACCTTGGCTGTACTCATGGTTTGCTGACTGCGGACAATGCGCCAGATCTCTACCCCTCTGAAGACTATAAAGGCCCTCTTTGTCCGGTGATGTAACAGCCGCTCATCGACTGGAAGCGATTGGTCGGCTCTGGCGTCGGGCTGTTGCTGAATGGCTCAGTCCTGAGAAGCGGCGCTGCGTGGTCCCATTCACCAGAAACGCCGCGGCGCCACAAAGCTCCCGGCTCTTTGGGCTAAACGAATCACGCGCTGACTGCGAAGGGCCGCTGTTCCCAGAGTTCCCGTCTCTAATGAAGACGCGTCCCGTCCCCGGCGTCACAGAGGGCGCTGTGTTCCCCCTAACGGGGTCCCCACCTGACCGCGTGCCGCGGGAGCGTTTAAAACGGCCTCCCAGAATGCCGGAGCCGTCGCCTTACAGCGCTGATCTTCAGTGAAGATTGGCCTCCTGTTAGCCGTAGCCTGAGAGGCTCTGTGTGTTTACGGTCAGCTCCTGTTAGCCGTAGCCTGAGAGGCTCTGTGTGTTTATGGTCAGCTCCTGTTAGCCGTAGCGCTGAGAGGCTCTGTGTGCTTACGGTCAGCTCCTGTTAGCCGTAGCGCTGAGAGGCTCTGTGTGCTTACGGTCAGCTCCTGTTAGCCGTAGCCTGAGGGGCTCTGTGTGTTTACGGTCAGCTCCTGTTAGCCGTAGCGCTGAGAGGCTCTGTGTGTTTACGGTCAGCTCCTGTTAGCCGTAGCGCTGAGAGGCTCTGTGTGTTTACGGTCAGCTCCTGTTAGCCGTAGCGCTGAGAGGCTCTGTGTGTTTATGGTCAGCTCCTGTTACCCGTAGCGCTGAGAGGCTCTGTGTGTTTACGGTCAGCTCCTGTTAGCCATAGCGCTGAGAGGCTCTGTGTGTTTATGGTCAGCTCCTGTTAGCCGTAGCGCTGAGAGGCTCTGTGTGTTTAGGGTCAGCTCCTGTTAGCCGTAGCGCTGAGAGGCTCTGTGTGTTTACGGTCAGCTCCTGTTAGCCGTAGCGCTGAGAGGCTCTGTGTGTTTATGGTCAGCTCCTGTTAGCTGTAGCGCTGAGAGGCTCTGTGTGTTTACGGTCAGCTCCTGTTAGCCGTAGCGCTGAGAGGCTCTGTGTGTTTATGGTCAGCTCACTTTAAAAGTTCTGTGAGCTGAGGTTGTTCCTGTGGTTGCCTGGTACAGCCCATACACAAAAACAGTTAAAGATGGTGGGCAAGGATTAGATATTTAAGGCTGCGGTTGAGTTGAGTTTGATATTTAAGGCTGTGGTTGTGTTGAGTTCGATATTTAAGGCTGTGGTTGAGTTGAGTTTGATATTTAAGGCTGCTGTTGTGTTGAATTCGATATTTAAGGCTGCTGTTGTGTTGAGTTCGATATTTAAGGCTGTGGTTGTGTTGAGTTCGATATTTAAGGCTGTGGTTGTGTTGAGTTCGATATTTAAGGCTGTGGTTGCGTTGAGTTTGATATTTAAGGCTGTGATTGAGTTGAGTTTGATATTTAAGGCTGTGGTTGTGTTGAGTTTGATATTTGCGGTTGTGGTTGTGTGTATGTAAGGCCTGCTGTTCCTCAGTGTGGAGGCCCTTAACCCTTTGAGCACAGCTTTGTTAGCGTAGCGCGGGAGCAGTATGAGAAGGTGGACCTCATGCACAAGAGCATGGAGAAGCAGTACGAGGAGCTGGGGAAGTACTTCGTCTTCGACCCCAAGAAGATTTCGGTCGAAGAGTTCTTCGGCGACCTCAATAACTTCTGCAACATGTTCCAGGTGAGCAGCCGAACCCTTTTATGATGGGAAGACAAAGCGGAGGCATTGTGTGGATTCAAACTCGATTGTCTCCTGGGTTTGGCAGAAACAGGCTGGAGCTTCACGATGATTCTCAGCCTTCTCTTGTTTACATGCAACATGCAAACCAGCTCTGCCTGTTTGCTTAGCAAAACTTTCTGAATAGTGGGTCTTTGTGAGGCAGCTGGGGATCTATGGAAACATTAACTAATACAAATATTGAGGTTACAGGACAACAAGGACACACATACTTACTGTATGCACGCCTGCACGCACGCACACACACACACACTCAAGGGCAATGATCCATCTGGGCCTTTTTCCCGAAACTCTGATAAGACTTGCACAGTTTCTGAAAGCCATCACACACACAACAAGCTGTCCTTGGAAGAAGACAAAGAGTCGTTCATTTTGTTTACTTTGAAGGTCTGGGTCAAAGAACTTCCACTGAGGGAGGCAAAAATAGGCAGTGCTTCATGTGAGAGCATGACAGAGACAAAAGAGAGAAGTGTAAGGTGTGTGTGTGTGTGTGTGAATGTGAGAGAGAGAGAAAGAGATTGTTTTAGAATTTACTGTGAAGGCATTCCCTGGAGCTGTGCTATATTTCACACGTCTGAAATGTAGCATTTTACATTATAGATTCTTAGCAGACGCTCTTATCCAGAGCGACTTACAACAAGTGCATTACAAAACTCAGAGACAAGCGCTTTACAACATTCCTGCAAGAGAGCTACAATAGGTATAACTTTGCAAAAAGTGTGAATTGTACTGGTGCGAGCCGGGGGCAGGGACCAGGCATGTACAGACAGACAGACAGACAGACAGACCGGCGGACGGACGGACGGACAGGCAGACCGAAAGACGGGCAGACAGACAGACAGACAGACAGACAGGCAGGCAGGTGTGTGGGGGATGTGCTTGGCATGGCCTCCCCCTGTGCACCTGCAGGTGATGTCACACCCTCCTCCTCTGTGAGGCTGAGGTGCAGATGGTGAGCGAGTCTTCTCTCTGCTTACTGTACAGTAATGCAGTACAATGGAGCCAGCCTGCTTTGTGCTCATCCTGGGAGTCAGCCAGATCACTACACACATATACATGTGCACATACAGTATATGCACACACACACACTCTCTCACACACAAACACACACACACACACACACACACACACACACTCACACACACGCTCACACACACACACACACACACTCACACACACACAAATCTCTGAAACAGCCTACAACCAAACAATAAAACAAACAGTAAGTTCATCAGCTAACTGCAGATTGCCTTCTAAAACTACAAAATAAACAGTAATGTTGGCATCAGCCCAGCACACACACAGTGGAATAATTCTTGTTCCTGTGAGTTTCAGAGGCCCTTTGGGGGTAAAACTGATGGCAGTTTAAATGAGAGAAGAGATAATGGCAAATACTGTGTTCACACAGCTCTCTTTGTGATCAGCCTGTCAGCAGCACAGAAATTTATCTCCCGTCTGTGTGTGGTAGATGATTAATGGACAGCCAGTGTTTCTGTGCTCTGGACAGCATGTTTTGGGAGATGAAACGCTCCCCCTCCCCCTCACCCTCTCCTCTCCCTGTCCTTCAGCAAGCGGTGAAGGACAACCAGAGGAGGAAGGAGGCGGAGGAGAAGATCCGCCGGGCGAAGCTGGCGAAGGAGAAGGCTGAGAAGGAGAAGGAGGAGAAGGCCAAGAAGAGCCAGATGCTGGACATCAACGCAGGTACCGTGGAGACTACACATCCCAGCACGCACCGCACCAAAACCCTGTCCAGTCCGTTTCATAAGCCACCAGATCTGAGTCTGACGGGAGGTCGTCTTCTCTGACGTTAAGCCTCGTTAAAACAGCACTTAAGTATCAGAGAGGCAGGCCCTGAAGCGCGGGATGTGACCCCCCCCCCCCCCCCCCCCCATTCCTTGTAAAATATACACACCACACTCACATCTGATAAACAGCTCGGATCTGTAAACATAGGTTTAGAGGCTCCAGTGGCTGCGGCCGTTTCACCAGCGCTAATGGTCTGCGGTTGCGGGCCTGTTTTATTTTACATGTCCTCGCGCGGTCAACTTAACCGTGCCTAATGACCGCCGATTGCTGATGAGGCCCTCAGCCAACGAGAGAGCCGGAAGATCACCGGTCCGCTTTCTCCGCTCTGCAGCTGCAGTTCTCCTGTGCTCCACTTGGGGGAGCTCAGGGTTCATTTTTTGACCGCGGCGCTGGCGTCTGACGTGGGGAAGGCTTGTTTTCATTCAGCCTTGGAAAGTGCAGCTGTCCTATCTGTAGATATCATTCTTTACGCTGTTTATCTCCTGCCATAAAAATCCACAAGAAAGAGAGATCAGTGCAAGTGTGCCAAAGAAGCTTGTGTTTTAAACGTCTAAAGGAGATGAGAAGTGTTTGAGGGAGATGAGGAGAACCAGAGAGCCATTTGTTCTGTGGAGAAACGCCGCTGCAGCATTGGGCCTGCGGTTCTGTTCTGGCCCTCGTCACAGAGAGCAGTGCTGTGAGATCCATTAATCTCCACTCCTTAGGGACGGGGGAGTGAAGGGTACTAATCCCTGTAACAGAGGAGCAGCGGTTCCGGTCACATTCTTGTTTATTTGAGAAGCTTCTCCGGTCGGTCCTCGTGGTCCGGATTGATGCACAGAATTCCGTGCTGGTCCGTGTTCTGCTTAAGCCTTTTGCAACAGCCAGGGACAGGAAGGAACATCCTGACTCCACATGTCCAAGTGTGATTTATATTTTTTTATAAGGTTATATGGGAGGTGATATTGGAGGCTGAATGTTGTATCTGAGAGTAGGGACTGGGTTTTAGTGCTTTTATTGTGAAAGAGGGGAAGTTGTGTAATGAGAAAAGTTAGATTGAGTTTTTAACTGGACCCTGCAGACCGTGTCTTGCTCTCTGGAGGTGAGAGCAGCTATATTTGCACAAGTATTAATGACTTAATATTTACAATCACTCATCCATACACAGATACACACACTCACCCACAGTCACTGAGATACACATACACTCTTACTCGCCCGCACACACACACACACACACACACTCTCACTCGCACACATGCATGCACACACACACACACACACACACACACACACACACACAGTCACTCAGACACATGTTCATTCACACACACACACACACACACACACATACACACACATACACACACACACTCAGTCACATACACTCTCACTCGCACACATGCATGCACACACACTCACACACGCACACACACACATATACAGAGTCACTTAAACACACATTCAGTCACAAGCACACACACCTCATGTCGCAATGGTGGAAGTTTGTGTTCATAGTGGTAACAGTGTGTGTTTACCTTGGTAGCTATGTTTGTAGTAGTGGCGGTTCATTCTGTTCTTACTTCGGTTCACACTGAAGACGTAGCAGCGTGTGTTTATATTGGTGGCCGCTCATATTTGGGGCATGCGCCAGTGTTTTTGGCTGAGCGGAGCACACACACATTGCGCCCCCCTTTCCCCAACATCTGTTTCCCATCACACAGAGATTTAAGCAACCAATCAGAAACACTCCCGCTTCCCCTTCAAACCCATAGTGCCCTCGCTCTGCCAGCTCAGCAGCCAATCACAAGCTTTCCCGCTGAAACCCCTAACCTCAAACCCCTGGCTCTGTCAGTCATACCCCTGAACCTCCCCTGCAGCCCCTCATGCCTGTCGTCCCTGCCGCCCCCCCACAAGCCTGTGGTCTGCCTCAGCCCCCCCCACCTCCTGGATCGCCTCAGTCACACTGGCCCCTGCCAGCCACCCTCCCCCCCCCTTCCTCTTCTCTGTTTCTCATTCCATAGCTGTGTCGTGTCAGACTTTCCTCCGTCCTCCCCCCTCCAGTTCCTTTTAGACGTTCTAAAAGGAACATTCTGGAAAGCCTTTCTCCTCCTTAAACTTATTACTGCATTTCAGACACACACTCCTCCAGCCTGTAAAGAGGGTTACTCTGGAGACAGTTTCACTTTGCAGCAGACCAGGAGAGGATATGCAGTTAATCTCTCTAACATTAACTCTGAGGGCGAGTCTTTTTTGAGAAAGCTCACCCGCGGAGGAGGGGTGTTGTTTACGCGCCTCTCGGAGAGGAAAGGGGGCCGGCACACCTGTGCTGGATGGTTTGCATACCGCGCCGGCCCCCGCTTTGCATGAGCCCTCACGCCACATCCTTCACTTCCTGTCCGATTCCCAGAAGCGCGTGCTGTTCCTCGCACCCTGACGTAAGGCCTGGGATCTGTCTGTCTCTCTCTCTCCCTCTCTCTCCCCCCCCCCCCCCCCCTCTCTCTCTCTCTCTCTCTCTCTGCTTTATGTATGAGTTTGTTACCAGTTCTCCCTGGGAGTGTGGGAGTGCTGTGATTAACATTACCCCCACACCCCCCACACCCCCAAACACAGGCTGGTGGAAACGCAGAGTCTCAGGTTGCACAGAGTCTAGTTTAGAAACACAATGAGAATGAGCTGCTGCTTTCCTGTGAGGAGCTGTTGTTTTTCCGTCTGCTCCATTTCCTGCTCGGCTGAGGAGATGAATAATTTGCGCGTGCAGTGAGAGATGGGGGAGGGGGCTGAGGGGAGGGGAGGGGGTGGAGGAGTTTGGGGTTTCCGCTCCTGAAGTTCCTGTGTCCCCGCTCCGGTACGGCAGAGGGCTTCCTCCAGTCTGTCAGCGCATGCCACGCCCTCACATCTCTCTTCTGGTAAAATACCCTTATTTAGAGCCCCAGCGCAATGCTAACAATACCCTGATTTATAGCCCATGAAAACACCCTGATTTGAGGCTTCAGCACTATGATGAAAACACCCTGATTTGAGGCTTCAGCGCTATGATGAAAACACCCTGATTTGGAGCCCCCTCTGATCTCACAGGAGAGCGTTTAATCACAGAAACCCTCTCTGAGCTCACAGGAGTATGTCTAATCACAGAATCTCTCTCCCAAAACACAACCAAGTAATAAAAATCACAGAAACCGTCTTGCTAAACACACAGTCAGCCTGATTAATCACAGAAAGCAAGTATAGAGAAAAGCTTCCACTAACAGGAAGGGCAGGACAGAATGTACTCTCGGACATGAGATCACAGACCCCTAAGATAAGCAATTCCACACTGTGGCTGTTTTTGTGTGAGTGAGGAGATCGTTGTTTATTACGAGGGCAGCAGAATGAAATGAGATGTTTGGTTTGGATGCGTCAGTGGGGCCTGTTGTCGGGGTGATACTGGCACAGTGTCCAGCTCTCAGACTCCTGTAGAAAGCATGAGGACTGTCTGTCCCTGCAGCACTCTGGAACAGGATAGGTGAGAGAAAATGATAGAGACAAAGGCATTGTTTTCAGTGTCCAGAAGTTCCATGTGTGATAGGTCTTATAGAACTGTATGACAACACTAATATCAAAAATCTATATCATCATTATTTTCAGTAACATCATAATTATAATAATGCTAGCAATAATAACAATGATGATATGTACATATAAATTATAATATATGTATAATTACTATTTACTACTATTACTACTGCTTATTATAATTTTTATTACTATTGTTAGTAATACTAATTATAAATATGTAGTTACTGGTATTTAATTCATAGCCATAGATATTTAATGTAATGTATCTTTACATTATAATGCTATACTAATAAAATATTATTTTGAATTATATATTGAATGCTACATAGGGCAGCCATATTTCTCTGTTGCTCAGCAGTGGTGTTATGACTGATATGTGTTTGTTTGCACTTGCCCTTAACCAGCGTGAGTTGCTCCCAATTTGGGCATTTGCTGAAGTAATTTAGAGTAGGCACTAAAGGCTACAACAGCATTGTTCCACAAAGGACTTGAACCTGCAACCTTCGACCTCACTTGGTTAGTGCAGATGGCAAGGCTAAAGTCTCCCTTCCTGAGCCACGTGACTCTGAGTGTGTGTTGCTGAATGGCTACTGGGCTACACAGATTGAGAGCAGCAGTATTCAGATGTGGGACGAGGGCAGTTCCTGCCTGTGACCACTAGATGCCAGTGTTGTTGGTATGTGAGGGTGCTCCAGTGCGTACAGGCGCACGCTTCTCTTACAGGATCACACTGCTTCCCATCACGCCGTCCTGTGGTTTCTGAGCAAAGCGTCTGTTAACCCCTTCAGCCCTGGACGCTGGCACAGCTCTGGCAGGGTTGTATGGTATAAGGACGTGCTATCGAGAGAACGAGAGTTCCAGTCTGTGTTCCCACGGCTGTTTCCTTCCTTATCTCAGGGCTGACTTCAGTGAGTGAAAGGAGTGGAAGGGATTCCTGTAGTTCTGCATTGTGATATATGTTTATTCTTATTGCCGTGACTCACTGTATCCACCTTCAGGTAGGGAGGCCTGTCTCTCTGAATTTCTCAGTACAGGAGGGGACTAAAGTTACAGTAAAAAAAGAAGCAGTGTCTTTTTATCAGTGTTCATTTGCCTGAATCCAGACTAGAATGGTTGTTTGTGTCATCATTGCTAGTTCATACGTATGTAATATATTTAGTATCATAACTTAAGGCAGTATGTTCATTCATAAGGTCAAATATTGGCTGTTAGGATATATCAATACTCATAACACTTTCCGAGCACACACAGCTGAGCGTTGTATTGGATATAGGCCGGAGGATGTCGATGTCATATTTTCACATTTTCAGGTTAGTGGGTCACGGCAGTAGAGAATAGGGTCAATGGCTTCCTCCGCTGGGCACTTACATGCATATGATTTAAGCTCATCCTGGAAAGTGGACCACACAAACACGTGTGTTTTTATCCGCGTCCCAGAGGCCGTACATAAACATGCTTTTTACGTAAGCACCGCGGGCATGTACCAGATTCATTTCCCGAGAGCAAAACCGGGATGCGCGGCCGCAGTTCCACTTTCCGGCCACAGGGTGGTGCATGCGAGCCGTATTTAATTCTGTCGGTCCCCTGTTGTGTTGTTGACTTCCCGTTGCGTGATGCAGGGTGATGCCTGCGCCCATCTGGTGCCTGTTTAGTGGGAAGGTGGGGGAGGGGGAGTTCCATGCAGCGCTAATCTCTACTGAGGCCACGGAGGCTTAAAACCTTTAACCTTCTCCACTCAGAATGGAGATAATTAAAGCCATCTGCCTGCCCGCGTCCTCTCTGTGTACCCCCACACACCCCTCACTTTAACAACACACTTATCTCTGCCCTGCTGTTTACTGTACTCTACTGTACACAAGCCCATAGCCTAGAGATACTCTACGGCTAGGATGTGGATCAGTGTGTCACAGGCTCTCTCTCTCTCCCTCACACACACACATACACACACATATACACTCTCTCTCTGACACACACACACACACACACACAGCCGGACACACATACACTCTCTCTGACACACACACACACACACATACAGCCAGACACACACACACTCACGCACGTAGACACACACGCACATACATACATACACACACACACACACACACACATACACTCACACATAGACACACGCACACACACACAGACACACACACACCTACACACACACACATAGACACACACGCACATACATACATACACACACACACACACATACACTCACACATAGACACACGCACATACACACACACACACACACACCAGCCCTGTCCCGTATGTGTGTTTGACCCCAGCACAGGCGCAGTCAGCTACAGGCTGTAGCTGCATCTCTGCTGTTGTTCTTGGTCTGATTGCTGCTCCTGATCCGCTTTGATCCGACCGTCAGTCTGTCAGGAGGATTATGTCCTCACTTTGACCCAATAAAACATCCTAAACTGCCCTGTGCGTGTGCCTGTATGTGCGCGTGTCTGTCTGTATGTGTGTGTCTGTGTGTGTGTGTGTGTGTGTGTGTGTGTGTCTGTGTGTGTGTGAGTGTGTGTGTGTGTGTGAGTGAGTGTGAGTGTGTGTCTGTGTGTGTGTGTGAGTGTGAGTGTGTGTGTGTGAGTGTGTGTCTGTGTCTGTGTGTGTGTGTGAGCGTGTGAGTGAGTGTGTGTGTGTGTACTGCAGCAGTGGGCTCAGGTGCTGATCTCCATTCAGTCCCTCAGGTTTAGCAGCAGCTGAGGGCTTTGCTCTGGGGAGTCTCTGCTATCTGTGTCCTGGAAAGAGAGTCTCACCTCAGATATTAAAGCCCAACGACTTATTCCATTAAAATCCTAATCCCAGCTGTGAGTGTGGGAATGAGGCCGGTGTGACGGTGTGTGTGTGTGTGTGTGTGTGTGTGTATGTTTGTGTGTATGTATGGGGGTGTTTGTGCTCACGTGTTTGGTTGTCGCTGTGTATGTGCTCACGTGTACGCACTGGTTGGAGGTTTAGGGTGAGGGTGTGTGTGTGTGTGTGTGTAGGAGTGCGCACGCCCCAGGCACCATTAACGGCAGTGTAGTGTAAGTAGGTCACTGCTCATGTAGGTTACTGTGCTTAAAGTGGCCACTGTGCTGATGTGACAGGTTGATGTCCTATTATAGAGGTAAAGATAGGGGGCGCCCCACTCCAGCCATTTGTGCCCTTCTGTGTTCACTGGTGAAAAGAGGGGGGGGGGGCGTGTGGGAGGAAGAAGAGCTGGTCCCTTGAGTAATGGGATTAAAAGAGAGAGCAACATCCCTCCCTCACTCTCCCCTTTCCCCATCTTCCTCTCTCCCCCTCTTCTTTCTTCCTCTCTCACTAGCTCTTTGTGTGTTCTTCATTTATCTACGTACATATTCACAGACACACATGTATCCTGGGGTGATATGCTGTATCGGTCCTGTATAACAGTTCCCTGGCTGTCCTCTCTGGATTGGAAGATGGTGTATGATACAGATGCAGATTGCAGATTCAAGCTTTAAATAATTTAAGTATGTGAGAGTATGTGATTTGGTGCCAATTAAATAACGCTTGGCAGAACAAACACGGGCACATACATCAGTCATACGTTCTGCTGCCTGTTTAACTATTAACATGTAAAAGTTTATCCATATAAGTCAGTGTCAGATTGGATGGACATGTTCTTAAAATCTGATTTTCTGCCCATTGGAAGTTTATAAAGGATATAGGAGTGATGTTTTCAGTACCTGCTTCTGTACGGTATTATGTCTTCTTTTCTCAGTCTGAAATAGTCTGGCATGTTTAAGAGCCAGAAAGACACGGGTACTTTACTGAAATGGAGGTTCTTCCGGTGCAGTGCACCTCAGCATGCTGACAGTAGGCTGCTCTCCTGTTCTTTCACAACGCCGGCTGTGAAATCCGGATTCACACACCCCACTACTCACAGCCAAGCGGCCATTTTATCCCGTCGCCATAGAAACTGTGACACGGCCAGGTTTGAACAGCCCAAGCTTTATTGAGAGCCGCCCGGGCGAACAGGACGCATTCCCTTCTGCGTGGTGCCTGACTGCATGCTTCTGCGTGTGTGTGTGTGTTTACAGAGGGAGACGAGACGGGTATCATGGACGGCCTGCTGGAGGCGCTGCAGTCTGGAGCTGCCTTCAGGAGGAAGAGAGGTCCACGGCAAGCTGGTGAGTCGCACCCACACCCAGCGGGAGCCCCGCCCACGTCCTGGGGGAGCCACACCCCCCTGTGATGCGATCACCTCCCAACCTCTCGCATCATGACCTCTGTGTGCAGGTTTGGTGGACATGTGCTCTTTCTGTAAGGGATCTATTGTGGTATCCACGGAGAACTTATTCTCTGTTCTCATTTGAGTAGCCACGTATTTTAATTGCATTTTTACTGTGGTGCTTGTGCACACAGACATACACACACACGCGCGCACACACTCCTCTCACTCATACAGTACGTCCTGAAACGGGCTGTCCAGCGGAGGGTGCTGTGCATTTGTTATGGTATTAGCGAAGCAGACTTCCATATAGCGCTGGCCAATGGACATCCAGCCGCTGACTTCCAAGTACATGTAAATATTGGTTTGGGTCTCGTAAATAAAGCAAAGGAATTATTTACAGGAGGGAGAAAACCTGGAAAGAAAATGCAAAATAACCAAGGAAAAGCAAACAGACAGTTTTTAAAATAAACGGACGACACTGCCCCCTAAAAACCCCTGTGTGTCTGCTTTCCACCTTCCCCTAGTGACTGTCACTATTGCACCCACAAAAACAATCGTACTATTTGTACCCCCAATTGCTGACAGAGGGTGTAAATATGTGAATTTCACCACAACCAGTTTCCCCTTCTATAAATACATCTCAGTTTCCACACTGCCTGTAAGACCACAGTGCAGTTGCACATACCTAGACTGCTGTGGCATTCTTACACACCCAGAAACCACGTACAGATATAAGACACACATACTGCTGTGGCACGCCAAGCCCACACGTAGGTTTTCACTCCAACTCCAACTCTCCCTCTTGAGGAACAGTTTCATATTTTTGTTTTAAAGGGATAGTTCACCAAAAAGTGAAATGAACGTACCCAGCCTGCTGTTTATCCATCCAGAGCTATCGGGATGGATAGATGGCGCTCCGTGTAAGTGGGAACATGCCTTCATTTTATTTTTGGGTGAACTGCCCCTTTAAGGACATTATGTCTTGTGCACACCTGCTCAAATTCGGTATCAGTCCAGCGTTCTATCACGCTTCACAGTGTGTCAGCTGATCACGATGTGTACGTCTGCCTGGAGCTGGATCGAGACCTTCTCTTTGTCTGAAAGACACAGTGTCCCAACTCCAATAAAAACAACACACACACACACACCACACACTCAGACACACACACACACACACTCACACGCACAAAGAAAATCACACACACACACTCATACCACACACTCAGACACAGACACACACTCACACGCACAAAGAAAATCACACACACACACACACACACACACACACACACTCATACCACACACTCAGACCCAGACACACACACAAACGCACAAAGAAAATCACACACACATGCCACACACTCAGACACAGACACACACACACACGCACAAAGAAAATCACACACACACACAAAAACACACACACACACTCTGTGCTGTCCCACAGTGCCTCATTAGCACTGCAGCATCCATCCTGCCCCTCTCTGACTGCACTTTTCTGTGTGTGTGTGTGTGTGTGTGTGTGTGTGTATGTCTGTGTGTGTCCTTGTGTCTGTGCGTGTCTCTGTATGCGTGTGTCTGTGTCTGCGTGTCTCTGTGCATGTGTCTGTGTCTACGTGTCTGTGCGTGTCTGTGTGCATGTGTTTGTATGTGTGTGTCTCTGTGTTTGCGTTTCTGTGTGCATGTGTTTGTGTGTGTGTGTCTGTATGTGTGTCTGTACATGTGTCTGTGTGCATGTGTTTGTGTCTACGTGTCTGTGTGTGTCTCTGTGTCTGCGTGCCTGTGTTTGTGTGTGTCTCTGTGTGTCTCTGTGTCTGCGTGTGTCTGTGTGCATGTGTTTGTGTGTGTCTGTATGTGTGTCTGTATGTGTGTCTGTGTCTGTGTGTGCCTGTATCTCTCTCTCAGCTCACTAATGGCTGTATCACTGGGTTTATCAGAGAATGGACTTCCCCTGACTCATTTCTGAGCTAATTGAGCGGCCCGCGGGTCCCGTGGGCAAACGGAAGCGTTATCTCTCGCTGCGGGACACCTCGTTCTGAGAGGGGCAGTCCGTTTGCTCAGATGAGGAGATGCTTCCCGATACGGGGCTGCTGGAGGCGCGCCTGGAGGAGGCTGCGGTGTGCCGGAGCGATCCATACGGCACGGTGACGCACCCGCATGCCTCTGCGCCTCGTCCCGGGCCTCCTCAGGGTCTTACGCAACGCTCAGCCCAGATCAGCGCTTCCGCCGCACCGTCAGCCCCAGCACGCATCCGCCTGCATCGCAACGATGAGCCCTGCAGGGTCATTACAGATTTGTGTGCCCTGCAGTGTTACAGCATTGTCTGTACTGCAGGGTCATTACAGATTAGTGTGCCCTGCAGTGTTACATCATTGTCTGTACTGCAGGGTCATTACAGATTAGTGTGCCCTGCAGTGTTACATCATTGTCTGTACTGCAGGGTCATTACAGATTAGTGTGTCCTGCAGTGTTACAGCATTGTCTGTACTGCAGGGTCATTACAGATTTGTGTGCCCTGCAGTGTTACATCATTGTCTGTACTGCAGGGTCATTACAGATTAGTGTGCCCTGCAGTGTTACAGCATTGTCTGTACTGCAGGGTCATTACAGATTTGTGTGCCCTGCAGTGTTACAGCATTGTCTGTACTGCAGGGTCATTACAGATTTGTGTGCCCTGCAGTGTTACAGCATTGTCTGTACTGCAGGGTCATTACAGATTTGTGTGCCCTGCAGTGTTACAGCATTGTCTGTACTGCAGGGTCATTACAGATTTGTGTGCCCTGCAGTGTTACAGCATTGTCTGTACTGCAGGGTCATTACAGATTTGTGTGCCCTGCAGTGTTACAGCATTGTCTGTACTGCAGGGTCCTTACAGATTTGTGTGCCCTGCAGTGTTACAGCATTGTCTGTACTGCAGGGTCATTACAGATTTGTGTGCCCTGCAGCTCTGTTACAGATTTGTGTGCACTGAACTGCAGGGTCATTACATCTTAGTCTGCACTGCAGTATCGGTTCATCATGTTTTTACTGCGAGTTCCGGTTTGAGTTTGCCGATGTGGGACAGATTAAATGGGCTGGAATGCCAGCTCCCTGCACCGCTTCAGATGGAAGCTGCAGACCCCCTCAGTCTGAGCTGCACCGCTTCAGATGGAAGCTGCAGACCCCCTCAGTCTGAGCTGCACCGCTTCAGATGGGAGCTGCAGACCCCCTCAGTCTGAGCTGCACTGCTTCAGATGGAAGCTGCAGACCCCCTCAGTCAGAGCTGCACCGCTTCAGATGGGAGCTGCAGACCCCCTCAGTCAGAGCTGCACCGCTTCAGATGGAAGCTGCAGACCCCCTCAGTCTGAGCTGCACCGCTTCAGATGGAAGCTGCAGACCCCCTCAGTCTGAGCTGCACTGCTTCAGATGGAAGCTGCAGACCCCCTCAGTCTGAGCTGCACTGCTTCAGATGGAAGCTGCAGACCCCCTCAGTCTGAGCTGCACCGCTTCAGATGGAAGCTGCAGACCCCCTCAGTCTGAGCTGCACTGCTTCAGATGGAAGCTGCAGACCCCCTCAGTCTGAGCTGCACTGCTTCAGATGGAAGCTGCAGACCCCCTCAGTCTGAGCTGCACCGCTTCAGACGGAAGCTGCAGATCCCCTCAGTCTGAGCTGCACCGCTTCAGATGGAAGCTGCAGACCCCCTCAGTCTGAGCTGCACCGCTTCAGATGGAAGCTGCAGACCCCCTCAGTCTGAGCTGCACCGCTTCAGATGGAAGCTGCAGACCCCCTCAGTCTGAGCTGCACCGCTTCAGATGGAAGCTGCAGACCCCCTCAGTCTGAGCTGCACCGCTTCAGATGGAAGCTGCAGACCCCCTCAGTCTGAGCTGCACTGCTTCAGATGGAAGCTGCAGACCCCCTCAGTCTGAGCTGCACCGCTTCAGATGGGAGCTGCAGACCCCCTCAGTCTGAGCTGCACCGCTTCAGATGGAAGCTGCAGACCCCCTCAGTCAGAGCTGGCCTGGGTCCTGGCTCTCTGGCGTTTAGCTCTGTTTACCGAGCGCGACTCCCCGATCCGCACGCGCGGTGCGCTCCGCGCTCCCCGCCGTCCCCGAGCCCGGTTACCCTGGACGATAGCGTTAGCGGGATCCAGCTACAGGAAGCGGCGCAGCTGCTGTGTGTGTGTGTGTGTGTGTGTGAGCGCGCTACGGTAGCCCAGCGGCTGCTCTGTGTGTGTGTGTGTGTGTGTGTGTGTGTGTGAGTGCGCTACGGGAGGCCAGCGGCTGCTCTTCCCTCCGCTCGCTCTCCCTCGTCTCTGGGTCGTGAGAACGCCCGGTCGCTAGGGCCACCGCGTTTCCTCTCGGGCTCTATATTTAAAGCTCCGCTCTCTCTAATTTACGGGGAGGCCCTGGGGCGAAGACGCGCACCCCGAGCGCACCGCAGAGAAGCGGCCTCGCCTCGCCGCGTTCGAGCCGCACGCCGCTAACACGCAACGTTAGCGCGTTCTGTTCCTCAGCCGAACGCACGTCCCCCTCGCTGGACAGCCACCCCGCTCCCTGTCCTGAAGTTTAACCCCTTTAGTAAGAGGGTACTGGTAACAGGAGGTACTGTCTGTACGAGGAGGACGTGCGGAATGCTGCATTATGACATCACCACATTCCGGGCTTTAACGAGAACGGCTGTTCCTGACCTTGAGCTCCACATCGCTGTAGAAGATGTTTTGTCTCTGTCCCCATATTAAACTGGAGCTCTAAATGTTTGTTTTTAAATATGCAGTAGATAGCGGAATAGTATTAAAGTATAAACATATAGCTTTGCGTCGACTCTTAAGAAAACATGCATTTAGCATGCATTTAATGAATAAAATTTCTGACTATAGCTCACAAATTGTTGGATTTAACAGACAGTTTGAATCTAACTGGTATTAAAGCATGACTTTCATTGTTATTTTTTTTATAAATATTCACTAAACACCACAATTAATCCACAATTAAACTGTGTTAGATTTACAGAAGATTCCCCAAGTAGGAGACTCCTCCCACGGATTAATCAGCTTTTGCCCTCCATGAAAGGGTCAGTCCTTTACAGTCTGTGCAGTGGGGTATTGTGGGTAATCATCCTCACTCTTGGCCACACTTTCACAGCTTAAACCCCCGGCAGCTGCTCTCTTGCCCTAATTCGAGCGACTCAGCTGCCCTCTCGCTGCTCTCTAACAGAGCCACGCCCAAGCCAGAGAAGTGGGGAAGGGGATCGTCCCAGACGAATTCCCCACACGCCCGTCCCAAGCATATCGATTTGCACTGGGGCGGGGGTGCGATCGAGCCTGGAGGTTCAGGCACAGTCGACACGTCGGGGGCTTGGCTGGGACGCCCAGGCCAGCGGCCGCCCCGCCGGCGGGGCCACATGGAGCGCGTTCCTCGCTCCCTTCCCCACACGGGACGTCCCGTCCTCAGGAGAGGACAAGCGGCCTGGGCTGGAACTTCAGCTGCAGCCAGAGAGACGGAGAGCTGCCCTGTGCAGCACTGTGCATCTCCTGGACTCTGTGCCAAGCGCAGGGCTCTGTGTTCACAGCTACAGGCTTTTGTAGTCTAATTCAGTCTTTCATTCAGTCTGCCGGGCCTCTGGGACCAACAGCAAGAGGCACTTTCTACCCCTTAAACAACTGATCTGGGGTCAGCTACCCTCGTGCTTATCTTACTCCAACCTGCATGTGAAAAATGATTAGTACTGATCTCAGGCCAGCTCTTGGGGGCAGGACCCAAATATACACTCACTGTGTAGTTGGAGTATTACGGCATGCTCCCTGTTCAGGTTTCTCTGCATTATCTCAGAGCATCTGATAGGATTAGTGGCTAATTACCTGCAGGGCAACAGAACCACAGTCTGTTGGTGCTCCTAGTAGCACAGTTTGTTAGCGCTCCTAGCAGCACAGTCTGTTAGCACTCCTAGCAGCAAAGGCTGTTAGCGCTCCTAGCAGCACAATCTGTTAGTGCCATTAGCAGCACAGTCTGTTAGCATTCCTCGCAGCAAAAGCTGTTAGCGCTCCTAGCAGCACAGTCCAGTAGCTCCATTAGCAGCACAGTACGGCCTTACCTTGCGTCCCACTCTGGCCATAGGGCCGTGTATGCGTGGGTACAGTGCCAGCTCTGCCCTGTAGATTGGCTCTCTGAAATAGGAGGTGCTGGAGGCTACCCAGGCACCCCAGGCCCTGCCATCTGCCTGCCCACAGCACGCCTGCCCCCCCCCCCCCAGCCTGTCTTTGGCCTCTTTCTCTTCTCTAAACATCCTGTCTGTCGCACAGCCCCTTTCTGTGCCCCTTTGTGTGTTTGTGTGCTTCTGTTTATGTTTGTTTGTGTGTGTGTGAGTATGTTGTGTGCATGCGTGCGTGTGTGTCTGCTATCCAATCACTTTTTTGTCTGCCTTGGCCCATTTGTATATTGCTGTGACTGCGCAAACACTGATGTAGATGTATGTCTTTGATTATGTGCGAAACAGTGTTCTCGTGTGTCTGACTTACTCTGTGTGCGCGCGCGTTTGTGAGGACCTGACAGAGCAGTCCGTTTACTCTGTGTATCTGCTGAACAGACCTGACTAAACGATCTTGGATTGCAGCATGCTGATTTTAGCCCTGGCCAGCTGTTTGGTGTTTACGCTATGAAAGTGTGGACAAGACTGAGGATGATTACCCACAATCCCCCTCTGCACTGACTAAGTACTGACCTGTCATGGAGGGCAAGAGCCGATTAATCCATGGGAGGATTCTCTAAACCTACTCCAGGAGTCTTCTGTAAATCTAATACGGTTTAATTGTGGATTAAATACCGTGCTTAATGAATATAATGAAAAATAACGAAGGGGTGCTATAATAGCAGTTAAGTTTGCTATAGTCCAGTGAAGCTTTGGTAAATGAATCCTCTCAAGCCAAAAGCAAAAGGACTGTGGCACTGGCTGCTTAACCGGCCCCTCCCTATGGAGCACACTGAGACTCCCACTCATCCTGACATACACAGCCACAGCTGCCTGTGTGTCTTCATGGGACACCAAGAGATTGTGTATGTACTGTATACGCAGGCGTGTGTGTGCGCGTGCGTGCGTGCGTGTCTGTCTGTCTGTTTTCATGAGACATGAAGAGACTGTGTATGTACTGTATGTGCAGGCATGTGTGTGTCTTTGTGTGTCTGTTTTTGTGTGTGTTTCTGTATGTGTATGCGGCTGGGCTCCAGGGAGGAGAATGGGGCACAGATGTTAGTTGAATAACTCCACTGCGGTGAAAACGGGGGTGTGCCCCTGTTCCCCCCCCCCCCCTCGAATGCGGTACTCTGGGTGGCGTGATGCTGTCATTACCCAGCAGGGTCGGTGGGTCACCAGGGGGGCGTGTGGCTCACAATAGCAGTCCGCCTCTCTCAGAAGGATGGGTGTCCCGGGACAGATTAACGGCGGTGATGAACGGAGCGGGACGGTGCACGGATGCGCGCACACACACACACACACACACACACCGCAGGCCTTGGGCTCGTGCCCGGTGAAGCGACACACAGCCACGCTCCGGCCCGCTCGTTCCCTGCGGTTTCTCTCCTCCCCTCTGCGTCCGTCCCAACGCTGCCCTACCCAGCAACACCCAGGATGTGTCAGAGAGACGGGCCCTCACCCTGTCTTCCCACCCGCCCGCCCCTCCCTCCCTTCAGAGAGACAGGCCCTCACCCTGTCTTCCCGCCCGCCCGCCCCTCCCTCCCTTCAGAGTGGGACTACAGGCCCAGTCCTGGGCGTGGCCCCCCGGCGCCTTCACAGGCCCAACCAGAGACACATGTCTCCCCCCCCCCCCATGGGATCCTCTCAAAATAACTGTGCTATTTCAGATGGAGAAACAGCCCCAGTCCCTTTCAAATGTACTGTATGTATTTTTTTTATTTTGTACAGTGAGACTGAAGGTTCCCACCCAGTTCTACTCGGCTCTGCTTGTCTGTTTTGCCTGTTTGTCAGTCTGTGTCTGTCCATCTGCCGTAGTTCTGTATTCTGTCGGAAAAATGTTCCTCATTAAACGGGATCGAGGTGTTAGACTTGAGTAAACTCTTTTCCACATTCCTCTCTCTCTCCGATCCTTCCCTTCCCCCTCAAAGATTCCAGTGTATATATCAAATTCCCCAGCTCTGCACTTTTAAATCCCATAGCTGTGATGGCTGGGAACTGTTCTGCTGTGTGCTTCCACCGGACCAGCTGAGAATAACAGAAGGTTCCGGGCCTTTTTCGGTGGAGCGCTCGTGGCTGTGTGAGGACCGGGGTGTGGGGACCAGTGTGTGAGGACTGGTGTATGGGACCAGTGTGTGAGGACTGGTGTGTGAGGACCGGTGTGTGAGGACCAGTGTGTGAGGCCTGGTGTGCGGGGGGGTGAGGGGACGGGCTGCTGACTGCAGGAGGACACAGAGCACAGGGCTCTACCTGCTCAGGTGCAAAACGCTGACTCATCACTTGAGGTGGGCACAGGATGTTAGAGAGGGGAGCGGTGGGTCTTTATAACTGAGGAATCAAAGGTAGTCTGACACATAAACACACACACACGCACATAAACACGCACACAAACACACACACACACACACGTACACGCGCGCACACACACACACACACACACACACATATACATGCACACAAACGCACGCACACACACACACTCGCTCTTCCTGTTTAGAGTGTGACTCATCAGGGCTGGCTGGTATTGTGGAGGCTCCTGATATAGCCCTCCCTATTTTAGCCTCACGGAGGAGGGAGTCCTGACAGTCACTGTCTTTGTTAATGAACGCTGACGAACTGCACAGTCTTCCGCTCACTGTATCCAATGCCACTGTCAAACAGATGGCCTCTTTTCCTCTTCTCTCTCTCTCACACACACACTCACACACACATGCATGAATATACACAACACACACACACACACACACAGCACACACACACACAATGCACTCGCATGCACTCAGACAAATACACAACACACACACACACAGTTTTATGCACTCCCTTCTCTGGCCATTGTGAAAGGGGTCCAGTTGTTGAATACAGAAGGGGCCTCCAGTGTTTGCTGTGAGAGTGAGCTGTATCTGCTTTAGCAGCAGTGTGACAGAGCTCATGCAAACTTCTGGAACTCACCGTGACCTCTGACCCCGTGGGCCTTTAGTTTGGAGAGCAGCTGCCCTCCGTCTGTCTGTGCTGCCGTTTCAGAGCCTGGCCCTAGACACACGCGTTCCGCCCCAACAAAGAGGCCAGCGCCAGCTCCTTTGTGCCGCCCACATTAAATAGAGTGGCCCCCTGAGCAGCTATGCGGTGACCCCTGTGTGTGTGTGTGTGTGTGTTTGTGCGCTTCTGTTTAAGTGTGTGTGTTTGTGCACATGTGTTTGTGTGTGTGTGCGTGCGTGCGCTTGTGTGCATGCTTGCATGCGTGTTTGTGCTTGCGTGCGTGCGTGTTTGTGCGCTTCTGTTTGCGCGTGCGTGCGTTTGTGTGTTTGTGCGCTTGTGATTGCGTGCGTGCGTGCGTGTGCGCGCGTATGTGGGTGGTTGTGGGCGTTTCCCCTGACGGGGGTGGAGCGTGCCTGACGCACGCCCCCAGTGTGATTGAATGCAGTCTGTGTCACAATGAGAGCCTGTCGTGACATCACAGTACCCAACACAGAGACCATCTGCAGAGCCACAAAAGATCCCCCACTGCTCTGCTCGATTCAGGGAGCTAATCACTTTACAGCCCGAGCAGCTGCTGCTCAACCCTGCCCAGAGACAGAGCCACTGTGTCAGTTATACCATTCCACCTCCAGGGGGTGCTGCATTTCAGACAGGCCATTCTTTCAGATGAGACCTGAAAGCTTTTCTGTCTAAACACACCGTAAATATCCTGTAGCTTCTTATCTGACTTTACTTACAGCACACACAAACTGCCATACTCGCTTCCTCTCTCTCTCTGTCTCTGCGGATGTTACCAGTGAGGAGGGGGTAGATTTCATTGGATTATCTCTGTGAATCGGGTTTATTTCAGTGCAGCAGATAGGGCAAGTGACTAGATTTCAGATATCCATGTTTACTGTAGTAATCACCTTTCTTTTGTATGACCAATCTCTCCTCATCTCTCTCTCTCCCTCCCTCCCTCCCTCTCTTTCTTTCTCTCTCCTTCCCTCTCTGTCTTTCTTTCTTCCTCCCTCCCTCTCTCTCTCTCTCTCTCTCGCGGGCATCAATCAGGGATCCTCAGCTTGTAATTAGTGAATAACGAAGCCCCAGGCAGGCAGTGCTACTGGGAGTTTTGTTTGCGTCTGATGCACTGTGCTGGTTTAATGGCTCCCAGATGCGTCTTCCTGCCTCTTCCTGTCTCTTCCTGTCTGGGTCAGGGGTAGGGACTGCCCCATGTCCGGCTCCACGCGGCTTTGGTGCGCATGAGTGCCTTCCCCGGCTCGCACTTGCACATGTGTCAGCTTGTTGCTGCTGCTGCTACTGCTGTTGTTTTTGTTGCTGTTGCTGTTGTGTTGAATTGTGGGAATTGTAGTCTTTCATGGGTCTAGACAGCACACTCCCTGCCTCTGCTCTGCTGCGATAAAACTCACCGCGGCGACCGTAACCGTGCGCCAAACACCGACGTCGCCGCGGACCCCGAGCGCCACAGGAGCATAACCGCCAGATCCTTCGCGCGTGCTGAGCGGGAAAAGTTTTCACAGTCTCCTGTCTCCCCTTTGAAGTTCGGTCTGTAGCGGACGAGCTCCGCGGCGCGCTTTCTTTTTGGGACGTTTACGTAAGGCTTAATTAGCCTTGGTTTGGGGGACGTGCGGTCCCTGTGTGAGCTTCCTCTCGGGCCGTAACAAGGTGCTAATTTCGCTCTGCGGCTGCTGGCTTTCATTAGCGGGAACACGGACGTCGCTATATTCTATCCGCTCGGTTTTGTCGGGGGTGGGGGGGGGGGGTGTGTGATGTCAGGAAGAGCTTTTTTCTTTCTCTGGGAGTTAGGTTTGGGTTGGGATGAGTCTTGTGACCAGACAGGCCTGATGCTTTTTCTCAGGAAACGGCTCCCCAGCACACCCCACACCGTAGCCACACACACGGTGTTTATCGTGTTTGGTCCTCGTTAACACTGTAGTGGGTTAGGCTGCTAAGAGTCAGCCATGTCAGGTCAGGTCAGGTCAGGGCAGTAATCCTGCCGCACCCTTAGAGAGTGCATTAGCCCTCATGGTCTTACAGAGCGTTTTGGCACCATTGTGGCCATGTTCTCACCTGTACAGCTTGCGTAGGTCCTATTCACTCATGCGCATGCGTGCACACACACACACACACACACCGTCTCAGACATACTTGCATTCTAATCATCTTTCTTCTCTCTGTAGACTCCGTGCTCTCCCTGTCTGAACTTACTTTGGAGACCAGCCTGGTAACTGTGTGTGTGTTTATGTTTGTGTTGTGTGTGTGTGTGTGTGTGTGTGTGTGTGTGTGTGTTGGTGTGGGCTTGCTTTTGGCCATTTGTTTTCTTTTTCGATGGAAAAAAACTGTACCCAGTCTTTCTTTCAAATTCTTTGTTTTCCCTCAGTTGTTGATCTCAAAAAGAGACACACATTACACACATAAGCGGACAGACGCTCAGACACACACACACACACACACACACACGCAAGCGGACAGACGTGCACACACACACACACACGCAAGCGGACAGACGCTCAGACACACACACACACACGCAAGCGGACAGACGCGCACACACACACACATACACACAAGCGGACAGACGCTCAGACACACACACACACACACACACACGCAAGCGGACAGACGCGCACACATACACACAAGCGGACAGACGCTCAGACACACACCCACGCACATCCTGGTATTCCACGGGCATGCTGTTGTCTTCACTCTGCTTTTCTCTGTGTGCTGTGTGATATTGACACTGATTTTTTATTTTTTTGCATGTTTACTCCTCTCCTCAAAATTCTCTCCCTTTGTGCCTCCCTCCTTTCTATATCTTCCTTTTTCTCCCTCCCCCTCTCACTTTCTCCATCTCTCTTTCTCCCTCCCCCTCCTGCTCTGTATTCCTCTCTCCCTCCCTCCCTCCCCCCCCCCCCCTCTCTTTGATATGTAGAGGAGCTTCTCGGAGCCCCCCAGAGCAGTTAGATCAGAGAGGAAGTGTCTCAGAGATCCGTTTCGCTTTGCTCGGGACTCGACCGCGTTCCGTTGCTTCCTGTGTTTCTGTCTCTCTGTGCCCGTGATAAACCGAGTCCTGACTCACTCTCAGGATTAGCGTGTTCACAGGTGAGTCAGTGTGTCGCTGTATATCTCAGCAGATCCGCCTGAAAGGCTCTTAAGTTATTTAAAAAATCTGAGAATCGCAGGCTAACGGAGATTAATATTCTATAATTTACAGAGCTCAGCAACACCTCCCCCGACACTCTGCAGTTTGCCAAGGATTCATACAATAAACACGCATCCTGTCAAGTGGCTTATAATGTAACTGAATATAATGTAACACTTTGAATATGAAGCTCTCTTTATTAAGATGTGACATGGCCTGTCAGTGGCTGCCGTCTGATTTCAGCACGTCATAGCGCTCTTAAATAGGACACGCAGCCTTTTGTCACCGTTTACATTCAGAGCCTTGTCCGGCGTGGCAGGAGGGATTGAGCCTCTGTCAGCTTTTCCCACTGGTCATTAGCATCTGAATGTTTGAGACCAGGCTGAGGTGCATCATGGGCTATGTAGTTTCATTTCATTGATGAGACAAAGCTTGAACCTTCATTCACAGGCGTGAATGTTTGCTTGTGCCTCGTCAATAGGATAGTGATCCATCATCTTGGTCGCTTTACCCAGTGACCCACAAGGTGATATGCATATCTTACATTTTGTGTGTGTGGGTGTGTGTGTGTGTGTGCGCACGTGTATCTTCGTTAATCTGAATCCAAAGAGACCTGCTGCACACTGATAAAACACACTGAAATCCTGCAGGGGCTTAGCTCTGATCAGGACACGTTAAGCAGGGCATGTTGATGACACCAAGGCACGTGTCTGTGGACATGCTGAAAGTAATCAAGTATCATCGCATACGTACGCGTACACACACAAACAGGCGGACACGCGCACGCACGCACACACACACACACACACACAGCGCGCACGCTCCCAGTGTGTCAGCAGCTCAGTGCGATTGGGGTTAATAATCACAACCCCACCCACGCGCAATCTCCCACTGACCTAAATAATCCAACATGGCCGCCACAGTGCAGCTGGAGGCTGTTCTCCTCCTCCTCCTCCTCCTCCTCCTCCTCCCACGCAGCTCTGGAGAGACTGCGGGGGGGGGGGAGGCGGGAGGGAGGAAGAATGGCAGACAGAGGGAGATAGAGAGGGAAGGGGAAAGAGAGAGAGAGGGAAGAGAGACGGAAAAACAGCAGACAGGATGCACTGCTTCAGCCTGCAGGTGTCATTGTCTTCTCTTGCTTCCTGTACAGTGTTTCACCACTTCCTCCCCTCAAGCCCCTCCCTATCTGACTGAGGCTGGTGGGGGGGGGGGGGGGGGGGCACTCGCCATAAACCATCTTCCACCCTGCAGACAAAGCAGCAACACTCACTCGCCCATATCCTAGTTCCTAGCTCTCTCTCTCTCTCTGCCCCTGCCTTTAACCCTTTGTTCCCATGGTAACTGAGGGTGGGGGTGTGGGGTGAGTGTGCTGTTGTAAGTGTCTTTGTGCGCGAGCGGGTGCTGGAGCGTAGAGCCTCCACCGCTTGCCGATGATGTCATCCTCCTGGCACTGCGCAAATCACACCTGCATTGCAGCAGACAGCCACCGCTGCTCTCCTGCTGCTCAGTCCGACTG
The DNA here is from genome assembly GCF_013347855.1 of Anguilla anguilla. Classification (NCBI taxonomy): domain Eukaryota; kingdom Metazoa; phylum Chordata; class Actinopteri; order Anguilliformes; family Anguillidae; genus Anguilla; species Anguilla anguilla. The sequence goes on from NC_049203.1 coordinate 9,771,455, forward strand.
CTTATCGCCCGTAGCACACACATACACACCCAAACACACACATACACACCCAAACACACACACACACACACACGCATGCACGCGTACTTATATACATCTACACACATGCACACACACACTCTCCATGTCGCGCACACACACACACACCTACACACACACACAGACACATCTCTCATGTACAAGCGCACGCACGCAGACACATATGCACACCACATACACAACCTCTCATGTACAAGCGCACAGACACACATGTACACACACACACGCATGCACACACGCATTCTTGTGCGCGCACACACACACACACACACACACACACTCAAGGCTGGACTCTGGTGCAGTTCAGGGTGCCGGTAGTTAATAGGATGTCTCTTTAGTGTAATGCACTTGTTCCCTTGGTGCTTTTAACCGTCCAGTATTGGATTACACTTCAGGATGGAATTCTGCCGGTGTCCCATAGCCTGCGCTCTCAGTGGAAGTGCTGGCTGATCTAATAAGGACAGCTCTCCTGTGAGAGCTGCGTGTGAACAGCTCAGACTGCTGTCTCCGTTTGCACTCTGGGAGGTGAAGGCAGCTGCAGTGTGTGTTTGAAACGCGCGTTTACACACATGCACGTTCACACCTTCAGCACGTTACGTGAAGTCTCGCTTTTGTAGTGTTTGGGGCGAGCACTCTCAGATCTGATTATATTTGTGCACGTTTTTGGTCTTTTTGTGAACGTGTGTGTTTTTTTAGTGGTCATGTCACAAACGAAGGTCATTTCCCAAACAGAGGGCTTGTCCCAAACAGAAGCCATCAAAGCAGTTCCTCCTTCTAAGGGGTCATTCTTTTGAAGGCAGCATCCAATACATCCTGTGCCATTTAGACCGTACAGCAACTCTTTGCAACTCATTTTTGTTCAAACAGCAGAGGCCGGTGTCACTGGCAGCAATCAAGCTTTGACACCCGAGGCTGTTTCCAAGTAGAGTGGGTCGACAGTTTTCAGCTATATCTGAAAAGTGAAGCGTGTTAATTGTGTTTTACAGTAGGGCAACATTTTGAATGTAAGACTAAAATAATGCTAGTAATAGAAGACGTTTCATGTACTAAACCAGTTGTACAAAGACCTTTAAAGCACAGACGGTTGTATTTGAAGGTCAGGCGGGCTTTGTTCCGTCATGTCTCAGTCATTCTGATTGACGGCGCTGTCGTCTCAGTGCAGAGCTGTGTAGGTCAGATACAGATACAGAGAGAAATGGAGAGCTGCCGTTTGGGGGAACGGGTGCTGGAGACCTGTGTCAGCAGCAGGACCCCGAGAGGCCGGCGTCAGTCTCAGGACGAGCGTAGCCCGCGGAACGGGGACGTCCGCGCGCCAACGTGGCGCTGATGTCACTGACTCCGCCTCCACCGCCATCTCTGACTGAGAATAAAGCGAAACAGATGAAGCACTGTGTGTGTGTACGTGGGTCCAGCGGAGACAGCGTGTCACTTCCTGTTCTGCTGCTGGGGGGACGGGAGGTGGGAGGGGGAAGGGGGGGTGTTGGTATTGGCCTGCCCTGTGCAAGTTGATCTGGTTTGAGAGAAGCCGCCAGCACTCAGCCCTGCCTCTCCTGGCTCTCCTGGCTCTCCTGGCTCTCCTGGCTGGTTTAAGTGCTTTCTGATGGAGGCTGGAGGCCTTCAGGTCCTGCAGCAGCCGTTATGAAGCCCTGCTTTGCCCTCTGCTCTGCTCTGACTCGGTCAGCTCACAGGCCTTGAGGTCAGCGGTGGAGGACCATCCTGTATCTGTCCACGTTCCTTTTTATAGCATGAACTTTGACCCCTGACCCTTGCTCTCTGTGACAGTTCTGTGAGATATTGTTCCGTGTGACATTGAATCTAATTGCATTTCTCTCTCTCTCTCTCTCTCTCTCTCCCTCCCTCCCACAGCCAATCGAAGAGCTGGCAATGCTGTGACCTCCATCCTGGCCAAAGAGCTCTTGCAGGAGTCCACCCCGCCCAAGAAGACCAAAGTGCAGAAGGAGGAGCCTCTGATGGAGGCGGGGTCACTGGAGGACCTGCTGGAGGAAGCCACGCCCCTCTCCAGCTAAAGGAGGGCCGTGACTGGACAGACCGTGGATACTGTGTGCGTGTATGCACATTGGGGGGGGGGGGGGGAGAAGGTGCTGGGAAGACCCCCCAACCCTTCCCCCCCACCCCCCTCTCAGGCCCTCTCATTGCTGCTTTGACGCCCTGTGTTTACCCCTCCCCTCCCCCCCCGTCCACGCCCGCTCGGAAGCTTATGCACCATGTTCTGCTACCAACACACGCCCTCCTCCGTCATCACGCACTCACTCACTCATTTACCCGCTCACTCCCTCACCCTTTCCCTTCACTCTCTTCTCTCACTCATTCACTCTCTCCCCTCATTTGCTTTCTCTATTCCTCACTCCCTTCCTCACTCACTCACTGTTTTTCCCACTTAGAGTAATGAGAGTGAGAAGCTATCTTCATTCTTCCATCTTTCTTTTTCTGTCTTCCTGTCCTTTCCCCTTCATCCCTGTATTTTATTGTGTAGTGTAGGACAGATGTTACACATCTTATCTCTACCAAGCCGCTGGCCACGCCCCCTACTCCAGAAGTATCCCTATAAACTGTCTGAAACGGTTTACACTGTCTAAAGGAACCCAGTCTTCGTAATTTTATTTGATTTTTTTTTCTCATTTTAAAACCACCAGTCAATTTAGCAGTGAACCCTTTGAAGAACGGGTTCTGAGTCATTTTGTTGGGATGCTGTCGTACAATGCCATGTCCCAAATCTGCCCCTGAGAGGGTTAGACTTAATATCGCTGTCAAGTGCCAAGGGACGCGAACCACACACATCCAACACAATGCTGGTGAGGATGTAACCACACATATCCAACACAATGCTGGTGAGGATGTAACCACACACATCCAACACAATGCTGGTGATGATGTCTTAAGGTTGCACAGGCACCAATGTTCAGTCTGCACGCCGCGGAGGGGGAAGGTCCGGAGGTCTGGTACCTGAACATCGTTTGAGACTCCGCTCCGTGTTCCTCTTTCCTTTGTTCTCGGGACGATTTTATTGGGAATATTCTCTTTTTTTTTTTGGGAATGTCGATCATCTTGTTTTTTGTTTTCAATGCACCGTATCCATTTCACGAAGACATCTCTCCAGATGCACTGGACCTGAGAAAGCTGGCAAACCGCAATTAGAGAATGTGTGTGTGTGTGTATGTGTGTGTGTGTGTGTGTGTGTGTGTGTATGGACTTACTGTCACTGTAGTCAGACACACTGTAAACTCTCACTGGGGCCTTCTGCTGGAGCTCCAAGGACACTGGAGAGCAGTTTAAGATTCAGTAGAGAAACGAAACCTTTCTTCCCCCCTCAGGCCCTTGTTTGACCACCTTACTCAGTCAGCTGTGAGGTCTCGGCTGTGCAGTCCCAGGCATATGAATATACTGTAGATAACGTTTCCCACGCTGCCCTTATGTAGCTCTGGCTTAGCGTTAGCATGACGTAACATAAACCAAGGACACATGTAATGAGCTTCCTTTCAGCAGTCACCCTGGGCTGATTTCACATCGGTGTGTGATCCTTTACCATCCATGGCAACACCGCCTGAATCACCGTGATGCCAAAGCATTTTAGAGTCACTGCGAAAACCTCGTCAGTCACCGATGGAGCCATCGAAGTCGCTTCCGAAACGTTGAAACGATCTTATTCAGCGCTGAAACTACCAGGGGTGCTGATGATTGCTCCTGAGTCACTGTTGAACCTGTCGGATGTACTGCTGAACACTTCCGGGTCACCATCGAGGTCGTCAGTGACGAGTCGCTGCAGAAACGACAGTCATTGGTGGAAACTCCGCAGTCGCCGTAGAGACGCTCAGCGCTGTCCGTCCCTTTGTCTGTCGGTCAGCGAGTCTGTCCCGCCTGCTCGCTGCCTCTCCTGCTGGTTGAGAGTGTGGACGGCGAGGCTGGGTCTGAGCTAGGCCGTGCCGGTGCTGTAATACTGTTGTCTGATGCTCCTCAAAATAGGCTCACGGAAAAGGTTTTGGCCTGCAGTGTCTGCACTGCAGTCCCATCTGTTACTCCCCAGCTTCCATTTTCCTCACTGCGTTTGAGTACGCGGGAGGCCAGGAGCCGCCTGCCCTCCAGGGCGGGAGAGGTGTCAGAGCGTTGCTTTTTCCTCAAGCTGGAGTCAAAGCCACCATGCAGCATGAAGCCATTTTGGCTCCAGCCCCAAAGCACAGGGCCTCGACCTGGAGTCCGCACCGCTGCCCTTTCAGTAGTTAGCGTGGAGTGTGTGAAGATGACACTGTAACTGTGTGGTATGAGGGCTGCCGACGGCATGCCTGAGTTTTCTTTTTCCTTTTTTTTTTAAAAGACATTTTCTTTTCTATTCCAATTTTTATCCTGGTTAATGTTTTAATGTGTCTGAAGATGACAAAAAAAAATCCCATTTTGTTTGGCCGAGATCTTCCAGTTCACTGTGCTTATTTGTATATTGAACTATATTACTATATTTAGATATATTCTGTTAAGGTGTTATTTTACAAACCCAAACGATTAAAAGTGTCTTGAATGTTTTTTTTCTGTCTTTTTTCCTTTTGTTCTGAAATGCTATAATTGAAATATTGTTCACTTGCCTGGGCTGCCATTTGCAAATGTCTTGGGGGTCACTGTTCTCTACTAAAGTCTTTCTGTGTTTCTTTTTCATGTTAAGGTATTGTCACATGCAATTCCACATGTACTCCATAGAAACTGTCTTGTGATTATCATATGAAAGAAAAGCATTGTAAGGAGCAGGTCCCTCAGAGGGATGGTTGTAGAAACAGGAAACATGCGTCCTTGTCTGTGGACAGACAGATACTAATGGGATTTACCTTGAAGTGCTGATACCAGCAAGCTGGAAATTGCTGCTGTGTTTCTTTCTGTGTTGCCGCGGAATAAAAAGGAAGATTTCCGTAGATTTTGCTGAAAATGCGTGCCGTCGGACCAGGGCGGGGCAGACCAGGCCCACGCCGGACTTTGATGTCCGTGTGAGAAAGACAGACTGCGGTTATGTTTAGCGCAGCCGGCTGGGATGGTTATTTTGGGCGTTGTGTGTGTCCTCTCTGTGTTAGAGGTCATAGGTCTTGAGGTGGGCAGTTTCCTGTGGGGGCGTCTGTCTGTGTGTGGCTCTGTCATCCTAAAACTCCCCGATACACACACACACACACACACACACACACACACTCTCACACTCACACTCACACACACACACACACGCACACACACTCACATTCACTCTCACTCACTCTCCCTCACACTCACACGCACTTGCACTTTCACTCACGCACATTCACTCACTGACACACTCACTCAAAAGCATGCACACACTCATACACACATACACACACTCACTCACTCTCTGACACACACACACTCGCACTCATTAACATACAAGCACACACTCTCACTCGCACACTCACATGGCCACATACATACTCATCTCACACACATGCGCGCACCCACGCACACACGCACTCACGCACTCTCTCACTCAGGTTCTGTACTGTGCGGTGTGAAACGGGCCTCACTCAGATGTACTCTCCTTCTGGAGCCACGCCAGAGGAAATTCCACTCCAGAGACACATTTCTCAACTCACAGGGGGAGAGGAGGGGGAAAGGGGCTCTGTCAGAAGTTCAGCATTACAGCATACAGAGAAACTGCTGGCCCTGCACAGACACGCACACACACACACACACACACAAACACACACATGCAGGCCAGAAGTGTGCAATATTTCAAAGTTTCATTTCATGATTGTGGTTAAATGTCTGGTTTCTGCTCTGCCACGTGCCATCAATAATTCTCCCCCTGTCCTCGGACAAAGAGCTTTCTGGAAGACTCCCAGGCTCTCTTGGGGGGGGGGGTGCAAATAGCTTTCATCATGCAGCATATCACAGTATCTCAGAGCAGCTGTTGGGAAATGTAGTTTTGGGCCACCTTGCACAACTTCCTGTCCTGGACTTCATCTCCCATCAACCCCTCTGGAGCCAATGCAGCCCAGTTGCCAATAGTTGACCCCCTGAAGAGGAGGCCACTCCGCGGGGCAGGAGCCATGAGAGGGGGGGAGCAGTGGAAGAAAACATATCCTCTTGCCTGGAGATTGTCTGTGTTGTGATTAACACAGGAAGCGTCAGGGCACAGAGCCCAGTAGAGGAAGGGATGGAGTGGAAAAAGGGAAAGATTCCTCCGCTTCCCTGGGGCTGAAGTGTGGCAGGCCTGGAACGCGGGCGTCGGAATTCAGTCCTGGAGGGCCGCAGTGTCTGCTGGTTCTCTGCGTGTTTCAGTACCGGCGATTCGTTTTGAGTCATAGATTTGCTGAAAAATCCACACTCAGTTTTTCTCTTAGGCCTTAATTGGCTACTGACTCAAAGGAAGCCTTTCAAACCTGCAGACACTGCAGCCCTCCAGGACTTGGGTTTGACACTCCCGCTCTTGAATAAAGGCATTATATTAAAATCAGCATTATGGAACAGGACGTGAAGTTGTGGCACTGTAAAGAGAAGCCAAAGGTGCTGTAAACTGCTGTTGTGCAGTTGCTCCCGATTCCCCTCTGCAGCTGTTCTCAGATATGGGAGCGAAGAAGGAAGAGTTGAACTGGTTATCTGCTTACTTGCTGAAAACTGATCTAGAGTCAGTCCATAGTGGGAAGAAGGTAGGGGAGCGCAAGGTAGAATGCGTTGTGATGTGGGCGTCATTTGAAAAGGGGTGCAGTATTTCACCAGATTACATCATGTTTTTGTTTTGTAAGGTCTCAAAAAAAAAAACATGACTTGTGATGTTTTACCTTGGCATTCAAGAGTTAATTTCTGTTCCCATTAGTATTTTGGCTTCAAATATGTTTGTTGAAAAGCAAATGCTGTTCTGTAGCCAGTGAAAACAGTGACTGGCACCCAAAGGTGTTTTCAGTAAAGTTTTCCGGCTCCTTGACAGCTGTGATGTCACAGCGACCCTGAGGGGCGGCAGTTGAGGGGAGAGGCGGGCAGCTGTTGTATTCTGGTGATTATTTGTAAATGCGAGACGTGCTCTACAAAGGGCTCCAACTGAAATGCAAATATGCTCTTTGAAATGATTGTGGCTGCGTTTCGGCTGTGTTCTTCTGGACGCAATAAACGCCAAGCTTCGCGTCTCCAGCGATGTCGCTTTTCCCTTTTGTCATCCGAAACGTTGAGCCCTGAAGCAAAGTCAGGCCCCTGCAGACTGATGTCTCAACCGAAAGGGCCTGGAGTTTTGTACTGGCTTGTGTTTGCTGTCAGGATGAGCACAGTCTGAAGCTAACTGTGTCTGATGTGTAGGCACTCTCTCATGCTTGTTTCTGGGCTGTTGTGCTGTTCTCTTCTGTTGCGCAATATTGCTCTCTCTTGTTTCATTGCACTATTCAGAGGTATAATATATGTGCCGGACCTTGCAGTAGGGCCAAGGGAAGGAGAGTGGCGGTCAGAATTGGCCGTGTTGCACAGCAGGTGAGTCTGCCATAAACAGAATCCTGTAAGTCCAGGTGACCCAGCACAGAACTGCACCTGTGGGCAGAACATAATCTCTTTTCTATAAGGGCTGAAGGCAGAACTCTGAGCTCTACTGGAACAGAGGCAGTGTGGCTCTGACACGCCCACTGTACGTATCTGTAGAGGAAGTCGAACCGGTTGTTCTGTGCTGCAGAATAATCACGCTCAGTGCCCTTACTGGAAGAATATTGTTTTCCAAGCATTTTTATTCCTAAAATGACCACAGCTATCCTCTTACATAATCCTGTCTGCTAATTTGAATGTTACCTTATCCCTAAGACTTGCCTGTCGGGGCAAAGTGTTGTCAAAGCGGCTTTATTGGCCGCAAACCCTACAATGCAGTGAAAACCATCAGTCAGGGGGAACATGGGCTCATTTACCAAAGCTGATTGTCATGTTTTAGCATTTGTGTCTCATGAGTCTTGTCAGAAATATACAAACTTTTTATTGCTCTGGCTGTCGGTCGGTAAGGGACTGTTCTGCTCTGCTCTGTGCTCATTGGCGTAGTACAATTTAGCTGAGCCCGTACATGAATATCACCGTAGTTACACTTAGCAATTTAGGGCTGTTTGGCTGCAGGGATGCATCTTTGCACCATTGACAGTGCAAATTGAATTTTTGCTCGTAATCGGAATGCGTAGTCATCCACAGCGTCATAGAATCAGTCACAGAATCCTACGTTCACAGGGCCTCGTCGACTTCAGCTGCTCAGCAGCGTTTCCCCAGAGCGCTTCCTGGTCCCCGGGGAACTGCTTTGATCGTTGGCGGTGTTAACTTGCTTTGAGGAAGGGGACGTGTCTCTGTAGTGAGCAGCAGCAGCATTTTAAACTCAATATCAGCCCACGTTCATTCCAGGCGACACGCGCCCTGCGTGGTCGACCAGGTTTGACTGCCGTTCACCAGCCCCTGCTCGTGTGTGAGAGAGCGGGAGAAAGAGCCTGAAAACACATTTTCCCCTCCAGCTGAAAACATCTGCTACGAATCAGTCCGACGGTCGGAGAACAGTTCCACTCGAGGAGCCGAACTTCTGTGCGCCAGTCCATATGCCGGGCTGCCATTGGACGCTTTCCCTGGCAAGCTCGGCTGTTTCTGTCAGCCACCCAGTATGCCACCGGCTGTGGGGTCTCGCCTTGTTTTCTTCGGCTGTGCAGTTTGGGTCAGAAACAGATGGAGGCGCAAATGAGCCGGACAGAGGAACAGGCCGGCGGGCCCTGGAGGCTGTTTGGGGCGGGGAGGGGCGGGTTAGGGTGGGGTCGGAAGAGAGGAGTGGGATTTTGCGGACTTGAGGAACGCTGGTGAAATTTTCATCTTCAACATCGTTATGTTAGTTGGGAACGGCACAGGAATCCACAGGCATCGACTGCAGCACTGAAAACAGTCTTCTCTCCCCTGTCTTTCACCCTCTTGTCTTGTGTTTGCAGTCTGTCCTCTGGAGTCTCTGTGTTGCTCAAAGCTCACCTGTGCAGAGACGTGGGGGAGGGAGAGGGTGCAAAAGCTGCCATGGGCCTGTAAGTGAGAGAAAACATCTGAGGAGATGGAGAGAGAGAGCGAGGGAGGAAAGGGGATTATTCCCAGCTGCGTTGCCTTGTTCAACCCTGGGGTTCCTTTGACATCCAACAGTGGCAGTAGTAATGTGTACACACAGAAAGGAGCAATGCCCGCACCCCTCCCTGAATCAGCAGTGCATTTTACATGCTATACTGTTCTGGGCCCTGGGGTACCCAGAGTCCCCTGTGACTGCACACCCCGCCCCCACGGAAACCACACCATCAGTGCTTACTCCGCCCACATGACCCTGATTGACAGCTCAAAGTCTGCTTTCCCCATGCTCAGGACAGTGGGCTCATTCTAGTTGCTTATTTTATCCGTCCTCGTCTCCTCGGTCCTCATCTGACCCAGAGATTAAGGTCCGCCATCTTTAAGGACATTCCAATCTGTTAAATGCTCCTTGGAGGAGCTAGGGGCGAGGAGGTTCCCGAAGGATGCTCCATCGAGGATGCACAAGTGCATTCTATAAATGAATCGACCTCTCCAAATCTGAAAGGTCTGTAATTGACAAGGCTTAAAACTGACACTGGATTTCCATTTGCCTAATACACGTTTCCTTAATTTCTCCACCCTTGTATCTCATCCTTGCATCCTCTGTTGCGTGGAGCTAAGGAGTGAGGAATGGACACGAGGAAGAGATATAAGGAGTGCAAATAAGTGATTGTAATGAGCCCCATGAAAGCCTCAGTAATACTTGCCCCACCCACAATACCCTTAAGGACAGCTCCAGCAGTACTTGCCCCTCCCAGACGCCCTTAATCGACAGCTCCAACTCTGCTTGCCCCACCCACCGGACCATAAATGACAGCCCCTTATAGGGCTTTTCCCCACCCACAGGAGCTGGACTGACTGCTCCAGGTTATTTCTGTATCCTCCATCAAATGTAATAAAGAGGAGATGGATGCACCTGTGTCCGAGGAGAGGGCTCAGTGGTCCGCGTCATGAGATCTGTGATTTGAATGCTGTCGGTGACTCTCCGAGGTAAATATAATTCTGTGGGCCTGTTGGCGGAGCATTCCATATACCTGACCTGGAATTATCCCTAATAACTCCGAGGGTCAAGGGGAGGTGGTGGTGGTGGTGGTGGTGGTGGTGGGGGGGAGAATGTGGCCTCAGGTGTCAGACAGATGTGTTTGTAACCCTGTATAGAAAGTGAATGCGAAACAGGGGATTTCAAAGCCATACACAGACATGGATGCTACGCTACAAGGACCCTTTGTTAAATTTGGAATTAGACACATTACAATGTGCTTTCACAAAGTAAAAGACCAGCCCACTCGTTAAGCCAGCGTCATTTTCTTTGTGTTGACCAGAAATGCCTTGCTCTGTGTGGCGTCTGTACAAGTTACGGTTATGGTTTGTGGATGTTTCTGGAGGCTTGGTTCCCTAAAAACTGTATTTGACCTCACAGCTTTGTACATTTTGGTGTAATAATAATAATAGTAGTAGCAGTAATAATAATAATAATAGTAATAAAAATAGTAGTAGCAGTAATAATTATTTTAGTAGTAATAGTAGTAGCAATAATAATAGTAATAATAATAATAATAATAATAAAACATGTGCCTGGATGATTGTTTTTGCATTCTGCAGAAATTCCCCAGTCTTCCGCGATGTTCGGCATTTCGTCCTGAAGAGGACAGACACGCTGAACTCTTTCATTAACGAAGAGAGTCGGGGATGGACGCTGCCTCTCCTCCCTCCGTCCGGAGGACAAAAGCGGCCGTGCATAATTGGCCCGATGAGATCCAGACCGCACAATGGCGCCCAGGCACGCACTGCAATGAGCACGGGGATCAAAGCACCGTCCAATCACAGCAGCCTGCCCTTTTTTCTCAGGGAGCCGATTGGCCGCAGTATGTTGCTGCGGTCTCCAGGTAGCAGCCTTATCCCCTGGGAGTATTTCCCATCAGCCTCTGGGTCAGTGTGCTTCATTAACGGGGGAAGGCAACACATTCACAGCCCTCTTTGTTTCCCGAGCTGATCTGAGTACAGAGTAATCTACTTTGTTTAAATGTCCCCTTGTTGTTGCTGTTTTTATCCAATTCTATTAAGTCAAAAGGTGAATGCAGACTATTTCAGCTGAAAGGGAGTTGATGAATAATTTATCTGGCCACAGTCTCGCTGTACAATACCTCTGACAGGACCAAGATGTTCCGCTGGAGATTTTTAGCCTCCATTATTAATTTCTCATGAGCTCTGTTTTTGCTGCCGCGGACCTAGAGAGCGGGAGATGGGAGCAAAATGCTGACCCCCTGAGCCGCCAATAGCTTTACTAAGTAAGCTGTCAGGATCAAATCACCCACAATGCAATGCATGTGTCTGACCTTGAATGTTTACCTGTGGGCGGCCTGTAGCGTTGATAGTTAATGATTTTGTGTGGGAAAACCCATCCTGGTTGCAATCGGATGGTAAGGCATCTCACCAAGAGGACACATTATGACTAATGGGAATGCAGTGTTCGGCCTTATTGCTCTATATGTGTGTGTGTGTGTGTGTTTGTGTGTGTGTGTGTGTGTAGGTGTGTGTGTGTGTTTGAGGCGATCCTGGGATTGCCCAGTGTGTATAATTATGTGCATAACAAAGACATTGTTTCAGATTGTGCGCTTTTCTGCAATGTCAAATCCTCTTATCTGAATTTAGACACCTGACCCTTTTGCTGCGGTCCTCGGTGCTGTCGCTGGACCCCTTCAGCGTGTTTCTGTAAGAGGCTTCACTAAATGCATTACACAGCCTCGTGTAAAACAAGCAGCGGGCTAATTAATGGTGGACACAGTGCAGTCAGCTGATTACCACGCTGTCGTCTAACCGTGATGTCTTCATCGCTCGCGCGCGCTCGGACGCGGCCCGTGTCACCACTGCCTGTGTCACCGCTTCCCGTGACCCGCGGACTGGCAGGCGGGGACACGCCAGGGTTTGGTTGATGGATAACAGAGATGTGCTTTAACAGAACACCACATAGAGGGGCCAAAAAAAAAAAGCTTTGCTTTTTCAAGGACGTCCTTGCAGAAGGACTGATTTCGCTTGGGTGGGGTGGAGGCGGGTGCAGGGGGGTGTTCACAGAGGTGCAAATCAAACAGGGTTGGTGAGCAGGCAGGTTTTTTTTTCTCTCGCTAGGGTTTTTATGTTGCCGTGTGAGTATGCGAGGAAGTTCAAACTGAGATCTGATTGGTGTTTTTTCTTGTAGATAACATCATGATTTATTCATATTCTGAATCATCCTCTCCTTCCCTGTGGCTTTGGTGACACGTCTGTTTAACGGTGACCCATAAAAGGGGCTACTGAGGGAGGATGAAGCCTGCGCTGAAAATAATGTGCATCTTCATCTGCATCATATTAGATTTCTTATGTAAAATACGTACTATTTAACCGTGAAGTTACTGCAAAGAGACAGTTTATCATGACAGTTTATTAATGAGAGATATCCGCGTATTCCTGTATAATGGCAGATGCATTATTCAGGAATATTCAGAAATCTCTCATTAATAATACTCATTTTAATCATGATGATGATGATGATCAAGAAGAAGAAAGTTGTTTTATTATTCTTATTCTTATTATTTTTATCATCATCATCATCATCATCATCATCATCACAGCATTGCTATAAACATATCCATGTTTCATTTTCCTGCCATAGAACAGCCAGATCCTCCGCTGGTTGTCTTTCTGGGTCAGGACACACCCAGACGCGGACCTTGGTCAGGCAGAAACATTGACCCGTCTGTGACTGTGTCTCTCTGCAGTGCCCTGCTGGATGTCTCCCCGGATTGCTGGGGGGCAGTCTGTGGGTATCGTCTGGCCTTCAGACGAGGGTGAGGATGAGGATGACTAGGACGCTGTTACTGAGGAAGGTAAAGGAATGGGTGATGGTTACTAATGGTGATGGCGATGACGACGCTGGCTAGTGGAGGTTAATGAGGACGTGTTGTTGGCTAGCCCGGGGGAGTTCATGTTCTGAGCTAAAGAACCTGGGCTGTGCACACGCCAATCACACGCCAGTTACACGTGTCTGCGTCCTATTGTTATAACCCACTTTCCTGTGTATTCGGTTTGAGAAAGGCGAGTCTAGTTTTAACCCCCCCCCCACCCCCACCCCTTTGTAAAGGGGGCATGTTTCAGGCCTTGGGGCACGGGGACATGCCACGGAAGAGACAGGGAAATTTTGGGGGGGGGGGTCTTTTAGGAGCTCGTGTGCTGACTCCACCTGGTTTTTTTCCCTTCTCCCTCCCTCCTGTGGGTACGCACGGATCCAGGAGGAGATGAGCGGAGCGGGCTGACCCACATTCCGTCGCCCGGTCGCTGACGCTGACTGGATGTGCCCGCAGACACTGCGGACGCTGAATGTGGAGGGGCGGGGACTCAACGGAGATCCTTAGCGATGGCGATCCGGTGATTTACTCTGATCCTCTTAGGCATCGCTGACCGCACATCTGCCACATCAGCCAAACCGTTACCGAAAAAAGCACATTTACATTCCAACACTTACTGCAGTACACTCACTCACTGATAACGCCCTAAAAAGACACCTTTGTTGCGGCGTTCATATAGTTTGGTCTGGGGAGAGGTTTTTGCTGTCTTGCTCTACTGTTTGTAAAAAGGTGTGGAGATTTGATAGACAGACTGGGCTTAAAGGCTTAACGTCTGCAAATCTGAGGTTCCTAATGCTGGCACAAACAAAGTGGAATCTTTTTTTGTTTTGTTTATTGTGGCTCGGGACTAGAGGAACGCGTCTCGATTATTTCAGAGGAAGTACAAATGTTTCTGGGTGTAAAATTCCAATTTGGTTTCTATAGAGCACCTTCATTCCCCCTCACCCAGAAAATGTTTTTTTGTGAGCCATGACATCACCACTTTGAGGCAGTTGCCATGGTTACCCATGTTCTCCACTGATGAATATCAACCCCCCGCTCACAAATCTCTCCTGCCCCCTCCTTTCCTTCCCTTCCCTTTCCCTCTCATCGCTTCTGTTCTGCTCTCTCTATTCTCTCATATTTTCAGTTCCCTCCCTTTCCATCTCTTTGTCCTTTTCTCCCTTTTTCCTCTTTGCCCGTCAGCCACCAGCACATATTCACTGCAGAGACACAGTGCACAGTTAACACAGGGCAGACACAGAGCACACAGTGACACAGAGCACAGTAGCACTGCGAACATTCGGTCCTGAGACACAGTAACACAGAGCACAGTAACGCTAGTTACTGTGTAGTCCGAGACTAGTAGTCCGAGACTTTAGACCAGTCGGCAATCTGTCAGTGTCTCAGAAACAATGAGACAGGCGGGTAGAAAACCAAGACTGGCAGAAATGTCAGCCTGCCACCTCTGGCCTTTTCTACCTGCTGTTGCAGAGGCTCATGGGTAGACATAGACGTTCGGTCATGATTTATTGTTATGAAAACCATAAATCATTGACCTAATGATGTATTTCAGCAGCATTTCTTGTCTTTCCAACTCACACAAAGCCACATATGCTTTTGCCTTCAGTAGTTACAGGTGTTTACTGGGGAACACTGGTGGAGGTGCTGGGATTCCTTTATCTCCATCTGGTGCTTTATTGTATGATTCACTGAGAGCGGTGTGTGTGTGTATGTGTGCGTGGGAGGTGTGTGCATGTGTATGTGTATGTGTGTATGTGTGTGTGTGTGAGAGAGAGAGAGGGTGACAATTTTCCTCTCCTGTTAGTAGATGATCAATACCCAGAGCTTCTGAGCCCGACGGCAGATTTATACCCCTGTTGCCCACAACGCTCTCTCGGCGGCGAGAAAATACAGCACTGCAGAGGCAGAACAAAGGCAAGGGGGAAATGGAGCCGGGCAGCAAATCAACGATGAAAGAGGGAGAGAGAGAGAGAGAGAGAGATGGAGATGGAGAGAGGGAGAGAGAGAGAGAGCAGAAAATTGCATAGAATAGACATGGAAGTGCCTGTGCTGGTGTTTCAGTGCAGTAAGCAGCTTAGGGTCTCGTGTCAGTTTGTCCCCGTGGCCTGCATTTGTGTGGGAGAAGAAAGAGGGAATAATTTGCCTGTGTAGGATTAGTTTGTGGAGACAATAAGGCAATGGCAGACTGCTCCCCAGACCCCTCTCACCTGGAGAGGGCCCCCATCGAGCGTTTAAATGTGTGACATCCACCAGGCTCCCCATGTCTCCGGTGCAAAAGTCTGCCTTCTCTGCATGTCATTTTTGGTGGGGAGTGGAGGGGAGGGGAGGAGGGGTGTTAATGCGCTTCACTGATACTGACAGCGTGTGGTGTGCGGTCCTGAGATTAACGTGTCAAATAATAGACAGGTGTGTCACTCCTGCGCACCTGTAGGTGTGCATACATAACTCACACCCCCACCCCCCCCTTTTCTCCCAAACGTCAAACGGAACAAAGCGACCTGAAAAATGCAGCCGATGACGGTGGGACGAGAGCACCGGTGGGGAGAGGGGAGGGGAGGGGAGGGGAGGGGAGGGGAGGACTGAGAGCCTGGTTTCCATGGAAACGGGAAGTCGGGGGGGAGCTCGGGCGTGCTCGATTAACCGCGTTTCTCATTCCGCGCGGCGGCTGTTCGCCGTGAATAGCTGAGCAGGATGAACCGCCGCTCAACGACTCCGCCCCCCCCCCCCGACACAGTCGGCCCCCGTTTCGCGAAGGAGAGGCTCAGCCAAACCGGAGGAAGGGGGATGGGAAGAGGAACAAGAGGATGTCTCACTCTCAGAGCTTCCTTCCAGGCCAGGGGCTTCATGCGACATCTGCTTCATTCATACATTCCTTCTGGCGCTTCTGCTCTGAATAAACGCACGAATGCATCCTGGTTTAAAATGGCCGACGCAGTAACAGACACACCGCAATGCAAGGATCACCATGTTTCTCAGACGCTGCAGAGATGTGTTTCACTGTTTATATAACATACCACATACCAATGGAACGATGTCAGTTCACCATCACACACAAGGGAAAAATACAGTATTGCACTTGCTGTCATATTTTTCTCTGTGGACATAAGGCATTGCAATGCTTTCACCCCCAGGAAACACTCTTAAATCAGTGAATATTTATATACTTCTTGGAGATATTTTAGATGTTGAGGGTTTTCTGAACTTGGAGCAGTCCTGTCACAGACCTGACACACAACCTCTTCCCAGTGGTGCTGAAACTGTTCTCAGATGGTTAAAAAAAAAAACTGTAACTGTTCTTCCCTGCAGTTCAAGTGATTAAAGACCTCAGCAGGAGTCTGGCTTTCCCCTGGGGCTTCAAACACTGTAAACCATCCTCCCTTCCAGTATAATAACAGAACTGCTTGGTATAGCATACAGCCCTGTGTTAAAATATCTTTGTGTTTGTTTTAGTGCATACTAATGTGGTCTGCCAGTCATGGTGCTCTATGTCTGTAATTCCAGGTCCCTGTTCACACAAGGGGCTGGGAGAATTGTGGAATGGGTTTCTGAAAGAGGACAAGCTGAGCTCAGGAAATGAAAGTCCTACTGACCTCAAATCAGTGCAGCTCAGGAGCTGTGGCACACAAGTAAATATTGGAAATGTTTGGATACGTGAAGTTTCACATACTGGAAATTTTAAGTGGGTCAGTTTGTGTTGTTTGTGAACTTCCACAGCCCTACCTTGTCAATGTCTACGTTATATAACTCCCGTATATACAATTATATAATCACACCATCACTCAGAAATAGTCTTTAAAGGTCCAGGGAACAAAAATATGTGAATTATTCGCTGATGTGTTCTTTTAATACTTTTTCGCATTCACAAACAGCCGAGAAATATTTTTAAATGATTCTCGCAAAAGAAAAAAAAAAAAAAACTAGAAAAGCCTGTGCCGAAATTGGCTTATTTCCCCCTTGGCTAAACGCCAGGTTTTCAGTGGTGAGGTTCAACTTGATGTTAGTTACGTAACAAGAACCTGAAGTCCAGTGAAATCCTTTCTACATGTAATATGAAAATGGCGCTCTTGCCACTTTTGTGTGAGTAAGGCAAGCTTAGGTGAAAATGCCTAATCACTGCCCCTTCTCTGGATGTGGAGAGAGAAATATGCTTTTTTTCTGTTCACAACAATGAAGAGACCTACAAAAAATGGGTTTAATGGGCACTGCTGTGTTAAAATACCCGATACAGTTAGTATTTGCCGTGCCCATTTTCGTCTGGAACTTGTCGCAGAACATGGTGGATCGGTAAGTAGGCCTGTCGTTAGCTAGTGACAGTTAAATAGATGAAAGACTTTCTTTATTTTGGTGTAATGTCCGGACTTTGAGACTACAATAGAGTCTAATGTTAGTGTACAGTAGCAGTGGTAGTGTTACAGTGTTATTACACATTGAGTGATCTTCAGGTTTAACTATACAATGGTAAAGCCTAGTTTATGTTGCTTTATTTCATTTTGTCCGATAGTGTAATGTTACTGCTCTAACCGGCTCAAACCTAGCTAGCGACGAGGAATGGTTTACATATGATGTGTCTTACAGATATGAATATTAATGACCACAGGACATAATAATCTAATAGTGTTCATTACAACTTAGTGGTTTAAATTGGGTTACAAACGCGAAAGAAATATTAAGAATTTCTAGGGAATATAACCATAATAATCCAGTTTCCTGGATATTTAAATGGGTTCATTCCCAAACCCCTGATCCTAAGAGGAACAGACAGACTGTCAGTTTGCCCTGGGCAGCAGCTGGAAGTCAAACTAACTCTCATTCAAGCAATTGTGTCAATGGAATGAGTTTCGTTAGGGCGTGGGGGGCTAACGCATCTAAAAATATCACCCAACCAGCTGCCCTGTTGCCTTGACTACACTAGAACCCTTATATCCACCTGCTATTGTGGTATTTAATAGCTGCAGGATCTTCATACCTCCTCTGCATGCATAAAGTGCCATGGATTTGTGAGGCTTAAGGGTCCATCTGAACCCATGTTCTGTGAGCTCCTGCTTAAATGCTACCCAAATTGGGCAAATTCATTGTAAATCAGTGTATTTTCCGCTACATAGAGCTTACACCATTACACACCTTCTATATCATCATATGCACCATAGTGTGTCTTCCTATTGGTATTGTTATCCTCTTGTTCAGTGTATATGTCAGGCACATGGTATCTGTAATAGTTCATATATCATCTACAATGGCTATACCCTTTCTTACACTGAACATACATCAGGGAGTCTATGCATTTTGCACCTTATTCTTTTCACAGCTGAGGTTAAGAGACTGCTGGTGGAATGCCTCTGATGATTTTTAAAGGCTTGAAGTCTGTATTTGTGTGCATGGTAAATGTATACAGGCTGTAGATAAGTGCATGTGCCCATTGCATTTGTATCCATGTACGTATATTTAACGAGCGCTGGTTTGCTCTTTTCTACTGAAGACGCATTTTTCTGGGGCATTAAGTCTGCATAAGTGAGCCTGTGTACAGATCTGGCCTGTTGTTGCTTCTCTTGCTCTGTCTGACGGAAAGAGCCTGGAACAGGAAAGCTGGCTTGCCTGTCTGTGTTTCCATGGCAACGGAGACTGCAGTGGAAATGGATTTGGCGCGGGGAGTGCTGATTTGTGAGTTTATCTCGCAGCGAGGGGGACAGATTTCCCCCCCGTTGGGACACCGCCACCCCTCCCCGAGACAGAGGTACACTTTTATATTCACCCTGACTCCCAGAAGCAACCGTACAACCTGCCATTTCAGCTGTAACCTGGTAATGTATGTACTGAGTGTGGCTGTATTCAGCCAGCTAGCACAGAGAGGCTTTATGTCCATTCCTGGAAGGCGAGAATGGTTTTGGTCCTGAGACCTTCTTAATGCCCTGAAAGAGCGCCTTTTCAAGTCGCTGGGTTGCAGATGGGGGGCAAATCCCCCTGGCGATCGCTTACCATGCAGTAGTCTCTCTGAACTCCGTCTTCACAGCTGAAAAAACAATATGGTTGCCTCTGGCAGGGGAGATGTGGATGGAGGTTCTAAGGTTGTGGAAAAGAGCTGTTTGCACTGAAGGTGATATTCCTTCTTTGGGCTATTGAAAATCTGCTGCCAACTGGACCATTTTAACAGCTGTGTGTGTATGTGCAAGCGTGTGCACATTAACGTAGCTTAAAAACAGGTAAAATTAAATTTGAAATTACATTTTTTTAAATTTATATTAGCATGAATGAAACTTAACAACACAGGTGATATGAAACATCCACAACTGGAAGCTCAACTGATGTCTGAATGACATGGTGAATGCACATGCAGTGAGTGAACCCCACTAGGACACACTGATACTGTGACATACTGAAACACTATGAAGGACTGAGGCAGTGTGTGTGTGTGTGTGTGTGTGTGTTGAGGTCGGGGTTTGGGGGGTGCAGGGGGGGGGGGGGCATCTGCTCTGGAGTACAGCCATGTTCTGAGAACAATGGTTTGAGACACAAGCCCATGGTGACTGAGGGAATTGGGTGGACAGGGACACAGTGAATTGCTCTGTCACCCAAAGCCAAATCACCCGAGACCAGGCCCCAGATCGCATTATTCACTGACTCCAAGTATGGAGGTTTGCCCCCAAGCTTCCGTGAGTCACTGCCACAGATGGCAGAAAACAACCGAGGACAACGTGTGCTTTCTTTTTTAAAACTGTTTTAAATATGGATACATCCAGACACAGCCCAGGCATACTTGAGATTTCACGAGGACACGCAGCTAAGAAGATAAAAAAGTAAATTGAGGACGATACAGGCACAGAAAACAATAGATAAGCAAATAAAGCCGGAGGAGTCGAAAAAGAAGCACTAATTTGATGTTACATTTTTTCCAGAAAGTATTTCAGAACCTCAAAAAAAAGTTACATTCTATGTTGTTTTTAACCATTTGTATGCTTTGTTTTTTTGTTTTTTGTATTTAATCCTGGGCATGCTCAGAACATGACAGGTAGAGATTAGAGAAACGGGGGCAAGTGGCCTCTGCTGCATTCTGGGTCCAGGTTAAGGTGCTGTTTGGCAGACAGAATTTTCTAAGGACTAGACCTCCTCCACTTTGAGATCCCCGTTACTTGTTTCAGATGTGAGGGCTGCTGTAGACCGTGTGTAAGTTATGCGCATACAAGCTCTCCCCACTGTGGGGGAACGCAGCCAACACTGAACCGTGCATGGCGCCAACACGCAGCAAAAACACCAGAAACAAATCTTCCACATATTTTCCAGTCTCTTTTTTAAAAATATGGATCTGTTTAAATGCGTGCTGTCCCCTTCCCTCCAATCACAGCGGATTATGGCTCGGCACATCTGTTTGGAGATCGACTCCAACTTTTTATTTTTATTTCCAAGTCTTTCCTAAACCATTGCCCAGTTTCAAGCGCCTGCCAATGAGAGTTCACGTTGCCTCATTTCCACATATCTGGCAGGAAGTAACATTCCTCCCAAATAATTCACTTTAACCGTATCGTGGCCATATGTACTGCTTCAGTATGTTATCATCAGGGTCACTATTTTTTTACCAAAGCATTTTCTCACCTGTCATCCCTCAACAGTAGACCAGTAGAGCCTTCTTTGATTGCATGTTAGACAAATCTCATATTACACCTCCCCAGTCATACACTGAGGGATGACAAAGAGAAGTCAATTAGCACTTAATGATGATCCCGCACTGCCAAATGCAGCATTTAGTGTTGCTATTAGAAGCACAAACATGTTGCAGTAGCATATTTATGAAAGTAGGTCTGAATCTTGCTCTGTTATTACATACTTTGAAACTCTCTGCTTGTGCAATACTTAAAATAATTTTTTTTTTTCAATCCCATGAGTTTATGAGCTTTGCGGAAATTTCATTTGTGCTACATTTGTGTGTGTGTGTGTATAAATATGGATACATTTCAAACTGGAATAGAGCTGCTTTGGAATACATTGCTTTAGAATAGAGCTTGTTAAATTTGTGCAAGCTGATGGCCAGTATTGTTTGTTGTAACTTGGCCTCATTTTGATATCAATTTAGAAATGTGCAATTTGCAAGGTAGCTACAGTAGCCTAGTTAAAATGTAGACAACAATAGAAATGCTACCGCAGTCAATTTGACTGTGGTCCCTTTAAGAAAATTGATAAATCTGCTGTCATGAAATCTATAATGCATATAAGAAATATAAATGAGTTTTGCACAAAGACAGCTGTTAAAGCAATTGTTTTATTGTTCTATTGGCTGAAATATTATCATGTGTACTTCCTTATATGTCCATTTTGTGTATTGTAATTCATCCATTCTTTCTTTACTTACTTTTTTCTGATTTTATCTCTGTTCTTTGCACTGCACTGCCTGTCTATTGAGGTGGTCTGGCCAATCACACTGAGGCTTTGGTGGTTTGTGGCTCCGGGCAGATCTTCCCAGAGTGCAGTGCGTCACGTGCTGTGGCCTTCGGTTGAAATGTGTCAGATGGGTAAACAAAGCCCTCCCTGTGTCCCATGTTCTGGGTTCGCAGAGGTCTGGTTCACATGTGTCTCTCTCACAAAGGCCCGATTCCTGGCTCTGCCACATCAAGGAAAGTTGGCTGATTGGATCACCCAAAGCCCACGGGCAGGTTTCACAGACCTAGGACAGACAGGAAGTCCATTTGGAGAGCTAGGACAGACAGGAAGTCTGTTTAGAGAGCACGTGGCTGCCTGTCATCTCAGAGAGAGAGAGAGAAAGAAAGAGTGCATCCGTGAGATTAGGTTGTGCACCCCATCTTTGCATCTGTTCTAGTACGCCGGTTTTTCTAAACGCACTGGCAGCATTTGTCTGTGATTTTTAAAATATTTCCTTTGGATTTGAGCAGAGGAAAGAGAGGCTGTTTGAAAGTCAAAGACCGTAAACACGCTCACAGACTTTGACCCCGTCAGCATTTTTAGAGGAACGTGACCGTGCGTACATGTAACCTGTTTTTCCAAATGTGAGTCAGGATCCAATTCTGCCACAGCCCAGCTGGGAACATATTTCTCTCAGAAAATAATTACTCAGGGGCTGCACGGTGTACCGCCTCCTTTTAAATGTCTTCATGGCCTCAAATTAAATGGATTTGAAATTGCTATATTACGTGCATGTGTGTGTTCATTGTGTGTGTGTGTGTGTGTGTGTGTGTGTGTGCACTTGAAGAATAATTGTGCTAACAGTATATTGACTGGAGCAACTGAAACATTTAACAGGATTAGCATTGAAGGTTTTAACTGACTGACTCTATTATTTTCTCCCTCCTTAAGACCTGGTTCAAAAAGACTCTTGTATTTCCTACATTTACTTTCACTAATTTATGGGTTTACGATCTGTTCTTTAACAGGGCAAGAGACGGAGTTTTAAATGAATGTAGATATTTGTTCTTGTCTCTCGCGTTTCTGTGTTAAATGATGGAGAGCACTGACCCTATGGCCAGTCAAAAACCTGGAGACGCTCATCACCTTGGCAACCGCTGCAGCACAGCCACCCTCTGCAGAGTGAGGCAGCGGCCATTTTGTGTCAACGGCAGGAGGGGCACGTTCAACGGCAAGCAGAGCCAGAGACCTGAGCAGGAAAATGGAGGCTTTTTTTCCCTCACTCTCCTGCCACATTAAAAAATAAAAAATAAAATTAAAACATAAATGTAAATGAACGTGTGTATTTTGAGAAGGAGAAAGAGCAATAACCATCATCAGTATATTCAGTTTGATCTAACCTCAAGGTGTATGACATTGGTCAGTACTTTACAGTTAGCATCTCAGTTACTGAATTTGACTGGGAGGATGTTTATTGCAGAGATGTGCCTGCACTACTTCCTTTTAATTATCCAGCAGTTTCAATTTCATTCCAGCATTTTATCATCCTTCACAACATGTCAGTTGATCATAAAGTGTAAGTGTGCTGGATTGTGACCTTTATTTTCAGTTTGAAAGACACAGTGTCTCATCTCCAATAAAAATAAATCAATATACCATCCAGCCATCCATGCTATGTTCAATCTGCAAAATGATGTCATGTTTTACAAATGTGCTGCTGGGATATGAAGGCCGTAACCTATATAAACTTCATCTTCCCAGTACCTCTGAAAACATCCTGAAATATTCAGGCTGTTGAACTCAAACTAGGTCTTTGATTTTAATATATGGGCATTTTATGGAGTTATGTGCAAGTCTGTGACATTTCAGACTTTCCAGGGTCTCCCTCCCTCCTGCCACACCTCAGCGCTTTCCAACATCAGTTTTACAGGATTTTTTGGTCAGTATTTTGTTTAATTCTTGTCTGAGGTTAGTCATGCTGGATTTGTATTGTAGTCAGACTGACAGAAATTTAAATTCTGGCCACCATAGGTTTTTTTCTGTTTGAGCATGGGATAAGGTTTACAGTGTAATATTGGGTTCACTTCTGGTCACAGTGAATGTTTTTGGGCCTGGGCCAGATGATCCAGGCAGAACCAGAGGACCAATGAGGTTTCTGGGGATAGAAAGCTGAAAGAGGAGGTGAGAGGTCCCTGAACATCCCACTCCCAGGGTGCTGGAAACTCATCCCACAGGGAGTTATTGACTTTACCACCGTGGGTTCCTCTTCCAACACAGCCCAGATTATTTACATAGCCTGTGGAGAGCTAAAGGTATTGTGTGTGTGTGTGTCTGTGTGTGTGTATGGGTGTGCGTGTGTGTGTGTTTGTGTGCATGTGTGTGTCTGTGTGTGTATGTTCTGCACTGCTCTCCTAGGCCGCCTCTCTGTACAAAATGAATTTGGCTCCAGTTTCCCCCTCTTTTCTCTCAGGAACTCTGGGATTTCAGTCGCTTTTGTTCTACAAATAAAAAAGCATGAAAGAGCCCAGCAATTGTTGCCAGCGCTCTCAAGCAAAGCTTATTAGAGAGAGTGACGTGCGAAGACAGAACTGTGCATGTAATGAATGTACGTGCTTTGCTTAGCACCGATGGGAGAACAAGACCTCACGTTACCTTAAATGGGTGAAGCTATCACATGTTTACTGATATGAACCAATTATTGTGTTTTGCTGTGATTCTTTTGATTGATTCAGTCAAGGCAGTGACTGAGCTTATTGCAGCTCATTGGGGTTCCTGTGTTTGATCAACGTGCACAGACCACAGCAGGCAGGTCTGCCTGAGAGAGAACCTGAACAGCTTGCAAGACATTACTTGACGCTGCAATTATTGGTAGTCTCAAAAATATGGTAAAGTCATTTTGATACAAAATCTCAGGCTAAAATAGATTATTCTGCTAGGGGTTAAACTTGGCAAGAACAATCTGGAACATCATTACACCTTTGGTAAATAATTTAATAATTATTATTAATAATATTTTGAGCTTCACAAATATCAATGACAATCCAGTCAATTTATCACATGCTTCAGGCAGTCTGCTCCTCTAGCCAGTGCACAAACCGGTCGGAAGAAATGGATGAAAAAAACAAAACAAAACCAAAAACCAGCCATTCATCTGCAGAGGTGGGAGATACCCAGAGCACAGTAAATGAATTAATCATACAGAGAAAGAAGCCATTGGAAGCAGCCAGTATTTTAATTATATTTTAGATCCTAAGTTATTAGCAAACCTGTGTGAACACTGGCTAGTAGTTAGTAAATTCACTTAGAGTATATATTGGCTACTTCAGAAGTTCAGTTAAATAACCTCCACCACCACCTCTGCCACATGTTTATTATGACACCATATCTTGGTGCCCTCTTATCTCCCACATACAAATTTAGCCCCCGCTCTTACGCATTTATTTGTTTTTGCTAACACACACAGTGGCTAACACACACAAGGTCTTATTATCTAAATATCAACAGATATTCTTGTGTGCAGTACATATTATGGATTCAAATTAAATATTCAAATGTGCATATGTAGGAGACAAAGCCCTACACAGTGAAAGACTTCATTCAGCCTGTGAACAGTGTTTCATCATCACCAAGGTTTCAGTCTGCTCTGCCTACAATGCTGATTGGCTGGCCCCTGCCCAGTTCCTTCCAAGGGTTGTGGAATGATGCAATATCCTGCGCTACAGATTCAGGGTTTCCATCTGAGGTCATGAGCTTATATTTTGTTTTGTGACACAAACAATTCAAAAGGGTTGGAGAATAAAATGGTATTGAAAAAAATGAGAGGCGATGGGGTATTTTGTTGCCATTAGCAAAATATGACTCACATATTTTGTTGAATTTTTAACTGGCTCCTGGAAATTTTCCAACAGAAGTTTTTCATTTTTGTATCAGTTTACAAACCGTAAATTACATTTCATCATTGTAACTATTTTGTAATTGATCAGAAATTCCCTTGTGGCCCTACTTTAATACAACTTTATGTTGAAGGTTTATGCATTTACTGCTTTTAAGTAAATTGCGCTGTAATAGCTACTATCAGCTACTATCGGCTGTGATCCTATTGGCTGGCATCAGCTCCTCCTTCCCTAAACCAGGGCTGCACAACTCAGTTCCCAGAGATCTACCATCCTGTAGGTTTTCACTCTGTAACAAAGCACACCTCATTTAGCAGTTAGAGAGCTCACCGAGCTGCTATTTAGTATGTTCAGGTGGGACAAATTGGGGTTGAAATAAAAACCTACAGGATAGTATCTCTCGACGAACAGGGTTGGGCAGCCCTGGCATAAACTCTTTGGGTATGAGCTAATGTAAGGCTACTCAATCTTATCCAGAAAGGTTTCGCTGTGGGCTTTTGTCCCAACTAAGCAGTTACACACCTGATTCTGCTAATCAATGTCCTTAGCAAAGACATAGTGGCTGATTGGTTGGCATGAAAATCCCTTTCTGGATAAGACTGAGGACCCCTCTGGAAGTTGCTCTGAAGAGCATAATTCACCAGAACAAAGTTCCTGGTCATGGATGTTTAACCTTTAGAAAAGAAACTGGTAAAACATGCCAAAGACAGGCAACAGGCATATTCATGATTTCAGAAGAACTTTTTATTTGAAATGTCAGTGTACAAGAGAAAATATAACAGCAATATAAATATTAGCATATAAAATAATAGTGTAACACAGGAGCACTGATCTATTTTATAAGAAAGATATTACAGCAGAATATAGAAGTGTAATTCATGAGCAGACAGAGATATACTGATTTATATGACAGCATTCCAGCAGCACAGGCACGAAAGAGAAATCACAAACACATAAAAAAGGTAGATGGATAGAAACTTCTGTATTATTATTATTTTTTGCCTTTACTTTTAAGCACAGAGTGACAAAACAGAAAAAACACAGTTCACAAGTTCCTACTCTACGTTTGTGTTTATCTTTTTAAAGTTATCTTTTATTTACACTCAGGAATAGTCAGCCATCTTGGTGCTTACATACTACATGACTACACTTACTTTGAAGAACATCTCTTTTTTTTTTGCTTTGTTTTCTTTTTTTCTGAAAAATATGCAACACATTCCAGTAGTAAGCCACAAGAAAGTAGCTTTAATTTTGAATCTCGTTTCAAACATGGTCCATACAGACAGCTGGTTCTTATACATGACGGGGTCTTATTTACATTTGGACAGAGTGGTAATACAGAAGTGGACTGGACGGGAGGGGCTTTTGGGTCAGTGCAGATTAAGAAACTGCCTTCATTTATTGTGAAGAAATTTTTTTTTCCCTCTTCCTTGGCTCTCTTACCCTGGTTCAATATTGGTCTAAGCCTTGCCAGTTCGTGGGTTCACCTCCCTGCGTGACCTTCATCTGAGACCGAAATATCCAGCTCTAATGTACTAGAATGGTGGTAGGAGTGGAGCTGTAAGTCATCGATCTGTATATCTGAAGCCTGAGAAGCTCAAAGCCCGTCTGTCCTAGACTCCTGGGGAAGGGATGTTCCACCATCACACAGTCTCACCGTCCCTGACTTCACCAGCGAAGGGACAGACTGTCTGTCTGCTGCAACTCCTAGCACAGGCTGAGCAAGCAAGAGGGGCCACACCACTGACGAGAGGTTTCCGGAGAATTCCGAAAGTAACTAAACCCTTATCACCATCGTAACCCTGGCTCATAGTTAAGACCCACAGGTCTATGTTACCAGCAGCGCATTTGTTCTGATCCAGCATCAATGGACCTTCTGACCTGGGTTCAACTACAATCCATCAATCAATCAGTTACATAAGTAACTACATTTCAATGGAAATCCAGCAAATTAATCATTTACTTAAGTAACAAAATGCATTTCAACTAACATCCAGCAATCAATGAGTTAAACGAACTGCTACCTACGTTTCAACTACAGCTCTATAATCAGTAATGCAAATACCAAGATACAGTTGAATTACAATTAATGTGGCCATATTTTAGATTAGAAGCTATGCTATGACTCGATTGCGATCGAACCCAGGTCTGATGTGGTGCCTGTCCCATCTACAACCCTGAAGCTCTTCATTAATGCGAGCTGAAGCTCTTGAGCTCTGGACTGACCACATCCTGTACATTCAGGAAGAATCTGTGAGTCAGTGCCCAGGCCCCTCTTCACAACCTCCCGCCCTGACCCCTGACCCCTCCCTCCGTGTCTTCAGGGGCGGGGCTACACTCAGGAAGCTGCCGGCTCATGCAGTGCAGGCTTGTTGGACGGGGAGGGGAGGGTGGGGTGGGGCGAGGTGAGGAAACAGTGCATTCTCAGGATTGGACTCTCTAAGCGGGTGAGAAATGGGGGCGGGGTCGGCAGGGGCGCATGCAGCAAGCGATCGCGGAGAACGCTGGACTCCCACGCTGCCTCTGTGGAGAGGTGTGCCCACCCGGGTGTACTCACAGGCCCCGCCCACTGCAGAGATGTGCCAGTGGACGGACCCACACAGCACTGTGCCACCGGGGAGTCTGGGAATTCCATGGTACCCGGTACAAAATTCCCGAAACCGTACCATGGAATTCCCAGCTCGTCACAGTGGAACAACGCTGCACAAACATTGGACTTAATATCTTGGCCTCGTTGACGTTGGCGAATTTACTCTGAGCACCTTGAGTTCGAGCTGGTCATACAAGCAGGAAAAAAAAAAAAGTCATATGATTTTTCCATTAAAAATGCAGAACTCGAATAGTCCAATTTTTTTTGCTACGTCTAAAAGTTAATGCTACAAACGCATTTCCATTTGTTTTGGAGAAGACTGGAGGCGTTCTCCGAATGCGATGCATAGTTTCACTTCTGCGGTCTTACGTCTAGTTCATGGACGGCTCATGCAAAAATTACCTGCCTGTATCTAAGAACTACTGCAAAGATTATCAAAGCTGTTCTAAGAAACTTAACTCAAAACTAGTGTCATTCTTGTCACCACTAGAAGTGCCTATTTTGCATTTTGAAGAAACAAAAAGTCAACATGACACACGTATTAAGTAAAATGATTAATAGCCATTCTAATACTATGTTAAAGGGCAGAGCCCTGCCCTTAAAATCACTGTTCAGTTACATCTTTAGAACTTCACCTCTGAAGAATCCATCCGGATTCAAAGACATCAAATATTTCATCATTAACAACCCCCCCTTATCCCCTACAGAAAAATTAAGGATCAATACCGAAAAGCTAACCAAGTTTGTGTTATATTCAGACAGCAAGATATATCCACACTACTAACACAGGTTTTTGAAAATATGTTAGAGGAAAAACAAGCTTAAAACCCAAGAAAGTTTTTAAAAAAAAAGACACGTATGCTCACCACGTCATCACTTTGCAACGTTCAGACTTAAAAGCAAACGAAAGAGAAAGCGTAGCATTCTTAGAAGAGGAGGTGTGACGAGGGCGGCGGCGTGGTTGTCAGGGGGGCGTGGTCGGGTATCCAGGCCGGCTGCTCGTTTACTTCTTGTCCTTCTTGGCGGACTTCTTCTTGCTGGCGGGCGTCTGGGCAGCCTTGGGGGCCTCGGCCTGTGGGGGGGGCTGGGGGAGGGCGGGCTGGGGGGGCTGCTGCTGCTGCTGCTGCTGCTGCTGCTGATTGGCCGTCAGGGTGGCGGTGCTGCCGGGGATGTAGACGTTCTGGCGGTAGTCGGGCACGTGCTGCAGGGTGAACTGGGGGCTGTAGCGGGTGCTCAGTCCCATGGTTCCTGGTCCGAGGGTGGCGGTCGCCTCACTCACCTCTGAGAGAGGGAGAAGGAGAGAGAGAGGAAGAGCAGGAGAGTGAGGGACAGAGGGGAAACGAGAGAGGGAAACACGTGAGAATCGATACGCTATATAACACCTATACATTTGTCTGCTCTGAAACACTGCCTCAACTTTAACAGCTCCCAGAGATTAGCTCTGCCGATAGCTGTAACTGCATTAAAAGCTTGTGAGGATTGCAGGTCCTCTCGTTGGTACCTTCTGTTTGTTTTCTACGGCCTGGACTGAGCACGCTCATTGTAGCGACTCAAACATGATTCATCCTCCTTCCCACCACAAACAACTCAGTACGGTTTCTGCACTAAATGAACCAGCAGAGAGGGGGAGGGGGAGGGCAGTGGAAGTAACACACATGCCTGGGTTAAAATGTAGCTAGGAAACCACATCAGCCCTGGATCATTTATCTTTAGGTGCAGCATTTAACCTTCATTTAAGCAGAAATGCCCACTCAAGCGTGCTCTGACTCAGGGACCAGCATGAATGAAGGGGCGGGGCTTCAGAGGCCAGCCATCGTGTGAGGAGATGAGCTGGCCACACTGACTAAGCCTCACTCAGTGAGTAAGCCTTACTGTGGCGAAAATGTGGAGAGGCACTGCACAATGTCCCTTTCATTTCTGCAACAATCGCCCCCCAGAACAGAGAGAAAGAGAGAGAGAGAAAGAGTGAGAGAGAGAGAGAGAGAGAGAGAGTGAGAGAGAGAGAGAGAGGGGTTAATGAAGCTACGGGCGACTGGTCGGGTTTGGGAAGCGGGGAAGAACAGACACGGCAGAGGGGACGAGAATTCCGTGCCAAATCCGCTATGGCCGGCTGACAACTCATTATCGCTCCCCGCATGTGCGCTGTGCGAGTGTGTGTGTGCGCTGTGCGAGTGTGTGTGTGCGCTGCGCGAGTGTGTGTGTGCGCTGCGCGAGTGTGTGTGTGCGCTGCGCGAGTGTGTGTGTGCGCTGCGCGAGTGTGTGTGTGCGCTGCGCGAGTGTGTGTGTGCGCTGCGCGAGTGTGTGTGTGCGCGCGCATGCCAACGAGGGTGCCTCCGAGCATGTTTTAGGGGACAAGCCTCCGTGCGCCTAAATGAGTTTGAGGCCCCCGGGCCTGCGAGCGCTAGCCCCACCGCGAGGCGCGCGTCAGGCCGGCGACCGCAGTAACAGCATTTGTCCCGCGGCTCCCATAATCCCCCCCATTGTCCGCTCCTAATTCAGCCATTGTGCAGACAATGGGCAGAAGCGTTTCGCTCCGCCGTGACCGTAGAGCGGCCCGGCCCTTAATCTGGAGCCCGTTTCCGCTAACCCGCCCCGCCTGCACGTTCGCCCTCCTAACGAGACGCGACACAGCGGCTGTGTGTGCCTGCTGGACCACCGCTCAGCACAAGCAGATACGAGGAACACTTCAGAGCTGAACTACCCTGGTTCAGCTACCCCTACCTACCCTATCTTCATCTGTGTTTAAATGAGCAGGACCACTGGTAAGAGTGAGACCTCCTGCCACTGGCATTAAGACATGCCACCATTCCAAACAGAAAGAATCCCTGAAGCTTGTCGATTTGTCGTCGCTGTTTTTGAGAGACCAAAGCAGGCAGATGGTAGCACATTATTATTCTGACTGCATGCAGATCTGACTTACAGACAAGGGGGGTCGATTCAGTGCGAATTATTCCATGAGAAAACAAGGGCGCTAGCTAGCGAGGAGAAAGTGCTGAAGAAGTCTAGAACATTCTACAGAGCAGGGTTGGCTGAATACTGTCAGCCTGACTGAGTTTGCCATGCAGTTGCCTGGCTGGCCTCAGGCCTGTCTGACCTGCAGCTGAGGTGTGTGAGTGGAAGTGTGGCATCAGACCTGGGGGAGGGGGGGGGGGCGTGGGAAGCTGTGGGGGGATGTTGGGAGCTGTGGGGAGCTGTGGGGGCTGTGTGGGGCTGTGGGGGGCTGTGGGGAGCTGTGGGGGGATGTGGGGGGATGTGGGGAGCTGTGGGGGCTGTGGGAGGCTGTGGGGGGCTGTGGGGGCTGTGTGGGGCTATGTGGGGCTGTGGGGGGCTGTGGGGGCTGTGGGGGCTGTGGGGAGCTGTGGGGGCTGTGTGGGGCTGTGGGGAGGCTGTGGGGATCTGTGGGGAGCTGTGGGTGGATGTGGGGAGCTGTGGGGGCTGTGGGGGGCTGTGGGAGGCTGTGGGGGCTGTGTGGGGCTGTGGGGAGGCTGTGGGAGGCCGTGTCTCCACAGCGGGGGGGTTACAGGGAGAGAGCAGGTCTCTGATCCCTCACACGCAGGCACCTGGCGGGAGAGCAGGGCCGCTCTGATCGCCGGGGGAGACCGCGATTTTAACGGCAGAGCGTCGGACCGCAGCTGCGCCGCGCGGAGACAAAGCGCCCCCTGTCCCGCGCCCGTCTCTCAGCCCGCGGTGGGGAGGAGCGCGGGCTCCTTTCCCAAAATCAAGCCCCTCTCTTCCTCTGTCTGTGCATCTGCCCTGTCCCCCCCACCCCGCTCTCTCCCTCTTTTCCTCTATCTGTGCATCTGCCCTGCCCCCCCACCCTGCTCTCTCTCTCTCTTCCTCTCTGTACATCTGGCCTCCCCCCCCTCCACCCCCCACCATGCCCCCTGCCACCCTGCTCTTCCCCACTCCGAACGCCGCAGTAAAATACTCCATCTCTGTTTATGGGAACAGAACTGCATTGATGTTATTAGCCCTACTGCTGTCAGCTGCACCAGCACACGCTCTTAAAAGAACAGGAATCTCTCTCTCTCTCTCTGTGTCCCCCTACGTCTCTCCCTCCTTCCCTCTCTCCTCCTCTGGGCCTGAGTCTGTGTGCAAAGACTTAAGACAGGGAGGAGGGGTGGAGTTAGAGAGATGGAGAGAGTGAAGGACAGACAAAGGATCAAAGAGAAGGTGGAACACAGAGATAAGAGACAGAGAATGAGAGATGAAGGGAGCGGTAGAAGAAAAGAGCAAAAGGAGGACGGGAATAGAAGGAGGACTGAAATAGAAGGGAGAGAGACAGAGAGAAACAAAGATGGCGGAGGAGAGAGAGGCACAGACATTTCCTTACCGTTAGCTGCGGCCATCAGCGCCTGGAGCTGCTCGGCTTCGGTGGGGGGGTTGGGCCACGGTCCCGTTCCTACGGCGGCCTCGGGTGGGGGGGCAGCCCTGTGGGGGGGGGCAAACGGGGAGAGAGAGGAGGGAGCTCAGCAGCGCTCAGCACCAGGAGGCGGGAACCTTCTCCTCTTATGTCAGCGGCCGCGGCGGCCATTTTCTGATACAGAGGAGGAGCTGAGAAACGGCTTTTTATTACGGCGCAAGTGGAAGTTCCGCCTAAGCGCTGATCTGAGGTCAGTCTAGCAATTTTCTCCCGAATGGTTTAGGTTAGGATTTGGGTAGGCTTCGATGGTCCTGACGCAGTGCTTAGGGTTTGAGTTCTGGCCTGCGGGCAGGCAGGCAGCCCTCGGCTCCGGGCCACAGTGAGCCGGCTCTGCTCAGTGTCAGGGCTCGTGATGTTTTCATCAGCAGCGGCTGACGTGTGTTATGAACAGAGCGCGAGCGGGCGGACCTGGCAGGGCGGGGTTACCTAGGGGCTAAAGCACAGCTCCACAGAGCAGCTGTTTATCCAGCTCGCTCTGAAAGACACCGTGACAGGTGTGTCCTTTGTGAGAGTACAACACTCTCAGCCTTGGGAATGAGCAAACACACACACAGCCACACACAGGTATACATACACCCACACAACCACACACACACACCCACACAGGTATACATACACCCACACAACCACACACTCACACACACACACACAGGAATACATACACCCACACGACCACACACTCACACACACACAGGTATACATACACCCACACAACCACACACACACACACACACACAAGTATACATACACCCACACAACCACACACTCACACACACACACAGGTATACATACACCCACACGACCACACACTCACGCACACACACAGGTATACATACACCCACACAACCACACACACACGTATACATACACACACACAGGTATACATACACCCACACAACCACACACACACGTATACATACACCCACACAGCCACACACACACAGCCACACACAGGTATACAGCCACACACACACAAACATGCACGCACTGAGTCACATCCCAGAGAGAAAGCCCATCTGTAACGCATTCACCTTCAAAGGCGTGAGCGTGTGTAACAATGCACACAATTTGTATCCAGGCGGAAAGAGAAAAGGGGAGAAACAGCAGCCGCTCTCAATTATGAGCAACCTAATTACCACTGAGGCCAGCGGGGAGCGCTGGGCTGGGGGGGGGGCGAGCGCCTTTCAGACGGGCGGGGGTGGGGTCTCTACAGGGGGGGGGGGTTTCGGCCTAGTGCTCCGTCCTATTAAAATCTGCCCTCCATTAACCCCCGAGTTCTCAAATTGGCGCACAAAGGGTTAACGGCAGCCCAGCTCAGCAGCAGCTTCCTGGCTTATATGAGCTGCTGTAAAAACAAAACCAAAACGCTTCCTTTGGTCTTTGAAGACAATTAAACCCGGGTCCGAACAGAGCAGCACAGCCGGGTGTGGGGGGGGGGGGGTGAATAAGGGGGGTACGAAATAAAGGTGTTGGGGAGAGATGGCTAGGTTGGAACGCGGACAGACAGCAGGACGGGTCTCATCTGCACGGTCGCTAGGTCGCGGATCAGCTGGCCGGACCGTAAGAGCGTGTCACAGAGGGGACCTGTGGGAGGAAGCCAACGCCTCATTTCCTCCTCGTTATGATATCCCTCCAGAGGCCGCTTATCAGGACTTCCCACTTCCTGTGGCCGCAGAGACCACAGGACGAGGACGAGGCCATGACATTTCCACGCCCCGGTGCCTGCTGGGAGATCCTTTATCAGAGCTCCCATTAAAGCCTCTCTTCCAGCAGTCTGGACTGAATGGGGTGTCATTTATCTTATCTTATCTGTGTCACTTAATTTCTTACAGATGATTGGTAAAAGCATGAAATCACTTGGAAATGCCTCAGTGGCAAAACCACCATGCTCTAGCCAACACCCACAACCCACTATGTGTCTGAGGCAGGATACTGTAAAGACTTTGACCAGATCAATGTAAATTTTCTACGTGCTTATCCAATGAGAATCGTTTCACTCCCACGATACCCCTGTGCTGATTACATCATGAGGAGAATTACAGCTAAGTGAGCCACTGTCACGTGTCACTCAAAATTGCAATGAACACTGTGCACAGTTAGCACACTTGTGTGTGCACTATTGCGTGTGTTATGCGGAGGGCACACCCGTTGGTGTGCGCTAACCGCACCTTGCAACATGCACCGAACAAGCCTGAAGCACACACTGAGCATGCTCGCAGCAGACGCAGACGCTTAAGTGGCATCAGCTGATGCAGTAGCACCCAGTTTTATTAGTTTTAATTGTCTGAAAATAGTTTTACAACAATTTTTTTAAAAACCTTGTATGAGTGACATGCAGATGTCTGGAATTAAAAACCACAAACAAGTTTTGTTACCAAGCGATTAGAAAAACCAGCCCGGCGTCCACGACGGAAAGAGCTCTATGACAGACTACCACAGAAAACGCGCACGAACAGACACAGCAAGGGCCTACGACAGCAAGCGCCGAAAGCCAGCTAGACTACAGGGACAAGTCACACACCTCACCACAGCCTAGGGAACACGACCTACATAGAGCTCGGCAGCAGAGCCAAGCAGAGCTAGGCTACCGCAGCCCGACCTTCGCAACAAATACCTCGCTTTCCCATACGGCGTCCATCGTATCTGCGTCGTGTTGTACTTGTGCTGACTGAAACACAGAGAGGTCATTCAGCCAGGCTGCACTCAGGAGCCCGAGCGGCGCTGGCCGCTGGGTCATTTTCATGCGTCCCTACAGGTCTCTATGGTGATGAGCTCAGCGGGTGGGGGAATCAGTCATCTCTAAAGGCTGCGTTTTCACAGGCAGCACAAGGGCTCCTTCTTTTAAAAAGGGGGTCCTTTCGGAACGCGCCGCCGGCTGAATGGGCGGGGGGGTCCCGGGCCGCGGCCCGGGCATCGGCGGGGCTGCACAACAACAGCCCCGCGCTCATCTCCATTCCGCTCACTGCCGCAGGAGCGCCGATTACCATCGCCCAAGGACGCGGCAGCCAGGAGCACGCAGTGCGGGGGGGAGGGGAGGAGAGGCGACAGCTCCAATCAATCACCGCCCCCGACCTGCCTGTGGGCGGGGCCAGGCTCCGATCGCAGCGCTAGAGTTTACACTTCCCCGGCTTTACAGACGATAAAACAGCGTGCTGAGATTACAGCACACGCTGTGGGGTGGGAGCGTGCGGCAGGGGGAGCGGAGGAACCCCAGGACCGGGCTTCACTTGGGCGCAGTGTTCCGGCGCTTTCTGCAGGACGCAGGGCAGCCGGGAACGCTGGCTGCGATTGGTTCACTGCCCGCGGGTTTTTGGTAAATGACGCGTTCCTAGTCTGTCGGTAAAGACGCAGCTAGAGCTTGGAGAGTGCGGGAGCTGCGGGCGGTGCAGTCTGCAGCGTGAAAGCTCCACTGTGCACACACAGGGCTGTGCACTCTCTCCTGAAGCTGCTCAATGACTGCGCTCAGTACAATACTGCGCTCTTTATTCACATTCCCAAGACACTCAATTCTGTGGTGTGTGTGTGCGTATGAGTGTGTGAAAGAGAGAGAGAGAGAGTGTGTGTGTGTGTGTGTGTGTGTGTGTGAAAGAGAGAGAGTGTGTGTATGTGTGTGTGTGTGTGTGTGAGAGAGAAAGAGAGAGAATGTGTGTGTGTACATATGCATGAGTAAGAACAGAGCTCACTCACCCACTAGTTCCAGGTCTCTGGTTCTGGGAGAAACGCCAGTCAGTGTTGGGGGGTTTTTGCTGAAAAGAGAATAGCAGAGCTTTAGTACGAGTGTTTAAGGGGTCTGTCTGTCTGTCGGTCCATGTGCTCGCCCAGCTGTCAGTCCAGGGAATCATTTCCTCCAGCGCTTCCTGTGATGCTGTCATCGCTGAGGGAGAGAGGAGGTTAGGGTAACATTTCACAAGATTCAGTGGCCATTTTGTCTCACAGCTGAGAGTTCTGAGCTCACTGAGCCTTTTTACAGCTGCAACAGACTCACGTACACACACATACACACACACACTATACCCTCACAGCCTCTACCCTCACACAAGTGTTAGGGAAATAAATGAGACCGTGTCTCTGTTTACACTGTACAGATACGTTCTGACACTCCACTGATGATGGCCTGCGAGGAGGAAGGCCAGATCTTCCAGCCTCTAAAGGAAGTTTTCAGAGCACTATAAACAGAAGGAAGTATAAACAGAAGTGGAAGGTGAGCGTTTGAAAAAGAGTTTTAAAGTACGCTCCTCTTTGTTAACCGACGAGCGGGAGAAAACAACTCAGCTGCAGCCCAGCGCATCTGTTAACCCAGAAAAGAGCTCTCCGGAGAGAGAGAGAACAACAGATAAATTATTGAATTCATCCTGTCGAATACAGTCACACTTGAGTGCATCAGGTCAGAGAACCGAGTATGGCTCAGAAATAGTACAGTAAATACAGCTCACAGGGCACTACCTGCAAGCTGCTGAATGCCATCACGTTAGCTGGTTGGCTAATTGCATCACCCATACGTGACGAGGTGGCCAAGCGGTTCAGGCGACGGACTGCTGATCCAAACGTGGTTTGAATCCCGTCCTCGTCGGTGAGTGGAAGCTTTTTCATGGCTATGGATTATCGATGCTTTATGAGAATTGTACCTCGGACCTGTGTTCTGTGGTGGTTTCAATGTCCATTGATATGCACTTATTGTATGTTGCTTGTGATAAAAGCAACAGCTAAATAAAATGTAAAGTAATGCAATAGGAATTATTTTCTTTAAATATGTTTATCAACTGAGGCAGATTTTTGTGCTTTACTTTATTCAATGTATTTATTGATAGATCTTTAGTAGTTTTTCTGTAGTATTCATTTTATTATTAATATTGAGTAATATTGAATTTATTGGAATACCTGAAGTAATTTCTAACGATCAAAAAAAAAATCAGAATAGACCATGATCACAAATCTGATGGCGGTCACATGTGAGAGGCAGACCAATAGGAGTGTTTCAGGTGGTCATGTGATCACAGACCTCGACCCCTGCTGCCTCCACACAATCATCAGCCCTCCCTTCTGGGGCAGGAGGTTGCCATGTATATGCAAGCCCAGAGCCATTGTGGCTCTAATGCAGAGCGGCACACAAACAACTGCTGTCAGGGTCATTCGCAAGGTGAAACCTCACACAGCAGCAAGAAACAGGAAGAACAACCACACTACACCCAGAACCCCCTGCATTGGCTCATTCACAACCTCAGACTTTATATTTAATAATTCCTCTCACCCACAACACTGCTCCCAATTCAGCCAACCACCACCTACAGCCTAATTCAACTTCATTGCAACTGATCACCTCCTTCATAACCAGCACTCTGAATAAACTATGTTCAGTGCTTATGTTTGTATGCCACTGGAAAATGGATTAAATAGATTTTTTTTTAATCATTAATAAGTTCTTTTTATGAATTGTCTCTCATTTGTTTGATGAAAACCTGACAAAGACTATTTCTGAAATGTGTTGGTTTAAACAGTAAGAGAACTTTCTTTGTCGCCACTTTAAACGTAGCTGGAGTTGTTTTCCCCTTGCTGGCCCAGTTAAGGCCTGGACACCGAAAGCTTGAGCAGGGAGCTGTGACTGTCACACCCAAGACCCCCCAGGCCAGGGGCAGAGACAGAACCTCAAGGCCGGGGGTGGGGGGTGGGGGGTGGGGTGGGGTCAGCCTGTTTCTCGGACAGAAGGACGCCACTAATCACTGGAAATCCACATCTGGGCACTGCCCCCCACAGCTGTGAGCCCACCCCCTCCTCACTTCCTACCGCCGTGGGTGAAACAAGTTAACCCTTCACAGGACACTTTTGCCTGACTGACAACGTGCTGCACCCTGCAGGGACACCGCCAGACTCTCAGGGAACCTCAAACGCAGACGTCACTGGAGAATACTAAACATTTCATCAGCACCACTAAATGTCACGCAATATACTCACAAAAATTAATTATAGGCACTGACAAAATACTCTGAGAACATAGATCCTGTAGGACAAACAGTTTTTCCTTCCTGATATATGAAGTACATGCTCTCTCTCTCTCACTCAAAATATATGGACAACATAATGCAAAGGTACAAATCCCACAAACTGCATTATCTTCATATGGGACACCATCATTATTACTCTACATTACCAAGAAACGGATTCACGTCCCAGGCGAGCATATCGGTTAAATAAATATATAAGTGCCGCAGCTGCCCAGCATCGCAGTCAAAGTGGAGTAGGACACAGAGACAGCAGACAGCTGACACACTTTAATCTCCCACTGAACTCACACTGAGAATCCAGCTTCTGCAGCTAGCCGGCCCACACCTCCCCACCCCACCGCTGACCATCAGCAAACCGGGCCGTCTGTCGCCATGGCGCACGTTTCCATGGAACGGCACGTGTCACAAGAGCTCACAGACAGATGGCCGTTCCGAGCGAGGTTCAGCAGGGCGTGTAATGCACTCTCAGATTCAGCTCTGTCCCGTCACACTGGTGTCAGCAGGGCATGTATAACGCGCGCACACACACACACACACACACACACACACACAAATATATAAACGCGATGCTGGCATAAACTGTTCAGGGGCTAAAATGAAAGCTTTTTCCTCCTGAAAAAAAAATGGAATAACAACCAAAAAACAAACTCCTTCTCTGGCCAGGTGGGAAATTGTAATCATTTCCAGAAAGGAATGTATGCCTGGACACTGTGCTGAAGCTCCTAAAAGCATTACAAAAGCTCACACTAATGTTTCCACAACAAAAGGAGCAACGCACATCTTGTGCTTAAACCCACTGGAGAAGAGAGGGCCACAAAGAGCAGCTTGTGGGCATGGTCGTGTCAGCAGGATGACTGGTTGAGGCCCATATGCCCGCTCTCAGCTAGTCATGGAGCTCGGGGTCAGTAATGTGCCTCACAAGACAACAGGAAGTCAAAGGTCAACCAATGACCCCACTAGATTCCGGTTTCTGGGCCAGCAGCCCACCTCCCCCCCCCCCCCCCCCCCAATCTCTATAAGGAACACGTGTGGGCCTTTCCTGTGAATCACCACCCTGCAGGAGATTCCACAAAGGAAGGGGGATTCCATTCCCAAGCCTAGTTTGACTTACACAACAATATTGTTAAAATGAAAATGCTACTTCCGCCATTTATTCACAATACAGTGATGGCGAAGTTGGTGAGATCATCAACAGCAGTTCATCACTCCATCCATTGATTTAGAAGAAAATAAACGGGCTAATTCAATGAAGCCTCACTCCATAAGGCTGGACAGCCCTCATCTCATTCGCTTGGACAGAGCGTGCCCTCACCTCATTGACTGGGGAAAGTAAATGTTTCCTGGACAGGGTCATGCTCAGTGTATTGGCATTGCTCATCATGGGCGTAGAAGGGTTGAGGGTCTTGATGAACACAAAGTCACTCCTATTGGACAGTGTGGAGTAGCAGGGCCTATAGGTGTGTCCGTGGTGGTCCATGGGCCCGCCCACCACCTCCATGTATTTGATTGGTCCGTCGGTGTTGAGCTGCAGGTGGAGGTTCTTCTGCGCGCGCTGGTGCTGGGCGTGCCTGGAGCGCAGGCTCTGCTTGCTGTAGCAGCAGGAGTCCCCGCAGCCGCCCAGAGGGTCCCTGTGCCTCAGGCACCTGACCAGCAGGAAGACGAACATCACCACGGAGACAGCCGACACCACGGCCAGCGAGATGATCAGGTACAGGCTGATGTTGGTCAAGCCCCCTCGCCCCGCCGACGTCTTCCCGCGGTCGGAGGCGCCGTCCGCGGCCTCCTCCTCCACCGTGACGCTGACCGCCACCACGGTGGAGCGGTTGGGCGTCCCGTTGTCGCGCACCACCACCAGCAGGCCGTAGGAGGCCCCCGCCTCCTCCTCCGTGAACTTCTGGGCCGTCCGGAGCTCGCCCGTGTGGTGTCCGATGCGGAAGCGCAGGCCGTCCTGCTCGGGGGCGATGCTGTAGAAGAGCCAGGCGTTGTGCCCGCTGTCGGGGTCCACGCACACGATCTTACTGAGGAGGTGCCCGGGCCCGGCGGTGCGGGGCACGCTCAGCTGCAGCGGCCCGTCGTCCGGCGGGGACGGGTACACCAGCGCGGGGTCGTTGTCGTTCTCGTCCACCACGAACACGTGCACCGTCACGTTGGAGGTCTGCGGGGGCGTCCCCGCGTCCCGCGCCTGCACCTCCACGCGGAAGGCGTTCACCTGCTCGTAGTCCAGCGAGCGCACGGCGGTGATCTTCCCCGTCTCCGGGTGGATGGAGATGTAGGAGGACACGGACACGCCCCCGACCGAACTGTGCAGGATGGAGAAGGTCAGGTGGGCGTTCCTGTCCAAGTCGGGGTCGGACGCAGTCACAGTCAAAATGGTACTGCCCGGGGCGTTATTCTCCGCTACGTCCACTGAGTAGGACGGCTGAGAAAAGACGGGTGCATTGTCATTCACATCGGACAGGGTGATAGTCAAGCTTTCTTGAGAGGAGAGGGGAGGGGACCCTGAGTCTTTGGCAGTAATCAGGACAGTGTACTGGGGCACCTTCTCCCTGTCCAGAGGGCCTTCTGTCACCAAGGTGAAATGGTCCCTGACGTGCGAGTTCAGCTTAAACGGCAAGCCAGGGGGAATATGTACCGTAACTTCCCCGTTTTTCCCAGAATCCAGGTCTCTGACATTAATTAGCGCAATGGCAGTTCCTGACTCGGCGTCCTCTCTAACTGAATCCGTCAGGGAAGTTATTGTCAGTTCTGGGGAGTTGTCATTCACATCGATGATTGAGACTATAATACTGCCGGATCCCTCCATAGCGGGGGTCCCTCTATCCCTAGCCTGTACGGAAATATGGTAAACCTCCGCCATTTCATAATCCACCTGGCCGTCAACTCTAATTTCTCCGGTTTTGGAGTCCACGCTGAATAGCTGTAGTACTCGTTCAGGGGTGTACTTACTAAAAAGGAAGGAGACCTCCCCGTTCAGACCGTAATCCATATCCGTGGCATTAAGTTTAGTCACCAAGGTACCAGGAGGAGAGTTTTCCAAAATGCTGACCTTTATAATCGGGTTGTCAAACACCGGCGCGTTATCGTTTACATCCAGGATTGTGATAAGTACCAAAGTAGTTCCCGACTTCTCAGGCTGCCCTCCGTCCACCGCGGTCAGCAACAGGCTAAACGCGGCCTGCTTCTCTCTATCGAGGGCTTTCTCCAAGACCAACTCGGGGAATTTACTTCCGTCACTTTTAGTTTCCACATTTAAAACGAAATAATCATTAGGACTGAGGAGGTACGTTCGCAATGAGTTGATACCCACGTCTGGATCCTGAGCACTCTCCAGCCGAAATCTTGTCCCCGGAGCGGCAGCCTCTGATATTTCCAGTGATACGTTTTTGTTTGGAAACTGGGGTGCGTTGTCGTTCACATCAACAATATCTACAACAATACGATGCATTTCCAATGGATTCTGTAGCATGATTTGAAGGTTTATAGTACATGTTAAACTCAATCCGCAAAAACGTTCTCTGTCAATAGTCTGTTTAATTACCAAGGATCCGCTCGCCGAGTTAACTTCAAAATACTGGGCACTTGAATCCGAAACGACGCGCAAGTTTCTGTCTATAATCCTTTGAACATCGAGCCTCAGATCTTTCGCGATGTTCCCAACAACAGCTCCCGTTTTTAACTCTTCCGATACGGAATATGTAAGCTCCGCGGCCGCAATCGTCAAGCCCGCAAAGGAAAAAGACAGCCACGCCGCGAGCCACTCCGGAGCCCTTCTCCTCTTTCTGCATTCCATTATGAAAAGGTCCCAGAAACGGAGAAATAAAAGTTCGACTTTTACCGTAATAAATCCATGATCCGGTTTAATTTACTTTGTGGAACTGTCCACAAGAAATGCCGTTCGAGTGAAACATACCCGAGGAATATTGAGCAATTCATGACGTCGAACTTTTCTTCGGGAAATAAGTACGGAGAAAACAAAACTCCATCTCGCAGCACTAAGTTTCCAGCACTGAAGAATTTTCTGCTCTTCAGCGAGGGGCGGGGGTGAGCCGCATGACAAAGCCCAGCGTCCTATTGGAGGAGAACGCTATTATTTCCTCTCGGGTAACTCCCAATTCATCAAAGAAAGTAGTGGCAACACTTTGAGAACCCCGTTTGTTGTTGTTGTTTTTTGTGACATAAAACACGTAGCCAGGTTGCAAAAAATAAAATAATAAATAATAAACATCATCACAAATACGCATTGATTTTTCTTTTTCAAACAGCATCCACCAGGCAGATGAATTGCTTTTTTGAATAACAGCAAATATTCCATGCCCACTAGTGTGAGAATTTTTTTTTTTTTTTTGTCTGATTAATTTCATTTGGCTATACCAAATAGGTGGATGAGCCGTGCGACGTTTCAGAATGCAGGGAACGGCGGCAAAACTATGCCAACCTACAGAACGGAATGCAAGCGCGTTTTTAACGTTATAACCGATTGTGCCACCAGGGGGCAAGATTTCTAAACTTTTAGCCATAACTGTGCGCGTTATTGTTATCGGCCAGACATCGAACCGATGCAGGGAAATAACAATATCCAGAATATAGTTATTCATATTTAATCATTTATAAGAGAACACGTTTGGAGTTGTAGTTCGGGTACCAGCAGCAATAGTGGCCTACATATCAGAACGCATGTTTTTCACGTTAAGGTGTTTTTTGGGCGTTTGATAATGTTATTCGTATTACTTTACTGTAATGTTACTATTTATGTTGAGTAGGATACACCTAATGGAAAGGGGAAAGTGGAACTTAGGTGGCATAAACCACCTCAATAAGAGTTTTCCATATTCAGAAATGAACCTGACAAACCCAGAAAAGGGCAAATTAGACTACACGACATCTACACATTCTTAAACAAACTTGGAACGCCGCTAGTTCCGTGCTGAACAAATCCAATCATGAGCTCTGTTTTTCTAAACAACAGTGACGACGTTATGTGGTAATAATGTATTTACTTAAACTTTACATTTCAGGGACATGACATAAATTACACGATTAAGCACTTGCGAAACACGAAATATTTCACTCGTCAAAATGAAGACACACTCCAAAATAACATAATCATAGGTAATTTCATGACATAACGCTTACATGTTGGATCTATTGATAGCCTATTGATAACATAATCATAGGTAATTTCATGACATAACGCTTACATGTTGGATCTATTGATACGCGAGCACCGATTACATTAACAGTTTACATGGATAGATAAACATCAGAAAATATAGCGATGCGTTTCATGACGCAATGCTCACCTGTTGGCTCTCAAACGTCCACGCGCTGTCAGGCAGTGACGCGTCGAGGACACTGATCATATCCTTAAAGTCTGAAGTACTGCTGGGCTTAACGAAAGTGAAATCACTGAACTCTGACACCGGAGTGAAGCAGGACCTGAACGACTGGCTCTGAGACATCATGTCCCCTCCCAGAACCTCCACATACTTAATAGGCCCGTCAGTGTTCAGCTGGATCTGCAGATTTCTATTTGGATTCTTATATCCGTCAGAATCAGACCGTCTGATACAGCAACACGCCTCCCTTCTGCTGTTTCGAACGCACTTCACTGCCAAGATCACAAAAGTCACAAAAGACACAGCGGAAACCGAGGCCAGAGAGATGATCAAATAAAATGTGATTTTATTGTTTTTCTTGCTGGGTTCTTGCGCTTTCTGTCGCAAATCCGAAATGGGCTCGTGAACCCCGTCTTCTAACAATATGCCAACTGTGACCGTGGTGGACCGGACCGGCTCGCCGTTGTCCTTGATCTCTATAAGCAGCCTCTGAGAAGCGTCATCCTGCTCTGAAACAGCGCGTTTAGTCCTCACCTCGCCTGTATAAAGATTAACACCAAACAGAGACGCGTCTGTAGCCTCCACCACTTTATAGGAAATCCAAGCGTTGTGCCCCGAGTCGGCGTCCACTGCCGTTACCTTGGTAACGAGGTGTCCCGCTTTAGCAGAGCGGGGTATCTTCTGGTGAGAAATTGAACCCATGACAGCTGAGGGGTAAATGACAGTGGGGGCGTTGTCGTTCTGGTCCAGGATAAAAACATGCACAATGGCGTTACTGCTAAGAGACGGAGAACCTCGGTCCTTTGCCTGCACTTGGATCTGAAACACCTTCAGTTTCTCATAGTCAAATGAGTGCATGCTGTAGATGCTGCCGTTCTCTGAGTTAATGTAAATATAGGAGGAGACAGACACGTCTTGCACCTTTGAATCTAATATAGAATATGAAATCTTGGCATTTTCACCCAGGTCTGGATCCGAAGCGCTAACTGAACACAATATTGTCCCTGGAGCACCATTTTCTTTTACATACACTACATATGATGGCTGGGAGAAAACAGGGGAATTGTCGTTTACATCTATGATTCTCAGTGAAACCGTTTTCTTTGTAGAAAGAGCAGGAGAACCTGCATCTGTGGCAATGATGTCGATATTGTACTCACTCTGTGCCTCGCGGTCGAGGCGTGCACCAGTCACTAATTCATAATGGTTTTCAAAAGATGGCTTTAACGCGAATGGTACATTACCGGAAACCCCT
Source organism: Anguilla anguilla (assembly GCF_013347855.1). NCBI lineage: Eukaryota > Metazoa > Chordata > Actinopteri > Anguilliformes > Anguillidae > Anguilla > Anguilla anguilla. Next base: position 9,816,259 of record NC_049203.1, read on the forward strand.
ACACTGATTTTTCCATTGTCACCGGAATCCAAATCTCTGACGCTTATTAATCCCACTACTGTCCCAACAGGCGCGTCCTCAGGCGCAGGACTGGTCAGCGACTTGAGAATGATCTCCGGGGGATTATCATTTGCGTCCACAACCGTGACCTGAACACTGCAGTGACCCTCAAGCTCCGGGCTACCTTTGTCTTTTGCCACCAGATCAATGGCATACAAGGTAGTCTCTTCATAATCCAATGGCCCCTTTAATGTTAACTGACCTGTCTTCGAATTTAAATCAAAAACGTTAAAAACGCTATCGGAGGTGTGGTCTCCAAAGGAATACTCAACTTCTCCATTCGGACCATCGTCTACGTCCACAGCCATAAGCTCAAGTACAAGCGAGCCAGGCGAGCTGTCTTCACCTATGGATGCTTCATAAAACTGTTTTTCAAACTGAGGAGGGTTGTCATTGTTATCTAGAACCTGTATAGAAATTTGCGTTGTTCCGGATTTAACGGGGTTGCCTCCATCAACGGCAGTAAGGACAAGCTCGTGAGAAGGATGCTTCTCTCGATCCAGAGATTTCGCCAAAACTAATTCCGGTATTTTCCTTCCGTCCTTCAAAGTCTTAACATTTAGGGAGAAATGTTCATTTGTACTCAATGAGTATGACCGGAGTGCATTGCTTCCAACATCAGGGTCCTGCGCGCTCTCCAGTGGGAAGCGAGCTCCAGGCGCTACGTGCTCTGCTATCTTCAGTACATGCTCCTTTGTTATAAAACTCGGCGCATTGTCGTTAATATCTTGAATCTCCACTTGCACGCGATGTAGCTGCAGAGGAGACTGAATAATTGCTTCAAGTGGTAGCAAACAGCTCTCGCTTTGTCCACAGAGCGTTTCTCTGTCTATTCTCTCGCTCACGATCAGTTCTCCCTTTTCCAAATCCACACTGAAATACTGCTTACCCTCGGACGTGATCCGCAGCTTGCGCTCCGAAATTTCTTTTGCATTTAAACCCAAGTCTTTCCCAATTTTCCCGACTATCGACCCCTGGTTTAGCTCCTCTGGAATGGTGTACCGAATCTGTCCATTTGTTGTATTCCACAGAAGAAAGAAACACGCGAAACAGCGAGCGTGCCATATCAAGATCCCTTTTTTGGTCCCGTTTCCCATTTCCCGACGTTTTTTAAATTAATTTTCATTGATTTTATGCAAACACGAAATACTCAGAGAGGAGGCTATCCTTAAACCATGTAAACATAAGAACATATGATTTAACGCAAAAAGAGAAAATCAAATCGTATGTGTGGATGAGAGCATCTCAGTCGCCATAACAGCTCTAAGCTTAACCACGGTCCTGATGCTGCGGCGCTGGTGGGCAGGAGTGGATCGCTCTGAACAGTGCAGCTCGTCATTGGTGAACATTGCTTTGCTGAATTCTCCAATAAGAGATGCTCTCTACCTTAAAGGCAAAGCCGACTATTACACACCTAGATCACCAAGAAAAACCAGTTACATTGTATAGGGACCATTCGGGCATGAACTAAGTGGACAGATTTAATACAAATCAAGATGATTTTCATAAAACGCATCATTTGTTGTTTTTTTGTTTTTCCAAGGTTCACTTTTGAAACTACAAAGTGATTCAGCTATTTTAAATGACACTGTACAATTTGATTACGCTGGCCTAGGGCTGTAGCCTGTTTAAAATGAAGTACTATCAAATAGATTTAAAGAGAATTCATTTGGCGGGTTAAAAATAAAATAAATGCACAGGACATTAGACACCAGTAGTCCAAAATAATATCTTGAAACCCAACATAATATCAAATTCTAAAAGAAATAAAAAATTGCGGAGCACTTAAAACGGTAACTAATGAGAAAAGCAGAGAGGTTTTAAAAAGTAATTGATAATTACTTCTGTTTGGCACACTATTATATATACCATCTTGAATCACCCAAGAACACGGGACGAGTAACACAATTTAGTAACACAATTGCGTGGAAATGCTCACCTGTTGGCTCTCGAAAGTCCACGCGCTGTCAGGTAGAGACGCGTCGAGGACACTGATCATATCCTTAAAGTCAGAGGTGCTGCTGGGCTTAACGAAGGTGAAATCACTGAACTCTGACACTGGAGACAAGCAGGACCTGAAGGACTGGCTCTGAGACATCATGTCCCCACCCAGAACCTCCACATACTTAATAGGCCCGTCAGTGTTCAGCTGGATCTGCAGATTTCTATTTGGATTCTTATATCCATCAGAATCAGACCGTCTGATACAGCAACACGCCCCCCTTCTGCTGTTTCGAACGCACTTCACCGCTAAGATCACAAAAGTCACAAAAGACACAGCGGAGACGGAGGCCAGAGAGATGATCAGATAAAATGTGATTCTATTGTTTTTCTTGCTGGGTTCTTGCGCTTTCTGTCGGAGGTCCGAAATGGGCTCGTGAACCCCGTCCTCTAACAATATGCCAACTGTGACTGTGGTGGACTGGACCGGCTCCCCGTTGTCTTTGATCTCTAAAAGCAGCCTCTGAGACGCGTCATCCTGCTCTGAAACAGCGCGTTTAGTCCTCACCTCCCCTGTGTAAAGATTCACACCAAACAGAGATGCGTCTGTAGCCTCCACAACTTTATACGAAATCCAAGCGTTGTGCCCCGAGTCAGCGTCCACTGCCGTTACCTTGGTAACGAGGTGTCCCGCTTTAGCAGAGCGGGGTATTTTCTGGTGAGAGATTGAACCCATAACAGCAGAGGGGTAAATAACCGTGGGGGCGTTGTCATTCTGATCCAGGATAAAAACATGAACAGTGGCCTTACTGCTGAGAGATGGAGAGCCTTGATCTTTTGCCTGCACCTGAATCTGAAACACCTTCAGTTTCTCATAGTCAAATGAGTGCATGCTGTAAATGCTGCCGTTATCTGAGTTAATATAAATATACGAGGAGACAGGCACGTCTTGGACTTTGGAGTCCAAGATAGCATATGATATTTTGGCATTCTCACCTAGGTCTAGATCAGAAGCGGATACTGAACACAGTATTGTCCCCGGAGCGTTATTCTCATTCACATACACGTGGTAAGAAGATTCTTTGAATGTCGGAGGGTTATCGTTGACATCGAGAATGGTTATTGGTATAGATTTTTTTGTAGACAAGGGAGAAGAACCTGAATCAGTGGCTGTTATTTCTATATTGTACTCTGGAAAGCTCTCGCGGTCTAACACAGCAGTGGTAACAAGCGCGTAGTGATCAGAAAAAGATGGATTTAGCATAAATGAAGAGCCTTCGGGAACTTGAACAGACACTTTTCCGTTTTCCCCGGAATCAAGATCGCGTACGTTTATTAAAGCAACAGTAGTGCCACTGGGCGCGTCTTCGCGGACTGGGCTTGGTTGAGAGGTAAGGATAATTTCGGGAGGGTTGTCGTTTACGTCCGCTATTTCTATCTGTACAGTACAATGCCCTTCCATCTCCGGAGAACCTTTATCTTTGGCACTGATATCAATTCTATACGAAGCAGTTCTCTCGAAATCCAATTCACCTTTCAGAAAAATCTCTCCTGTTTTTGGATCAATCGTAAACATTGAATACACTGAGTCTGACGTATGTTCCCCAAAATAATAGTTTACATCTCCGTTGGGGCCCTCATCTAGGTCCGTTGCTTCAGTTTTAATAACAGAAGTACCTTTCGGGCTATCCTCCTTGATTGCTATTTTATACAGGGCCTTTTGAAATTCTGGAACATTATCATTGTTATCAAGAACTGAAATGGTGATTTCAGAGGTGCCTGACCTGACTGGATTCCCTCCGTCCAGTGCAGTCAGTAAGAGGTGGTGGACAGCCCGTTTTTCTCTGTCCAGAGATTTCTCCAACACAAGCTCCGGGACTTTTCTACCATCCTCGAGATTTTTTACTTTCAAACTGAAACATTCGTCTTTGCTTAGTGTATACGACCTTAGTGAATTACTGCCCACGTCTGGGTCCAGTGCGCTCTCCAAAGGGAAACGCACGCCCGTCGCTGTTGACTCTGCTATTTTCAGCACCCGCTCGTTCGTAAGAAAGCGAGGTGAATTGTCGTTGATATCTTGAATTTCAACCTCAGCACGGAAAAATTGAAGTGGATCCTCAATTATCAGCTGTATTGGCAACAAACAATTGGCGCTTTGAGCGCATAGAGTCTCTCTGTCGATTCTTTCGCTCACTATCAATTGTCCCTTCGCCAAATCCACACTGAAATATTGCTTACCCTCGGAGGCGATCCGCAGTTTGCGGTCAGAAATCTCTGAGGCTCCCAAGCCCAGGTCCTTTGCGACATTTCCAACAACAGAGCCCTGTTTTAGTTCCTCTGGAATGGTGTAGCGAATCTGTGCCTCTATTGTACTCCACATGAGAAAGAAATAATACCACCACAGCGCCTGCCATCTCCCCCCTGTATATGTCGTTTTCCTAGTCATAACCTAAAGCGTTGTTATGCACTCCTCACCAACATATTTCTGCCGGAATAAACGGTTGGAATTGAAAATGCATCCCACATTTAAATCAAATCTAGTATTCCATTCGTAAATGTCCAATGTATAAATGTTTATATCCGTTGGTGTGCGCGCGACGCCGTCTCTCCCAGCTCTGAGCATTGTAAGGGTTACGCTGCTGTGGCTGGGGGAGGCAGTGGATCTCTTTGTACAGTCCTCCATCTCATTGGTGCACAACGCACACCTAGAACATCCAATCTGAGGCCAACTGCTTCTTAAAGACACAGAGGCTGCCTCCGACAGCATCTCAACAATCAACCACAAATATTGGTTAATACCTGCTTATATAAACGGCTTTGGGGTTAAAAAAATAATATTGTACGAAAGAAATAAATTTTAGGCTACCACGACCCCATAGTTAAACCTATGATTTAAATAGGCTCCAACGTCAAATATAATCATGGATAACTGGAAAACAGCTGTGTTAACGTACGGTGTAGTTACTCGAAATAGTTCCACAATTAACTTTCTGTGGGGTATTATTAGTTTCATCATTTCATTTCATTTTCTAACAAAATAAATCATTCCAAACGGATTTCTTGCGACCATCAATGAAACAGACTCCAACTGCCCTCCTCCCAAATTTAATATTGTACAACGTCAAAAAAATGTATTTACAGAAATACAGTGAGCACCATAATTCATTGGACAGTGACACATTTTTGTTATTTTGGTTCTGTACTCTAGCACTTTGAGTTTGAAAGGATACAATGACAATGAGGTTGATTTTGTGATTGTTCTAGTTCACATTCACTGACGAGGAGGAGGAGAGGACTTCTCAACGTTTGTTATAACAGTAGATAACAAACACAAGTGCAATTAGTAAAATATAAAGAAAAATTAATCTCGGTTTAAAATTCTGAAATTTTCCGCATAAAATGTGAAATGTACATCAGTGCTCACCTGTTGGCTCTCGAAAGTCCACGCACTGTCTGGTAGAGACGCGTCGAGTACACTGATCATATCCTTAAAGTCAGAGGTGCTGCTGGGCTTAACGAAGGTGAAATCACTGAACTCTGACACTGGAGACAAGCAGGACCTGAACGACTGGCTCTGAGACATCATGTCCCCTCCCAGAACCTCCACATACTTAATAGGCCCGTCAGTGTTCAGCTGGATCTGCAGATTTCTGTTGGGATTCTTATATCCGTCAGAATCAGAACGTCTGATACAGCAACACGCCCCCCTTCTGCTGTTTCGAACGCACTTCACCGCCAAGATCACAAAAGTCACAAAAGACACAGCGGAAACCGAGGCCAGAGAGATGATCAAATAAAATGTGATTTTATTATTTTTCTTGCTGGGTTCTTGCGCTTTCTGTCGCAAATCCGAAATGGGCTCGTGAACCCCGTCCTCTAACAATATGCCAACTGTGACTGTGGTCGACTGGACCGGCTCCCCGTTGTCCTTGATCTCTAAAAGCAGCCTCTGAGACGCGTCATCCTGCTCTGAAACAGCGCGTTTAGTCCTCACCTCGCCTGTATAAAGATTCACACCAAACAGAGATGCGTCTGTAGCCTCCACAACTTTATAGGAAATCCAAGCGTTGTGCCCTGAGTCGGCGTCCACTGCCGTTACCTTTGTTACGAGGTGTCCCGCTCTAGCAGAGCGGGGCATCTTCTGGTGCGAAACTGAACCCATTATACTAGAAGGGTAAATAACAGCGGGGGCGTTGTCGTTCTGATCCAGGATAAAAACATGAACAGTAACGTTACTTCTGAGGGACGGAGAGCCTTGGTCCTTTGCCTGCACTATAATCTGGAACACTTTTATTTTTTCATAATCGAAAGAATTCATACTGTATATCGAACCATTTTCAGCGTTTATATAGAAATAGGACGACGCAGGTATACCATTTAGGGTAGAATCCAAAATATAATAAGAAATTAATGAGTTCTTGGCTAGATCGTTGTCTGATGCAGACACTGAACATAACAACGCACCGGCGGGGTTGTTCTCTTTGACGTACACATTATAGGAAGGCTGCGAAAAGACCGGAGCGTTGTCATTCACGTCTAATATTTTAACACTGACTATCTTTCTGGTTTGAAGGCGAGGGGAACCGGAGTCAAAGGCTACGATTTCCACATTATAATCAGGATTTTTCTCCCGATCAAGCCGAGAGTCCGTTACCAAAGAATAATGGTTCTTTAAAGACGGTTTCAATTTGAATGGGAAACCAGGGGCAACTTGTAGGTTCACCTTCCCATTGTCGTTTGAATCTAGATCTCGGACATTTATCAAAGCTATAACTGTCCCAATGGACGCATTTTCTGAAACAGGAGTGGGCAGTGATGTGAGAATTATTTCCGGTGGATTATCATTCTCGTCCAGAACATCAATTTGTACCGACGAATGACCTTCTAGACCGGGGGTCCCTCGATCTTTAGCACGGACATCAAAAGTATACAATTTCCTTTCCTCGTAATCTAGTTTTCCCTTCACGGTTATTTCCCCAGTATTGGGATTAATAGTAAACGTTTGCTGGACAGTATCAGATGTATGCGCGCCGAAGTAATACAGGATTTCTCCATTCGAACCTTCGTCTAAATCGGTGGCTTCTAGCGTAAGCACTACCGCCCCAGGTGCAGAGCTTTCAGTAATAGCAGATTTATACGACGCTTGATCAAATTCTGGAATGTTGTCATTGATATCTTGAACAATAACCTTAAACAAAGCAGTTCCTGATTTGACAGGATTGCCTCCATCCAATGCTGTTAAAACAAGCTCGTGAACGGACTGTTTTTCTCTGTCTAATGCTTTATCAAGAATCAGCTCTGGCGCCTTTCTGCCATTTTCAATACTTTTGACATTTAAACGGAAGCATTCATTGGCGTTGATTGAATATGATCGTAAGCTATTACTTCCAACGTCGGGGTCATCTGCGCTTTCAAGAGGAAATCGTGCGCCAGGTGTCGTAGATTCTGAAATTTCTAAAACATGCTCCTTTGTAGGAAAAATAGGATGATTGTCGTTTATATCTTGTATTTCAATCTCAACATGAAACAGTTGCAATGGGTTTTCGATTATTACTTGTAAGGGCAACACGCAACTGGCGCTTTGTCCACACAGAGTCTCTCTGTCGATTCTCTCATTCACGATCAGCTCTCCCTTCCCCAAATCCACGCTGAAATACTGCTTACCCTCGGAGGCGATCCGCAGTTTGCGTTCTGAAATCTCTGAAACTCCCAAACCCAGGTCCTTCCCCAGATTTCCAACAATAGAACCCTGATTTAGTTCCTCTGGAATTGTGTAGCGATTCTGCGCCTCTATTGTATTCCACAATAACACGAAACGAACCATCCACAGCGCCTGCCATTCCAAAAGCCGAGTCCTCCGCCCGTTACTCATTTTCTCCTTAAAATAAAAATATTTTCCATCAATGTACTCGTTTGATACAAATGTTCTCGGTGGAGCAAAAACAATAGTGTAATTATCCAGCCAAAAGCTAATCTTATCTGGTACTGCTTATCTATAAATTGCATTATAACAGCCTAGATGTGAACACAGCTTCGTCTCTTCCAGCACTGAGCATTGTAAGGGTTACACAACCGTGGCTGGGGGAGGGAGTAGATCTCTTTGTACAGATCTGTGTCTCATTGGTGTACAGTGGATATGAAAATACCCAATTGGAATGCCGGTACATCTTAAAGACACAGGCAGCTTGCTCTTTCTGTGAGAGCGTGTATTTCAATAAGCCAGTGGTTTATAACTATGTAAGTCTATAAAGAATCACTATATTTTAAACACGAATTCCAGTAAATTAATTAGGCTGCGAATGAAAAAAAATAAACTCCAAGAATAGGAACCTGAATTACAGACGCATTTCATATACCATATAGGAATGTATTTTTCCGGGGTTAATATAGTGTTCATGCTGAAGCTATAAAATACCGTAAATTCTGACAGCAGTGGAAAACACACCAGAAACATGCAAGCTATGAACAAACTGTGAACTACAAAAAGCGCATTTTTCTTTTTTTTTTATTAAATGAAGGAAGCTTCAACCTATATATATATATATATATATATATATATATATATACGTATATGATTTCTTAAGGCAAATCTGTCGAGTCGACTGAGAAGTTAATTAAGGCATAGGCATTTCCTTCGAATTCAGTGTCCTGCACTCTCAACAAAGTGCGAGGGTCGCTGTCCAGATCAATGGTGCTGAAACATTTGAACAGCTGAAGCCAAGCAGCACAGAGCTGCTTGCAAGAGACATATCGCAAATAACTAAAGCTTACGCATAATGTGTCGACCGTAAAGCGTAATGTTTAACTGAAGTTAAATGTAATGCATAGATTAATTAGAAAAATCACAGGTTTTACGTGAACGGCAAAATAGAGTACCTTCCATAAGATCAAGTTCTTTCACCTCCACATGTAAAGGTTTGAACACCAGTTTTATGTAAAGCTCACCTGTTGACTCTCGAAAGTCCAGGCGCTGTCAGGCAGTGACGCGTCGAGGACACTGATCATATCCTTAAAGTCAGAAGTGCTGCTGGGCTTAACGAAGGTGAAATCACTGAACTCTGACACTGGAGACAAGCAGGACCTAAAGGACTGGCTCTGAGACATCATGTCCCCTCCCAGAACTTCCACATACTTAATAGGCCCGTCAGTGTTCAGCTGGATCTGCAGGTTTCTGTTGGGATTCTTGTATCCGTCAGAATCAGACCGTCTGATACAGCAACACGCCCCCCTTCTGCTGTTTCGAACGCACTTCACCGCCAAGATCACAAAAGTCACAAAAGACACCGCGGAAACCGAGGCCAGAGAGATGATCAGATAAAATGTTATTTTATTGTTTTTCTTGCTGGGTTCTTGCATCTTCTGTCTGAGGTCCGAAATGGGCTCGTGAACCCCGTCCTCTAACAATATGCCAACTGTGACTGTGGTGGACTGTACCGGCTCCCCGTTGTCCTTGATCTCTATAAGCAGCCTCTGAGAGGCGTCATCCTGCTCTGAAACAGCGCGTTTAGTCCTCACCTCTCCCGTATAAAGATTCACACCAAACAGAGATGTGTCTGTAGCCTCCACCACTTTGTAGGAAATCCAAGCGTTGTGCCCCGAGTCGGCGTCCACTGCCGTTACCTTTGTAACAAGGTGTCCCGCTTTAGCAGAGCGAGGAAATTTCTGGTGAGAAATTGAACCCATCACAGCAGATGGGTAAATAACAGCAGGTGCGTTGTCGTTCTGATCCAGGATAAAAACATGAACAGCGGCGTTACTGCTGAGAGATGGAGAGCCTTGGTCCTTTGCCTGCACTTGGATCTGAAACACCTTCAGTTTCTCATAGTCAAATGAGTGCATGCTGTAGATGCTGCCGTTATCTGAGTTAATGTAAATATATGAAGAGACAGGCACGTCCTGAACTTTTGAGTCTAATATCGAATAGGACATCTTGGCATTCTCGCCAAGGTCTGGATCAGAAGCAGACACTGAAAACAGCAGTGCACCTGGAGCGCCGTTTTCTTTGACATAAACTGTGTAGGAAGGTTGGGAGAAAACTGGTGGATTGTCATTTACATCGAGGATAGTAACGGTTATTTCCGTTTGCGTCGTGAGTGGAGGAGAACCTGAATCTGTAGCATACATTTGTATTTTGTATTCCGGAAATTTTTCACGATCCAGTTTAGAATCTGTGACTAAAGTGTAATGATCAGAAAATGATGGCTTCAATTTGAAAGGATATTCTGCCGGAATATTTAAACTGACACGACCGTTGTCCTCTGAGTCAATATCTTTAGCACGTATCAAAGCAATAACAGTTCCAACAGGAGCATCTTCTCTTACTGGGCTTGGCAAAGATGTGAGAATTATTTGCGGTGAATTGTCGTTCATGTCTTGAATTTCAACATGCACTGTACAATGGCCCTCCATTGCGGGAGTTCCTTTGTCCATTGCACGAATGCTTAACTCAACATTATTCGTCGCTTCATAATCCAAAATATTAGCTATGGTTATCTCGCCTGTCTCAGAGTTTATATTGAACGAGTTTCGTATTGCGTCCGTCTTGTGTTCAGCAAACGAGTATACGACTTCTCCATTCGTGCCTTCGTCTAAATCGATAGCGTTTACTGATACAACCACTGTGCCTATGGGTGAATTTTCTCTGACTGGAATTTCATACAGCGTTTTTTCAAATTGCGGTGCATTATCGTTACTGTCCAGAACGTGTATGATGACATCTATTGTCCCTGATCGACTAGGAGTCCCTCCATCAACAGCCGTCAGAATGAGGTGATGGACCGGCTGTTTCTCTCTATCCAGCGCTTTCTGTAAGACTAACTCGGGGACTTTTAGGCCGTCTTTATTAGTCTTAACATTCAAAACAAAATGTTCATTTGGACTGATTTTATACACGCCCAGTGCGTTAGAGCCGACGTCGGGGTCCTGTGCTCTTTCTAAAGGAAAACGCGCTCCAGGCGCGACGTGCTCGCCGATTTTCAGCGAGTGTTCGCTTTCTGGAAAAACTGGTGAATTGTCATTAATATCCTGTATTTCAATCTCGACATGATACAGTTGCAAAGGATCTTTAATAATGACTTGTAAGGGCAACGCGCAGCTCGCGCTTTGTCCGCACAATGTTTCTCTGTCGATTCTCTCGTTCACGACAAGCTCTCCCTTTCCCAAATTAACACTGAAATACTGCTTACCCTCGGAAGCGATTTGCAGATTACGTTCAGACATGTCCGAAGCTCCTATACCCAGGTCCTTCGCTACATTTCCAACAACAGATCCCTGGTCTAATTCCTCTGGAATTGAATAGCGAATCTGTGCTTCTATTGTATTCCACAAGAGGAAGACATGTAACACACATAGCGACTGCCATTCCAAAATCCCATTCCTCGTCCTGTAATTCATTTCGAGCATTTCGCATAGTTTGTAGTTTTCAAAAACGTTTTAAAACAGAATATGTAAAAAAAAAATGCATAAAAGCAAAATTGAGTTATTTCATATCCATGCAGAAGTAGGAGGAAGTATTTCGCAGTTCCTAGCCATGTATGTTCAGCTCTGTCTCTCACAGCTATGAGCATTGTAATGGTTACCGTGCTGTGGTGAGGGGAGGGAGTAGATCTCTTTGTACAGGGCCTCGTCCCATTGGTGGACAGCCGAAAAGCACACATCCAATACCTCAAGCATCTTTTCTTAAAGTCACATGGCACTATTTCGCCCACAGAATAGAGCTCTTCCAAAGCATAATTCAAACTGTCAGGTAATCAAAGCTATTCCAAAAGTGCAAATACAAACGACATCATTCATAAACAAAAAAACATCATACGTCGCCAAGCCTACGTCACATAAAATATTACAGATGCCTGTAAGTAAAGAAGATAAATGTATTTGTCAAACTTATTTTCGTACACCTTAACACCACGGAATTTCAAACTGTGAATAATGAATTATATTATTTTAACATCATTATAATATTATTACAGGAGGTGAATTCATAAGTTACTTAGCAGACACGTTTTTAGGAAAGTTTCCATGTCGAAATAAAATATCACATATATATATATATATATATATATATATATATACATATATACATTTAAAGATTATAACTAATTGCATTGCACATTTAACCAAAATGCTATGAGCCCTGTTATTAAATTAAAATGTCATATGCTCACGAGGATAGCAAATATATCAGCATAATATAACAGTTGTCAAAATTATCACAATTTTGTCCTGAATAGATAAAGATAAGTACTTTAAAGTCAACGCCAATTAAGGCTAAATTACTGGCAGTTCGTCCCCCATCCAACTGGAGTAGCTACACATTATAAATACAGTCAGCGATTAAATAAAATAAAAAATAAAATAAAAACCTCATGGTGGATAAACAAATAAGCAAATAACATTAAATAAATGATGTTCATGGCATAATGCTCACCTGTTGACTCTCAAAAGTCCACGCACTGTCAGGTAGAGACGCATCGAGGACACTGATCATATCCTTAAAGTCTGAAGTGCTGCTGGGCTTAACGAAGGTGAAATCACTGAACTCTGACACTGGAGACAAGCAGGACCTGAACGACTGGCTCTGAGACATCATGTCCCCTCCCAGAACCTCCACATACTTAATAGGCCCGTCAGTGTTCAGCTGGATCTGCAGATTTCTATTTGGATTCTTATATCCGTCAGAATCAGACCGTCTGATACAACAACACGCCCCCCTTCTGCTGTTTCGAACGCACTTCACTGCCAAGATCACAAAAGTCACAAAAGACACCGCGGAAACCGAGGCCAAAGAGATGATCAAATAAAATGTGATTTTATTGTTTTTCTTGCTGGGTTCTTGTGCTTTCTGTCGCAAATCCGAAATGGGCTCGTGAACCCCGTCCTCTAACAATATGCCAACGGTGACTGTGGTGGACTGGACGGGCTCCCCGTTGTCCTTGATCTCTATAAGCAGCCTCTGAGAGGCGTCATCCTGCTCTGAAACAGCGCGTTTAGTCCTCACCTCGCCTGTATAAAGATTCACACCAAACAGAGACGCGTCTGTAGCTTCCACCACTTTATAGGAAATCCAAGCGTTGTGCCCCGAGTCGGCGTCCACTGCCGTTACCTTCGTAACAAGGTGTCCCGCTTTAGCAGAGCGGGGTATTTTCTGGTGAGAAATTGAACCCATGACAGCAGAGGGGTAAATAACCGTGGGGGCGTTGTCGTTCTGATCCAGGATAAAAACATGAACGGCAGCGCTACTGCTGAGAGATGGAGAGCCTTGGTCCTTTGCCTGCACCTGGATCTGAAACACCTTCAGTTTCTCATAGTCAAATGAGTGCATGCTGTAGATGCTGCCGTTTTCAGAGTTAATGTAAATATACGAGGAGGCAGACACGTCTTGGATTTTAGAATCCAAGATAGAGTATGAGATCTTGGCATTCTCACCCAGGTCTGGGTCAGAAGCTGTAACCGAACACAGTATTCTCCCTGGAGCTCCATTTTCTTTAACATACACCGTGTATGATAGTTGGGAGAACAGCGGGGGGTTGTCATTTACATCCAATATATTAACAGCTATTTTTTTCGTCGTAGTGAAAGGAGGAGACCCAGTGTCCGATGCAATTATTTCAATATTATAGTCAGGAAATTCCTCGCGATCCAGACGGGAATCAGTAACTAATTCATAATGGTTAGAAAATGACGGTTTTAACTTGAAAGGATAGTCAGACGACATGCTTAAAGCAACCTTCCCGTTTTCCCCCGAATCTAAATCTTTTGCGCTAATTAAAGCTACAACGGTCCCCACCGAAGCATCTTCTCTAACGGGTTTCGGTAAAGACGTGAGTATTATTTCCGGCGGGTTGTCGTTCACGTCCTCAACCTCTACTTGCACTCGACTGTGACCCTCCATCGACGGCGTGCCTTTGTCAGTGGCGCGTACATCAAATTTATAAATCTTAATGACCTCATAATCTAGTCGGTCTGACAGAGTTATCTCGCCGGTCTGTGGATCTATGCCAAACATTTTCTGCACTGCTTCTGATGTGTGCGACCCAAACGAATACACTATATCACTGTTCAAACCCTCATCTAAATCAACTGCTTTAACGGTCAATACGGCCATTCCAGGGGGTGTACTTTCGCTCACTGCAATCTCATACAGAGTTTTTTCAAAGTTGGGCGCATTGTCATTGTTATCAAGAAGCCTAACCGTGATCTGCGTCTCTCCAGATCTTGCAGGACTCCCCCCATCAACAGCGGTGAGAACGAGATGGTGAACTGACTGTTTTTCTCGGTCTACTGCTTTTTCTAAAACGAGTTCGGGGAGTTTAGATCCATCTTTGTTATTTATAACATTCAAAGAAAAATGTTCATTTTTCTTCAAAACGTAAGAACGTAACGTATTGGCTCCCACATCCAAGTCCTGCGCTGTTTCCAAAGGGAATCTAGCACCTGGCAGAGTGGATTCTGCAGCACTCAGAACATATTCATTCGTATTGAATTTAGGAGAATTGTCATTTATATCCTGAATTTCAACCTCAACACGAAATAGCTGAAGTGGGTCTTCGATAATAACCTGCAATGGCAACAAACAACTCGCGCTTTGTTCGCACAGAGTCTCTCTGTCAATTCGGTCGCTCACGATCAGCTCTCCCTTACCTAAATCCACACTGAAATACTGCTTACCCTCAGAAGCGATCCGCAATTTGCGATCAGAAATCTCTGAAACGCCCAAACCCAGGTCCTTCGCTATATTGCCAACAACGGAGCCATGATTTAGTTCTTCTGGAATGGTGTAGCGAATCTGTGCATCTATTGTATTCCACGCGAAAAAGAAACAAACCAGCCACAGCTCTTGCCATTCCAGAAGCTTTATCCGTTGTCCTGTCACCATTGTGAAAAAATACGTTTCAAATCCGAATGAGCATGTCTGTTTAAAAAAACATATCATAGCAGCCTATACACCTGCAACAACAAAATAATATTAGATGTTGCAGCAAAAGAAATGAGGCTAAATATAATAGAACTACCCATTGCTCTCAGCGCAGCTCCGTCTCTCCCAGCTCTGAGCACTGTAAGGGTTACCGTGCTGTGGCTGGGGGAGGGAGTGGATCTCTTTGTACAGTTCCCTCTCTTACTGGTGCACAGCAGAGCACCGGCTTCTCCAATAGAAATTATTCTCTAGTTCTTAAAGGCAAATGACACAATTTCAACATTTCTGGTGGCATATCAGAAAAGCTTTAACAAGCAAATATGAGGATGATTTGCCCCACGGTGCCCCACTACATTATCCAATAGGAGCTGTACTGCACCTTGAAGAAACACTCAAACGGCACCAGCGATTGCATTAAGGATTCACGTACCTTACTGTGGGACTGTCTTTTTAGATTGTATTGGAATTTCAATGGTGTTTTAATGTACTACATTACAATCTCTGTTTGAAGCAAATACAGACATGAGGAAAATATTATTATTACATGTCTGCTGTCTTGCCATTGTAGTTCAAACAAACTTGTGTAACTATTTTGTTCCGCAGTTGTGACTACATTAAGAATAAATACACATTGAACATACCAGTGAATGTAGTTACCAGTGCATTACTTGAAAGGCTTTTTGCATGTGTGCCCTGCCATTAACCGTTTGAAGAGTAGGTTTTTTGTAACGTTTTGTTTTTCTCTCCCAAATTTTAAATCAGTGTTCTAGACGTCAATTACACTGAATAACAAGTATTGATTATTATTATTACACAGCATTACAATGCTCAGATAAGGACATTCTAATTACATATTTCTGATTTTACGCCTTAATCCGTGGAATATTTTATATATCTGGAACCGTCATATAAATACCTGCAACACGACCAGCTATTAAATAAAGAGAATGCAAAGTACTAACAGATTCAAACAAGTATTTGGAATCAGGAACATAAGCCATCGAGCAAAGTGATCAGCTGATTTGCCAAATAAGCCACATTTCACTGAGTATTTCTACACTTTTTCAAGCAATGCAATATTGCATTCACTTCGGTGGCAACATACCAAAATTAAGATAAACCATTTAGGCTAAGATTTGAAACACACTTTCTCATTTTTAATGTTAATGTCGCGTGATATTCAAAGACAGGCGTTTCCGAAAAGCAAGTGGCATGGACGTGAAGAATATTGACAGGATTTGAATCCTTAAACGACAAGGTTTTTTAATGTATCAGACGGTCTTCACTTTCAGAACCAAGCTTTTGGACAGCTCCGTCTAAACATGGGGAAATTATTAAGCCGATTGCTTTTGGGCAGAACTTAATGTTCAGAAATGTTCTTTGTGAATCAATCAAGGTATATACAAATAATAAAGCAGTCGAGCTCAGTGCCATCGTAGATTTTAAAGCAAACTAATTGAACAAATTATTTCAGCTTGTTATTTCAGACCAAATTCTAAACAGAAAAGGCACCGAACTACGCAGCACAAAGATTGACGGAATAAACACAAAAGACAATGTAAAACAAAAAGAAGAAGCAAGTAACTACATAGTCCAACTCCACAGAACATCTATGTGACGATGTATCACGTTTATAACATTAAAATATCCAAACCAAAATGGGAAAAATCGATACGCAGTATAGGTAACCCAACAATGTTTGACAACAATGTGTCTTGTTTGCTAGTTAGCAGTAGGCACATGAACACATATATTAATACGAATGACACCAAACACTTAACCCTGACGAACCTCATGAGGCAATGCTCACCTGTTGGCTCTCAAAAGTCCACGCGCTGTCAGGCAGTGACGCGTCGAGGACACTGATCATATCCTTAAAGTCTGAAGTGCTGCTGGGCTTAACGAAGGTGAAATCACTGAACTCTGACACTGGAGTGAAGCAGGACCTGAAGGACTGGCTCTGGGACATCATGTCCCCTCCCAGAACCTCCACATATTTAATAGGGCCGTCAGTGTTCAGCTGGATCTGCAGATTTCTGTTGGGGTTCTTATATCCGTCAGAATCAGACCGTCTGATACAGCAACACGCCCCCCTTCTGCTGTTTCGAACGCACTTCACCGCCAGGATCACAAAAGTCACAAAGGACACCGCGGAAACCGAGGCCAAAGAGATGATCAGATAAAATGTGATTTTATTGTTTTTCTTGCTGGGTTCTTGCGCTTTCTGTCGCAAATCCGAAATGGGCTCGTGAACCCCGTCTTCTAACAATATACCAACTGTGACTGTGGTGGACTGGACCGGCTCCCCGTTGTCTTTTATCTCTATAAGCAGCCTCTGGGAGGTGTCATCCTGCTCTGAAACTGTGCGTTTAGTCCTCACCTCGCCCGTATAAAGATTCACTGCGAACAGAGATGCGTCTGTAGCTTCCACCACTTTATAGGAAATCCAAGCGTTGTGGCCCGAGTCAGCGTCCACTGCCGTTACCTTGGTAACGAGGTGTCCCGCTTTAGCAGAGCGGGGCATTTTCTGGTGAGAGATTGAACCCATGACAACAGAGGGGTAAATAACAGTGGGAGCGTTGTCGTTCTGATCCAGGATAAAAACATGAACAGTGGCGTTACTGCTGAGAGACGGAGAGCCTTGGTCCTTTGCCTGCACCCGGATCTGAAACACCTTCAGTTTCTCATAGTCAAATGAGTGCATGCTGTAGATGCTGGCGTTATCTGAGTTAATGTAAATATACGAGGAGACAGACACGTCTTGTACTTTGGAGTCTAAGACAGAATATGATATTTTGGCATTGTCACCCAGGTCTGGATCAGACGCGGACACCGAACACAATATTTCTCCCGGAGCACCGTTCTCTTTTACATACACTGTGTATGACGGTTGGGAGAAAACTGGGGGATTGTCATTCACGTCCAAAATATTAATGTTAATAGTTTTTCGCGTTGAGAGAGGGGGTGAACCGGAATCAGTAGCAATTATATCGATCTCGTACTGTGGGGAGGCCTCTCGGTCCAATTTAGAATCCGTAATCAAAGTGTAATGGTTGGAAAACGACGGTTTCAATTTAAAGGGATATTTCGGGGGAATGTGTAAGATAACCTTTCCGTTGTCACCGGAATCTACATCGGCGGCCCTTATGAGAGCAACCACAGTCCCGACAGGAGCGTCTTCTCTTACGGGGCTTGGTAAAGATTTCATGATGATTTCCGGAGGATTGTCATTCACGTCAATTACTTCCACGTGGACAGTGCAGAGACCTTCCATAGCTGGTGTGCCTTTGTCTGTAGCGCGAATATCAAATTCAAACGAATTGGCATTCTCGTAGTCTAATGGCTTTATTATCTTAACCTCACCACTCTCGGGAATCAGGGCAAAAACACTACGTATTATTTCTGATGTATGTTCAGCAAATGAATACAATATTTCGGCATTAGTTCCTTCATCCACGTCAACGGCTTTCACCGTTAAAACAGTTGTCGCTGGTGGCGAATTTTCCAGAAGAGAGATTTCATAAATAGCCTTCTCAAATTGCGGTGCGTTGTCGTTTACATCTAGAACTTGAACTGTTATCTCTGTTGTTCCCGATAGCACTGGATTTCCCCCATCAACAGCCGTTAGAACGAGTCGATGGACGGACTGTTTCTCTCTGTCCAGCGGCTTCTGTAGAACTAGTTCTGGGACCTTTACCCCGTCTTTTGTAGTTTTAACATTCAAAGAAAAATTTTCACTTGTACTAATCTTGTACGTATTTAGTGCGTTTGCACCAACGTCAGGGTCCACTGCCTTTTCCAGCTGATATCGCGATCCTGAAGCAGAATTTTCCCCAATTCTTAAAACATACACCTTTGATGGGAAATGTGGAACATTGTCATTCATATCATTTATTTCAATCTCAATGCGGAATAATTGCAATGGGTTTTCAATTATAACCTCGAGAGGCAACACACAACTGACGCTTTGTCCGCACAGATTCTCTCTGTCGATTCTTTCGCTCACGATCAGTTCTCCCTTTCCCAAATCCACACTGAAATACTGCTTACCCTCGGATGCAGTCCGTAGTTTGCGATCAGAAATCTCCGAAATACCCAAACCCAGGTCCTTCCCTAGATTTCCAACAATAGAACCCTGATTTAGTTCCTCTGGAATGGTGTAGCGAATCTGTGCCTCTATTGTATTCCACAAGAAAAATAAATAATACCAGAGCGCTGGCCACTCCAAAAAACGATTCCACTTCTTGATTCTCATTTCAGAAAATTAAAAATACCATTTCCATCAACGCATTTTAGACTAGCCGACACCAGTAAAAAAAAAATAGAATAACGAATCTCTACTAAACAGCCTATTGTCAAAGGCAAACACATTTGTATATCCAGAGCCTGTTTAGTACAAGTGTGCCTATAGCCACGTCTCTACCAGCTCTGAGCATTGTAAGGGTTACCCTGCTGTGGCTGGGGGAGGGAGTAGATCTCTATGTACAGTCCTTTCATCCCATTGGTGCAGAGACGAATTCTGTTTTTTTCCAATCGCAAGCGTCCTCTGTATTAAAGGCACATTGCACATAATTTAATGTCAAGAGAAAGGGCTGTAACAGTGAGTCAATAAACAAATGTGGGGCTCAAATTTCGTCTACCATTGCAATATTAATAATTAGAAGTTTTTCAGAAGAATATTTTACACGGGTGACAATTTTCATTGTTTATTTTCAGAGCAGATGTCTTTATCTAGCAAAAGAATTAACAAAATTTATTCGCTAGCCATTCTTTCCCAGGGCGACTTCCAAAGCCAATGTCCCATTATTCACCTTATGCTAAGTAATTTCTTATTGATTCTATGAACTGATTCACAGATGGTATCTTTTTGAAGTATTTCAAATTTTCCTAATAGCATATTATATTTGCAAGAATAGCATGAATAAGACTATTGTTTTTTAGTGCAATTTCTATGAAACTATGCAATGTGATTTAAGTGTAATGTAATACATGCAAAGGCTTATATTACTGGTAAATGTATTTCAACCTTCACTGCTCAAATGACATAATCATGCTTATATAAAGACCCTTAAACTGTACAAACTTAAGTCAGTTCAATACTGCACACACACACACACACACACACACACACACACATTAAAAATCGAAAAGTCAACACCCATTCCCACGAACGCTGAGCTATGTCTTTCCCAGTGCACGAAGACTACTGTTCAGCACCTTGGTAGTGAACAGCGCCAGATTTGAAAGTTCTCCGGCGGGTCACAAAAACAGCTTTTGTTCAGGAGGAAACTGACAGCCTTTATAAAATGTATTAAATTAAAGCAGTAAAATGAAACTCACTCATTTTAGCTCTAAGTCAGCACAGCGTATAAATTATTTTGAGAAATACTGGAACTTAATTTTAGTTAAAAACAAGATGGAATGAAGACATCAATGGTCAATACAACATGTTAAATATGTAATAGGAAGAAAAGATGGAGTAACTACATATCTTTCCAGTTGTACAGAAACCTGTTAAAGAGTGATAGCTATGCCTGAATTTAACAAGACATGAAAATAGTCGGACAGGAATAAAAAAGAAAACAAACTAAGCTGTATTAGCCTTGCATAATTATGGATAAATACAACAGAAAACACACAGCGAGCGATTTCATGACGTAATGCTCACCTGTTGACTCTCAAACGTCCATGCACTGTCAGGTAATGAAGCATCAAGAACATTAATCATATCCTTAAAGTCAGAGGTGCTGCTGGGCTTAACGAAGGTGAAATCACTGAACTCTGACACTGGAGACAAGCAGGACCTGAACGACTGGCTCTGAGACATCATGTCCCCTCCCAGAACCTCCACATATTTAATAGGGCCGTCAGTGTTCAGCTGGATCTGCAGATTTCTGTTGGGGTTCTTATATCCGTCAGTATCAGACCGTCTGATACAGCAACACGCCCCCCTTCTGCTGTTTCGAACGCACTTCACCGCCAAGATCACAAAAGTCACAAAAGACACAGCGGAAACCGAGGCCAGAGAGATGATCAGATAAAATGTGATTTTATTGTTTTTCTTACTGGGCTCTTGCGCTTTTTGTCGGAGGTCCGAAATGGGCTCGTGAACCCCGTCCTCTAACAATATGCCAACTGTGACTGTGGTGGACTGGACCGGCTCTCCGTTGTCCTTGATCTCTATAAGCAGCCTCTGAGAGGCGTCATCCTGCTCGGAAACAGCACGTTTAGTCCTCACCTCCCCTGTGTAAAGATTCACACCGAACAGAGATGCGTCTGTAGCCTCCACAACTTTATAGGAAATCCAAGCGTTGTGCCCCGAGTCAGCGTCCACTGCCGTTACCTTAGTAACAAGGTGTCCTGCTTTAGCAGAGCGGGGTATTTTCTGGTGAGAGATTGAACCCATGACAGCTGAGGGGTAAATAACAGTGGGGGCGTTGTCGTTCTGATCCAGGATGAAAACATGAACAGTAACGCTACTGCTGAGAGATGGAGAACCTTGATCCTTTGCCTGCACTTGGATCTGAAACACCTTCAGTCTCTCATAGTCAAATGAGTGCATGCTGTAGATGCTGCCGTTATCAGAGTTAATATAAATATATGAGGAGACAGACAGGTCTTGCACTTTAGAGTCTAAAATCGAATATGAAATTTTGGCATTCTCACCCAGGTCTGGATCAGATGCGGACACTGAGCACAATATTGTCCCAGGAGAACCGTTCTCTTTCACATAAACTGAGTAAGACGGTTGGGAGAAGATGGGGGGATTGTCATTAACATCGAGAATGTTGACCGTTATGATCTTTTTCGAAACGAGCGGAGGAGATCCAGAATCGGATGCGATGATCTCCACGTTATGTTCTGGAAATTTTTCTCTATCTAAATTGGAATCGGTAACCAGAGCGTAGTGGTTTAAAAACGTCGGTTTCAAAGTGAAAGGGTATTTTGACATCATGCTTAAATTTACTTTGCCATTATCGCCAGAATCTAGGTCCTTTGTGCTGATCAAAGCGACGACTGTCCCTTTAGGAGCGTCTTCTCTTACTGGACTGGGCACTGACTTTAAAAGTATTTCCGGGGAGTTGTCGTTAATATCCAGAACCTGCACTCGGACTGTGCAGCGACTCTCCATGGATGGTGTGCCTTTGTCTGAGGCACGAACGTCAAATTTGAATGAACTGGTTTCTTCATAGTCTATAACACTGTTCAGTGTTATTTCACCAGTTAGTGGATTTATAGTAAATCTTTTCAGAACTGTATCTGGTGTTCGGGAGCCAAATGAATACACAATATCAGCATTTAAACCTTCATCTAAATCCTCGGCTCTTACTGCTCCAATCACAGTTTGTGTCTGAGCATTTTCCTCTACTGGAATTTCATATACTGTATTGTCAAACTGTGGCGCATTATCGTTGTTGTCTAGAACATTAACTGTTATTTCTGCAGAGCCCGATTTAGCCGAGACCCCTCCATCGACAGCTGTCAGTATTAGCTTGTGGGTCGGCACCTTTTCTCTGTCCAGTGGCTTTTCTAAGACAAGCTCCGGAACTTTCATTCCATCCTTATCAGTGACAACATTTAAAGTAAAATATTCATTTTTATTCAAAACATATGAACGTAGAGAATTCGATCCCACATCGAGGTCTTGAGCCGTTTCAAGTGGGAAACGCGCTCCGGTTACAGTAGACTCTGCAATGTTTAAAATATTTTCCTTTGTTTGGAATTGAGGGTAATTATCGTTGATATCTTGTATTTCAATTTCAACGCGGAACAATTGCAAGGGGTTTTCAATTATAACCTCCAAAGGTAGCACACAGCTTGCGCTTTGTCCACATAGTGTCTCTCTGTCGATTCTCTCGCTCACGATTAGATCGCCCTTTATAAAATCCACATTGAAATATTGCTTACCCTCGGATGCAATTCGCAGATTTCGCTCAGAAATCTCTGAAACGCCCAAACCCAAGTCTTTCGCTATATTTCCAACTACAGAGCCCTGGTTCAGTTCCTCTGGAATGGTGTAGCGAATCTGCGCCTCTATTGTACTCCACAGGAGAAAGCAATGAACCAGCCAGAGAGCCTGCCATTTCAGGATCGTTTTCCACATCCAGCACTCCATTTCTAAAGTAGATGCCCTTGATATTTTTCTAAGCTATTTTGCAAGACACACATAGTGTCCAAATTAGACACTGCCGCCAAGAGAAACAAAATCAAAACGCCTCGCGTTAAAATCTGATTTGATTATTGTATTCATGGATGTGAGCACAGCTCCGTTGCTCTCGGTTATGAGCATTGTAAGGGTTACGGCGCAGTGGCTGGGGGAGGGAGTGGATCTCTTTGTACAGTTCCCTCTCTTACTGGTGCACAGCAGAGCAACGGCTGCTCCAATAGAAGTAATTCTCAATCTCTTAAAGGCAAATGGCAATATTTCAACATTTCTGGTGGAATATCAGAGATGCTTTAACAAGTAAATGCGAGTATTAAGGAAAAAGGACCTCACAGCTGCTAAATGGCAATTCTTAGAGATATCGTCGCAATTAAAAACAATCCTAACTACAAGTAGCCTAAGTTTAAACTGCAGTAATCAAATGAAGTGTTTTATTTTATTTTATTTATTTATTTTTGGTTTTCAAAATGGAAACCGCGAAAACAAAAAGTTGAGAACAAAAGCTGTCAGATATTGTCAGACATCATTACGACATTTTGAGACACCCACAAGTTATTATTTTTGTTTTTTAAATGTCCATGTTTTATGCCAAAACAGCAGAAGAGTCTAGGTTCCCTGCAAACTCGATTCACTAACTCGAAATGTGATATAGGCAGATGTATTTCACTTTTAAACAAATATATATTTTTTTTAAATCCAGAATTAAATAAATTAAACAAGATAATGTGGTATATCGGGTAATGCTTTACTGGAGACTTAGAGTGACACTGGTTTAAAGAAAATACATTTTAAATAAAAAAAAAACATGTCAGTATTGGGCAGGCAATCCATACTTCAAACGTTCATTGTAAGGAATACACGACGCAGTTAACCAAGGAACAGAACCAAAATAAATATGTAAATTTGAATGCGCAATGAACACTTCCTGTCTATTTTCATGGCCCCTGAAATTGTGAATTTACCCGCCCACTAAAAAAAAACGATAGATAGAATTAATATGACAAAGCTGGTGAAAATATGAATTACATCAGAAGCTAAAAATTGATGTGCTCACCTGTTGGCTCTCGAAAGTCCACGCACTGTCAGGTAGTGACGCGTCGAGGACACTGATCATATCCTTAAAGTCAGAGGTGCTGCTGGGCTTAACGAAGGTGAAATCACTGAACTCTGACACTGGAGACAAGCAGGATCTGAAGGACTGGCTCTGAGACATCATGTCCCCTCCCAGAACCTCCACATACTTAATAGGCCCGTCAGTGTTCAGCTGGATCTGAAGGTTTCTGTTGGGATTCTTATATCCGTCAGAATCAGACGATCTGATACAGCAACACGCCCCCCTCCTGCTGTTTCGAACGCACTTCACTGCCAGGATCACAAAAGTCACAAAAGACACTGCGGAAACCGAGGCCAGAGAGATGATCAAATAAAATGTTATTTTATTGTTTTTCTTGCTGGGTTCTTGCGCTTTATGTCGCAAATCCGAAATGGGCTCGTGAACTCCGTCCTCTAACAATATGCCAACAGTGACTGTGGTGGACTGGACGGGCTCCCCGTTGTCCTTGATCTCTATAAGCAGCCTCTGGGAGGCGTCATCCTGCTCGGAAACAGAGCGTTTAGTCCTCACCTCCCCTGTGTAAAGATTCACACCCAAGAGAGATGCGTCAGTAGCTTCCACCACCTTATAGGAAATCCAAGCGTTGTGCCCCGAGTCGGCGTCCACAGCCGTTACCTTGGTTACAAGGTGTCCCGCTTTAGCAGAGCGGGGTATTTTCTGTTGAGACACTGAACCCATGACAACAGAGGGGTAAATGACAGTGGGGGCGTTGTCGTTCTGGTCCAGGATGAAAACATGAACAGTGGCGTTACTGCTGAGAGATGGAAAGCCTTGGTCCTTTGCCTGCACTTGGATCTGAAACACCTTCAGTTTCTCATAGTCAAATGAGTGCATACTGTAGACGCTGCCGTTATCTGAGTTAATGTAAACATATGAGGAGACAGACACGTCTTCCACTTTAGAGTCTAATACCGAATATGAAATCTTGGCATTCTCACCCAGGTCTGGATCAGATGCGGACACTGAGCACAATATTGTCCCAGGAGCGCCGTTCTCTTTCACATAAACTGTGTAAGACGGTTGGGAGAAAACGGGGGGATTGTCATTAACATCGAGAATATTGACCGTTATGATCTTTGTCGAAACGAGCGGAGGAGATCCAGAATCAGACGCGGCGATCTCTACATTATAAGCTGGAAAATTTTCTCTATCTAAACTGGATTCGGTAACCAGAGCGTAATGGTTTAAAAAAGTCGGTTTCAAAGTGAATGGGTATTTTGACAACAATTTTAAAGAGACTTTGCCATTGTCACCAGAATCTAAGTCTTTGGTGCTGATCAAAGCGACGACGGTTCCTATAGGGGCATCTTCTCTTACTGGACTGGGCACTGACTTTAAAAGTATTTCCGGGGAGTTGTCGTTAATATCTAGAATCTGCACTTGGACTGTGCAATGGCTCTCCATGGACGGCGTGCCTTTGTCTGAGGCACGAACGTCAAATTTGAATGAACTGGATTCTTCATAGTCTATAACGCTGTTCAGTGTTATTTCACCAGTTAATGGATTTATGGTAAATCGTGTCAGAACTATATCGGGTGTGCGGGAGCCAAATGAATACACAACATCAGCATTTAAACCTTCATCTACATCTTCAGCCCTTACTGCTCCGATCACAGTTCCCACCGGCGTGTTTTCCTCTACTGGAATTTCATATACAGTATTTTCAAACTGAGGCGCATTGTCATTGATGTCTAGAACATTAACTGTTATATATGCAGAGCCCGATTTAGCCGAGACCCCTCCATCGACAGCTGTCAGTATTAGCTTGTGCGTCGACACCTTTTCTCTGTCCAGTGGCTTTTCTAAGACAAGCTCCGGAACTTTCATTCCATCCTTATGAGTGACAACATTTAAAGTAAAATGTTCATTTTTATTCAAAACATAAGATCGCAAAGAATTTGATCCAACATCGAGGTCTTGAGCCGTTTCTAGTGGGAAACGCGCTCCGGCTACAGTGGACTCTGCTATGTTCAGAATATTTTCCTTTGTTTGGAATTGAGGGTAATTATCGTTGATATCTTGTATTTCAATTTCAACGCGGAACAATTGCAAGGGGTTTTCAATTATAACCTCCAAAGGTAGCACACAGCTTGCGCTTTGACCACATAGTGTCTCTCTGTCGATTCTCTCGCTGACGATTAGATCTCCCTTTATCAAATCCACATTGAAATATTGCTTACCCTCGGATGCAATTCGCAGTTTTCGGTCAGAAATCTCTGAAACGCCCAAACCCAGGTCCTTCGCTATATTTCCAACTAGGGAGCCCTGTTTCAGTTCCTCTGGAATGGTGTAGCGAATCTGCGCCTCTATTGTACTCCACAGGAGAAAGCAATGAACCAGCCAGAGAGCCTGCCATTTCAGGATCGTTTTCCACATCCAGCACTCCATTTCTAAAGTAGATGCCCTTGATATTTTTCTAAGCTATTTTGCAAGACACACATAGTGTCCAAATTAGACACTGCCGCCAAGATAAACAAAATCAAAACGCCTCGCGTTAAAATCTGATTTGATTATTGTATCCATGAATGTGAGCGCAGCTCCGTTGCTCTCAGTTATGAGCATTGTAAGGGTTACGGCGCAGTGGCTGGGGGAGGGAGTGGATCTCTTTGTACAGTTCCCTCTCTTACTGGTGCACAACAGAGCACCGGCTGCTCCAATAGAAATAATTCTCTATCTCTTAAAGGTAAATGACACTATTTCAAAATTTCTGGTGGAATATTAGAAAAGCTTTGGGAAGTTTTAAGAACAAATCTCACATCTGCTTCATAGTGTTTTGTATAGATATAGTTGTTATGAAAAACAACCAAAATTACGTAGCCTATATCTTATTTCCATGAACGGAATGTTTTACTTGTTTTCCTAAATGGACAATGCAAACATCATTGCTAAAACAAGTTGTGAACAAATTTCAATACAAGTATCAACGTTTTGTTCCAAAACTACACAACAGTGACATACGCCCCTGCAATTTTCGAATAAAAAAACCCCATATATTGTTCAGGCAGATTCATCACACTTTTAAAGAAACATAAAACAAATAACCTAAATTAAATACATTATTCAAGATAATATTATATATCGGGTGCTGACATAAGTGCAGGTTAAGTGTGAAACTGATTTAAATAAAATTAAATATTTTTTATCAAAAGTAGCAAGGCAGTATAGGGCAGGGCATCTATATTTTAGACGTTCAATGTAAAGAATACAGTACAAAATTAACCTAGGAAAAGAACTAAAAATAACATACATTTACTTAAATGAACAATTAATCAGCGTCGCCTAAAACTGTGAATTTACGTGTCAACTAAACAAAATATGATATATGGAACACATATGGCAAAGTTAGTGAAAACATTCATAACATTAGAATATAAAAATTGAAGTGCTCACCTGTTGACTCTCAAAAGTCCACGCGCTGTCGGGCAGTGACGCGTCGAGGACACTGATCATATCCTTAAAGTCTGAAGTACTACTGGGCTTAACAAAGGTGAAATCACTGAACTCTGACACTGGAGACAAGCAGGACCTGAACGACTGGCTCTGAGACATCATGTCCCCTCCCAGAACCTCCACATACTTAATAGGCCCGTCAGTGTTCAACTGGATCTGCAGATTTCTGTTGGGGTTCTTATATCCGTCAGAATCAGACCGTCTGATACAGCAACACGCCCCCCTTCTGCTGTTTCGAACGCACTTCACTGCTAAGATCACAAAAGTCACAAAAGACACCGCGGAAACCGAGGCCAGAGAGATGATCAAATAAAATGTGATTTTATTGTTTTTCTTGCTGGGTTCTTGCGCTTTCTGTCGCAAATCCGAAATGGGCTCGTGAACCCCGTCCTCTAACAATATGCCAACTGTGACCGTGGTGGACTGGACCGGCTCCCCGTTGTCCTTGATCTCTATAAGCAGCCTCTGAGAGGCGTCATCCTGCTCTGAAACAGCGCGTTTAGTCCTCACCTCGCCTGTATAAAGATTAACACCAAACAGAGACGCGTCTGTAGCCTCCACCACTTTATAGAAAATCCAAGCGTTGTGCCCCGAGTCGGCGTCCACTGCCGTTACCTTGGTAACGAGGTGTCCCGCTTTAGCAGAGCGGGGCATTTTCTGGTGAGAGATTGAACCCATGACAACAGAGGGGTAAATAACCGTGGGAGCGTTGTCGTTCTGGTCCAGGATAAAAACGTGAACAGTGGCGTTACTGCTGAGAGACGGAGAACCTTGGTCTTTTGCCTGCACCTGAATCTGAAACACCTTCAGTTTCTCATAGTCAAATGAGTGCATGCTGTAGATGCTCCCGTTGTCTGAGTTAATGTAAATATATGAGGAGACAGACACGTCTTGCACTTTAGAGTCTAAAATAGAATATGAAATCTTGGCATTCTCACCCAGGTCTGAATCAGAAGCGGACACAGAACACAGTATTTTCCCCGGAACATTGTTTTCTTTAACATAAACCGTGTAGGAAGATTGTGAAAAAACAGGAGGGCTGTCATTCACGTCCACGATGTTAACGGTTATAGTTTTTTTACTAGACAACGACGGCGACCCCGAATCGTTCGCACTTATTTCAATGCTATATTCTGAGTGTGCCTCGCGGTCTAGAGGAGCACTAGTTACCAGTGCATAATGATTTGAGAAAGATGGCTTTAGAATAAACGGAGAACCCGGTGTCACGTTTAACCTCACCTTCCCGTTTTCACCAGCATCCAGGTCTTTTGCGCTTATCAATGCAACTACGGTTCCCACAACAGCGTCTTCAGGTACTGGACTCGTTAATGAGGTCAATAGAATTTCAGGGACATTATCATTAATATCAGTAATTTCTACCTGTACGCTGCAGTGACTCTCCATCTCTGGATTGCCCTTGTCTTTCGCGAGGACATCGAATTTATGCAAATTTGACTGTTCGTAGTCTAGCTGACCATTCACAAGAACATCACCCGTCTGCTTGTTAATGTGGAATAATGCAGTGATTTCTTCCGGCGTTTGATCGCCAAAGAAATATTCAATTTCCCCATTCAAACCCTCATCTAGATCTGTCGCCTTGACATTAAAAATCTCAGTGCCGGGAGGGGTATTTTCACTCACGGAGATTTCATAAAAACCCCGTTCAAACTGGGGTGCATTGTCGTTAATATCCAACACAACTATTGTGACTCCAGCAGTGCCTGAGCGCACTGGATTACCCCCGTCAACCGCTGTCAGCACCAGCTGATAAACAGCCAGTGTCTCTCGATCAAGTGGCTTTTCGAGGACGAGCTCTGGGATCTTTGTTCCATCCTTATGGGTTTTCACATTTAAAATGAAATTGTCGTTTTTGCTAATACTGTAGGAGCGTATCGAATTTGAGGCTACGTCAGAGTCCTGGGCACTTTCTAATGGGAACTTTGCGCCAGGGCTCATTGACTCAGCTACCTTCAAAACCTTTTCATTTGTGAGAAAACTCGGAGAGTTATCATTAATGTCCTGTATTTCAATCTCAATGCGGTAAAGCTGCAACGGGTTTTCACTGACAACTTCCAAAGGTAAAACACAGGGTACGCTTTGTCCGCACAGAGTCTCTCTGTCGATTCTTTCGCTCACGATCAGCTCTCCCTTTCCCAAATCCACACTGAAATACTGCTTACCCTCGGTGGCGATCCGCAGTTTGCGATCAGAAATCTCTGAAGCAACAAAACCCAGGTCCTTAGCTATATTTCCAACGACAGAGCCCTGGTTTAATTCCTCAGGAATGGTGTAGCGAATCTGTGCATCTATTGTATTCCACAGCATAAAGAAATTGAACAGCCACAGCGCTTGCCATTCGAAGACCCAAATTCCCCGCGTTCTACGAGCCATAAAAATGCTATTTTTCACCCACATATTTCCTGCACGCATGAATATTCTGGGTAAACATATAAATCTTCGTGGTTATATCTTCTGGTCATATTTTAGTGAGATGCCAGTGATGAAAACTGGGAAGACAACCGTGCCTCCGTTTTGAGAAATGGAAGGGTTACGATGCTGTGTTGAAAGGGAGGGAGTAGATCTCTTTGTACAGGTTTGCATCCTATTGGTGAGCAGCGCTTTCCTGGGATACCCAATCACCAATTCACTGTAATTTAAAGAAACAGCCTCTACTGCCTAGACCAGCGGCATTCACGGGCGCAAAGGATCTCTCTCTCTCTCTCTCTCTCTCTCTCTCTATATATATATATATATATATATATATATATACATACATATACACACACACACACAAATCAAACTGAAAATTCTGATGATAAGGGGTACAGTATTAAACTTGGGGGGGGGGGGGGGGGGGGGCGAGTACATGCAGCTCATTAAAAATGTCTGGTTAACTCGACAAGAACAGGACTAACCCAATATAAACATGCATGTGGACTCCAAATAAATATAATAATAATAATAATAATAATAATAATAATAATAATAATAAGAAGAAGAAGAAGAAAATTATATACTGATATACAATAATAATGCATTTTATTTTGTTAATTTCGTTATGCTTTAATTTATCTTTTATTAATAAATTATAAATATATATTATAAATATTTTACATTTAATGATAAGATTTAATATAATTTTTCAAAATATTACTATTGATTATAGCCAAGCATGTCCCTTTAATTCCTGCGTGAGGCACATAAGAGTCTATTGTGCCGTCATGTGGCGAAGAGAGAGAAGCGCAGGCAGTGCTCTCCCTTATTATATATCCACTCAGCCTGCTGAGGAGGACGGGGCATATAGGAGGGGGTGAAACTCTCTCTCTCTCTCTCTCTCTCTCTCTCTCTCTCACACACACACGCGCGCGCGCGCGCGCACACATAATTTTTCCCTCTGAGACGCGCACACACACTTTTTGTTTCTCTCTTTCTCCCTCTCCCTCTCTCTCTCTCTCTCTCTCTCTCACACACACACACAGACACACACACACACATACACACACGCGCATATAACAATCTCATTTGGCATAATTCTGTCACATTATTTACGCATTCATCAACATAAAAATAAACCCAATTACGAAATCTTATAACCACAGAGAAAAAGTAATAATTTGAAAGCTGTTATGGCATTATTTTAGTGCGTTTTAAAATAACCGTTTTGCTCCACATTGATATACAAAAATATGAAACTCAAACAGATCATGTATGGTTGCACACACTGGTTGTTCCTCTACAGCCAATCAGATGTTTTTCACAACGATATGAGAAAGTGCCATTTCTCGTTCTGCCTAGCAACGGAAACGCCTGCTTTGAGCATCATCAACACGGCTATAGCTATAACGGGGCTAGCCGCAGCTGGCCACGAATTAAATTTGAACGTCCCCGTTCATTAAAACACGACCGCCAGCAGCGAAAAACATTAAATAAATGCATTCGACAAATTAAATGAATAATACATGGATGAGCTGTCGGATTATCCAGTTAGGAGCCGGAACAGCGAGACATGGCGGAGTCTGCTGGCTCCGACAGAAAGAAGGGAGAATTTCAGCACCAGACTAGTGAACAGCGCCACACAGGCGGCGCTTTGTAGCTCCTGCATCCCGCGGAGCAGACTGGAGAGCTAATTTCTCAGCCCCGTTTGTAAACAAAACACAGCACATCCGCGACAGGGGGAAGAGCAAACAATGGACGCACATGTCTGGTGAAATTTAAGACTATTACTCTCGTGCCATTACGAATGAAGTATAATATTCATTAATTCATAGCTTGCATCTATTGACAACAACAACAACCCACATAACAAGAAAAATAGCAAATCTACAAATTCAAACAATAAAAAAAAATTCGCTGGAGTTACTGCTTTCGCAAAATCACGAGAGATGCATTCTGACACAGGTCCACTGGGAAATTGTGGACCATTAAAAAAATTAGGTTACCTTCAAGGACCAAGTGGCACTTACAATTAGAATCTAGTATCTATCCAGGGTATGTGCCTTTCTATAAATATTTATGCTCCACCACCTCTAATGTTAAGGACAGGACAATTAATTCACATACCCTTTCTGTTTAAAAAGGCAGAGACGTTGCTTGCAATTTCATCAACTCACATAAATTCACATGTCTGCATTTCTGAGTAGTAATTTTATAACCAGGTAAACACACAACTCTTCATTTTTTTGATGCTTCTATAGTCTGTGATAAAACATGCAGCTGGTGGGTTTCACATTTTCAGAGGCAGAGTCTGTTTTAATTTATAAAATCCCACAGATGGTTGCAGATCATTCAGCTGGTTTTCCTTTTGCAAAGCTACCGGGTTGCAGTAACACCGCATTTACATTCACTAAGGATTGCTAAAGCAGCCACGGAAAATGACCAGGAAGTGCAC
This sequence comes from Anguilla anguilla, assembly GCF_013347855.1. NCBI lineage: Eukaryota > Metazoa > Chordata > Actinopteri > Anguilliformes > Anguillidae > Anguilla > Anguilla anguilla. Next base: position 9,848,789 of record NC_049203.1, read on the forward strand.
TACAGTCGGGCAAACAGCAGAGACCCCATACAGAACTGTGCTGACAGCTTCACCCGCCACGAACACAGGGTCAGTTCAATATAGAGCATACAATTCAGTATCTATTGTATTTCATGAATAGCAGATTTTCAGTGGTTGCTAAGCAGCATTCCCTGTAGGGTGTTATAATGAAAGTGCAGAGTTGCACCTCAAGAAAGGGGGGTATGCCTGGCCTGTTGTTCAACACGCTCTGAGATAAAACACTGAGGACGATTAATGCCCAAAAACGGACTGGAGAAGTTTAAAAGGTCAGAAGCACACACACAGGACTGCCTGTGTGGATTCGCTGGAGCAAGAGTGCTGGTGTGTGCCATGGAGAGGTTCTGGCTCACTCTGAAGGTTCTGGGGCAAGAGTACTGGTTTGTGTCATTCCAACACTTTATTCAGTCTCTTGTAAGACTCACATAGAACAGGGCTTGGGGAGCTGAGAGTGGTCTTCGCTCACGAGGATTGTGAGAAATGCAGCCAAGCTAACTTTCACAATGGACAGGTTTTGTAAGAAAAGTTTACTTGGCAAGAAAGTGCACAGGGAATTGCACAATTTCAAGCTTAATAGTTACTTTTCCACATGTTTCAGTTATTTCTTGTTGAATTGATTTCATCCCACTGAACAACATTTCTCTTGCCTGCTATAATTGATAATTATGACACTTACCTGTGAAGAACAGATCTGCATTTGGAGATATTTAGTCAGTGTGAGGTGTGGCTGTGCTGTAGCGCTGCTTAACTGTGTCAGTGTGCATGTGTGAGGTGGCAGGAACAATCATAGTATTGTCAGTTACAAGGAGGATTAAGGCTATGAGTGTTTTAGTCCATTTCCTGAGCTAATACCTGCAAACAGTCTAATTTGTTATTAGTTTTGTGTAATATAATATGAAATATCTTCCTGTTTTAAAAATTATGTTTAGTGCAGAGCCACATCTGACTTTGTCACAGGGGTCATCTGATGTTTTATGTTTTATTTTTTTTATCATAACAGGCATTTTCAGTGACTCAGCCCTTCCAGCTGGTCAGCTGACCTGTATGTATATTTTACTCATAAATCTGAAAGGGTCAAGGAGCTTCTGTTAGTATAAATCACAGTCAGGATGCTGACACAAACAGCTGCACTGTACTGCCTGACTTATGCTCATAACTGCACACAAATGGAACGGCACAAATAATATCTTATTTATTTATTAATTTATTTATTTATTGATTCAACAGTCAAGTTATTCAAGTTATATGCCCTATTCTTAATTTGGACCCATTGACTAAAGCTCAGATCAATCAAAACTGGACCCGGGCTATGAGTACCAGTTTGGTAATGCTTTCTACTGCTTTATATACTCTAATATGCTTGTGAACATTGGACCTATCCACTGAAAGCTTTTCTGTAATGGAAGTATTCTCTTTATTAACATATTTTATGTATTTTTTTTCTTTTTGCATTTTATAAACTATATGTTCATTTTGCATTATCCGTTCAATGTCATAAAAATATGCTAGTCATAAAAAGCATATTTTTATGACAAAAAAAAAAACCCCCAAAAAAACCCAAATTAATACGTGTACTGAAAATTGGTTCTAGCTGCATCAAATAACTTAATCAACAGTGATGAAGCACAACACTTCACCTTTTTATTATATCTTTCAATATATGTCAAATGAAACATAAAACTTTGAATTTGTCTTCATTTTGATTGTCCCAGCATCCCATAGCAGACAAGGAGAGAGACAGGTGTGTTTTTGTAGCACAATCCAAAGTATTCACTGTGCTTTTAATATAATGAATACAGCTGACTCTGACCTCTTTTCACTGCTTCTTAACTATATAGGGGTCAACTGAGAATTCTCTTTAACAACGATGACCCGGGGGGTCCACTTGTGTAGGGAATTTTGTAGCAAAACATATATGGGGATCATTAGGGGACCAGATGTACAGTGTCAAGTTTTTGGAGAATTTGACACCAGATTTATCTTTTCAAAAAGTTTCCGGTAATATTTTTAAAGTCATTGAAAGTGTGGTTACACAACACAGATAACTTGCTGTGTGTGTGTTTGTGTCTGTGTGTGCGTGTGCATGTGTGAGCGTGCTTGTGTTTTTGTGTGGTTTTATGGTTTTATCTTGCATTCAGGAGTTTTCTGTCCAATATAAAACAATTACCAGACACATAGTACAACAGAATCACATAGATACATGATGGTACAGAGGATGTGGAGAGACCAGGGACACCTGCTGGAGAGCAGAGTTCCAACAGGCCTGTCAATCAAGTGCATCTGGGATTGTTCTCTGAAAGCAGACTCTCTGTGGATCACTTACCTTTACTGTTATCATAAATGAGAGCTGGAGCTTTACTCTCATTTTACGTTTCCCATGAATGTCATGTGGGTTAAAAAAATAAATAAACCCAGAGATAGCATCTAGTTGGACATGCTGCTCAAAGCACACATCAGTCAAAAGCTCCCTTCACTCCTTCCCTCACTGCCCATCTCAGCCAAACTGCAGAGCACATTTGCATGACAAAATGGCTGCCAGGCACCAACCAGTTATGTACAACACATTAGTGCTAGTGTTAGTGAGTTTCCATATCATCACTGTAAAGCTATTATAGATGTTGAATAGATCCTAACATCATATATATGTAAGTGATAGCAATAATAATAATAATAATAATAACAAGCAAATAACCCATATAGGGCTGCTTGATAAACGCTATGTAAGTCCAACTGAATGCTTTCCCTGGGTTTGCTGTTTTGAGAGAACACCCCCAAGGTGCCATTGAACGACATTGGGAATTATGGTAATGTGTATAAAATGTTTCTTACCTTGATTGGAGGAGCACAGGGGTGACAGCAGCAGCAGCAGCAGCAGCAGCAGAGGCAGCACAGGGGATAAAAACATAGATCATTTTGGTTAGAGACGGAAATGCACTCTCACAGCTCAGCACATTCTGAACAGACACCTGAAACCTGGTCCCAGCAGTCCGTCCAGCTCCGGGAACATCTGGGTGGCAGTGTAGAACAATGGGTACACTAACAATGGGTACCTAAAGGTTGCAGGTTTGATTCCCATGTAGGACACTGCCTTTGAACCCAAGATACTTAATTTGAATTGCTGTATAAATGGAAACCATGTTAAAAATAAAAAGCAAAACGTTGTGTAAGTCGCTCTGGAAAAGAGTGTCTGCTAAATAGCAGTACTGTAGGTGTCTGTGCAGTGCCTGCCAAACCGGCTCAGAAAACAGAAGAAACATGACTCAATTCAAGGAGGATGATGGACAGTAAAAGTGAACTTTGCTCTGACAAAAAAACATTAAGTACTGAGACCGTGCTTGTCAGCAGGCTCCACTGACACTGCAGGAACATGCCAATAAGCAGATGTGACTTGTTGGATTACCTTGTCTTACACACACTGATACCTGTGGCCATACTTACCCATAATCCTTTTAACTGTTACTGACAGAATTTCACTGTCATAGGCGGAGATGGAGGAGGGGCTTTGCTGTTAGACCCACCCCATACAGAGTAACCAGAACAATTTAATTTTTAATATAAATCCACTATTATTCAGATACATGTAGGGAACAAATAAATTGAAACTCCTGATTAAATGAAGGAGAAGAAACGCAAAGCAAAGGCTATGCACTTAGACACACTTTTGCCCTCTGCTGATGATAACTGAAACAATGCTCTACTTCTCTTCATGCCTCACACCACACCTGGGTCAAATATGTATTTGTTTTGGATTCAAATAGTTTTCTACGCTTTACTGATCTTGCCTGGTGTATGGAACCAATGAAATACTCTCAAACAGTGCAAAACCCGCCTTCTGGTCATATTGGCAGTCTCAATTACACCAGGTAAGATCAACAGAGCACAGAAAAGTATTTAAATTCAAAACAAATACATATTTGACCCAGGTCTGCCTTGCACCCATATGTATGACAGACTAGGTCCGCCCCTGACAGCACGTATACAAAGAGAGACCTAACTTTGAAAGAGGGGGCAGGATGTTTTGTCGCTTCAGTGCCAAAGACAGCTAAAGACTTGTTTTTTCACAAGGAACGGCATCTGTGGTGATTTGGGCATATGGGCAAGACATCATCAGCAAAGGGCAAAGTGTATGTGGGTGTAAGCACATACTCCTGGATTGTGATGTGTGTGGATTCATTTAAAGAGCGAGGCAAAATGGGCGAGCAACAGCGGGTCAGCTGACCACAAATTTCAACCTGGGGGAGAGAAGGCAGTTTATATCAAAACAGTGGAGTTCAGTACTGTTAAAACACCTTACCTTATCAGGATTCCCATTCACTATTCATTACCTGCGAATTTACCTCCATTTTTATACTTTTTTTCTCCAGTGCATTATGCTACTTGTAGCGCTAAGCTACTTATTTGTGTGGACATTATTTCTGTTCTTCCCCTCCCTCCCTGTATTTCTGCAACAAGGGCATCAAGGGAAATCGTTTCATCCTTTTAAACCTCTCACCACAGACACATGCACTGTAAACTGACTATCCCGACATACCAGCATGTGTGTGGGATAAACAGCACTCTTAAATGACAATAAAGATACACTGTTTATACCACAATGTGTGTGCAGTACCATATTGCAGGAGGAAATAAAAACAGTGTTGTACAGACTGTGTTGTACACAGTGCTCTACATAGTAACGAATATAGACAGTGCTCCAGTACATTGAGGTTCACCTCTCAGGTAAAAATAAGAACTTCTTTATAACGGCTCCAACAAAACTCAAGAGAAATGGTTCACACAGTGCAGCTGCACAAGATCAGTGAAAACTTTCAGCCAGCACAGCGCCTCTGAACATCCAGTCCCTGAACACACACACACACACACACACACACAGAACACAAACACATGTACACGCACGTGCACGCACATGCACAAACACACACACACTCACACAGAGAACACACATACACGCACATGCACAAACACACACACACTCACACAGAGAACACACATACACGCACATGCACAAACGCACACACAAACGCACGCACACTGCAGATGTGTAAATCAGTGATCATTGTCAGCCAGGAGAGTTCCTCTAAACACACAGTCTTTGGGCACATGTGCCCACCATCCCTGACCACAGACTGCAGGTGTGTAAAATCAGTGTGATAACATTTAGCTAGAACGCCACTAAACACACACACACACACACACACACGCACACACAAACACACACCACACACATGCACACCCACCCATCCAAACACACACACACACACACACACAAACACACACCACACACATGCACACCCACCCACCCAAACACACACACACGCACACACAAACACACACCACACCCATGCACACCCACCCACCCAAACACACACACACACACACACACACACACACACACAAAGGTAAAATCATATTGATAACCGACAGTCGTCACCGCTGAGTACACTCATGCTGCAGTGCAGGCATTTGCCTTATCACAGGCAGTGAATCAGAGAGGGAGGAGGAAAGGGGGGGAGGGGAGGATGGAAAAAGAAAAAGACAAGAGAGGAAAACAATGCCACAAAATCACAGGAAAATGACCCCATACTGAACAATTAATTTGATGCTATTAATTTCAGAACAAAACCGCACCCCGCATCGTGTGATAGAATCCCAGGGCAACATCCATCCCCCCAGCCTTAGGTAACCTACATAACGAGGACTGAGACAGGAGCCATATTGGCAGTATGTGTTATTCATGCGTTTCTCCGTGTGTGTGTGTTTGTGTGGATGCTCCATTAGGCTAAAAGGAAGAGGAAGAAAGCTCCAGATCTAAGCACTAAGGCCGGTGCCAGGAAAGACTGAATCCTGCAATAAGCACGCTGTAAATGTAGCACTCGCTAAAGATTCACTCTACATGTAACGATGTTCAGATGTCAGACGTTTCGACCTGATAAACGCAGAGTACGATAAGAGCATACAAAGCACAAGGGAAGAGATCCAGGGATAAGACCCCACCCCCACTGTGCGCTCACACACACACACACACACACACCTCCCTAACTGTGGCAGGCAGCCCACAGCCCAGGAATGCCACATCACACCATCCACAGCAGGGGCACTTCCTGCCTTTCCACCACCTTCACGGTTTGCATCTTTCCCATACACTGAACTGTACGCCCCTTCCTGTCCCCCCTACGGTTTTCTGAACAATGGTACAGTCTGCACTGTGAGTCAGCTGTTGCCATGGCAATTGCATCCCACCATTTGTCCTGAGCCTGCCATGAAAAAAAGCTGTCTGGGGGGAAAAAAAGCACGCAGAGAGAAAGAAAGAGGGAGTGAGATAGGAGCGAGGAGGAGGACAAATGAGAGAAGGAGATAAGCAGACTGTAAGAGCTGTACATATATTTCTCCAGCCAGAAAATCAATACCAGCAACTACAATCCAGCTTTAATTTGTAATTCATGATTTCACAAACATCAGCAACAGCAGCCAATTATTCCAGAATGAAAGAGGCCGTGTGAATATTAATGGAAACGCAGTTCAGTAAACAGACCAAGCATGAGTGTGAAGGCACTGTGGTACTGTGAGAGAGCGGCGCAGGTGCGGCTGCACAGAGAGCCCGTGGAGCTGCTGTAGGGGGTGGGGCGTGGCATTCTGGGCTGAGAGGAGCAGACAGAATAATGAATGCCTCTGCAGAGCAGCACGGGGGGGGGGGTGGGGTAACTTCAGACAGACAGAGAGGGAACTGTGCATCTGCCCATCGCCTTCAGAAAAGGCTGAATGATACTGAGGAGGATCAGTCTGATGTGTTGTGTTGTGCGTGTGTGTGTGTGTGTGCTTGTGCATGTGTATGCACATGCGTTTTGTTGTGTTGTGTGTGTGTGTGTGTGTGTGCGCGTGTGTATATGAGAGTGAAAGAGAAGCAGAAATGAAGAGAGAGAGAGAGAGAGAGAGAGAGAGACTGTGTGTGCATGTGCTTGATCAGAGAAGACAACATACAATCACCATAAAATAAAAATGATAATCATCCTCTATAAATAAAATCCTAGAGAGGGATTTTATTTCCAGAGCATTTCGCAATATGAAAGTGTTAAATGAGGTGTGTTGGTGTATCATAGAGATTGTGCAGTATAAAATTGTGAGTTATAAAAAGGTTGGGTTTGTGAGTGTCCGTAGGTGTGTAAAAGAAAGAGAGCAAGGGAGAAAGAGCAACAGATATACTGTGCGTGCACGTGCTTGATATATTAGGGAAGACAAAGTGTAATAAACATAAAATAACTTTATCATACATTCTATGAATCCTAAAAGTTGATTTTATTTACAGAGCATTTCACAATCTTAAAGTGCTTTACAGTGAAGGAAGAAAGCTCACTTCAAACACCACCACAGATGGTGTGTGTCTGTGTGTGCGTGTATGTTGAAAAGCGTGAGTGTATGTGAGTATGTGTTTGTACGTGCAGTGTGTGAATGTGAGTGGGTGAAAGACAGAGTGTGTGTAGGTGTGAAATAGTTTGAGTGAATGCAGGTGTGTTGGTATCTGATTACATAAAAGAGATTATGTAATAAAACATTTTGAGTAAAAAAAAGGCTGTGATTGTGTCTGCATGGAGAGCTGGGGAGAGATGGGCTGTGTGTGTGTATGTGTGTGAGTGTTAGTGTGAGTGCAAGTGTGTATGTTTGTGTGTGTGTGTGTGTGTATGTGCGCGTGCACATGCATGCACATGTGATAGTCCTCCTGCCCTACTGTTACACTGCCCTCACAAACCCTCTCTAATCCAGCTGGAGTCTGCTGCAGTATTACTGCAGGCAGAGCACTGTATACATTAAAACAGACCAATACAATGTCTGCATAGGTCTGTTTTACCTGATACACTGACTGATACACAGACTGTATTAGGAAAAACAGACACCCTGTGATTTACACTGATACCCACATATACGCATTATGCACACATGGCCACTGGGTAATACGCTCACTTTGGGGGATTAAAACTAAAATCATGACAAAACAATTGGTTGCTCTGACAGTTCCAAATACTGCATGTCCACATTTAGAGGGCGCAAAACACAAAGCTATGTAAGTATTTTGTAAGAATTTTGTCAATATTAGCAGCTTAGCCTTCTTAGTTACATTTTGGGTAGTTGGTGACTTCCAGCATTCCCAACTGTGAGGGAGGTCTGGCATTGCTGAGCCTGCCCCTCCATACCACTTTTAAAATGATGCATTCAAGACAGATGCCATTGTTCTAACGCACATCATTGTCTGAAATGCAGTTAATTTTAAACGGATAGACGCAGTTGCAGATTTGAGGACCCCTCCCCTGTATCACCGGTGGAGCTGCCTATTTGGAGGACCCCGAGGAGAGAGGGGAGAGGACAGTAAGACACCGCAAGGTTACAGCCTTCCTACGTCCTGCAGCTAAAACACACTGCAGTGCAATTAAGCTGTGTCACTGCGTATTTGAGTATTTTTATGCTTGTTCATGGTTTTCTCATTTCATGGGATGGAAGCTTTCAGACGTGAATGGAGATCATATTTCAATACAGTGAATATTTGATTCTGTAGATTCTGTATTTTGTTTTTTTAACAAACAAGCAGTTGAGACTGTAGCTCCATAACAGCTCCACAACATATGTTCATCTCCCCGGGACTACTCACTAAATACACAAGCAACTACAGGACCCCAGAGTGGATCCATGCATGGAGGGGTGGGAGGGGTGGTATGGCTTTCAGGGGCCCTGTCACTAGATAAGGGCCAAAAGAGGACACCATCGGTGCTGCCCCATCCTATACGCATGATGGGTACTGCATGTAGGGGCCCGGGGCCCATGAAAGAGCCTCCCCTTAACTTGAAACCACTGTTTAAAATACAGTCCCATCCCCCCACCCCCAATCACAATCTCTGCCTATAACATACCCAAAAACGATTGTAATTAAGCACAGTTAGCACTGACACATCTTACTCAATTGCATATAGGAGTACAGAGGACTATCCAGACTGGTATTCACCCAAGACTACACTTATGGTTATAGACTTTAGATGTGTTTATCAGCACTGATGGTTCATTGCCAAATAACAGAGCCAGTTGAAGAGTAGTAGACCCGATTAATTAATCGCAATCTTATCTTTAAGACTAACCGTGACATGATTTTATCAAACAGCCGAAAGCATGTTTTCCTCCTAAGGAGGTGATTCCAAGGGCATCAGTCCGTCCTTCAGCCATTCAGATGCTTAAGCAATGCTAACCACACCTCCAAAACGCGAGTCAAAGCGAATGAAAGAAAATCGGTGAAGAAAATCAGTCAACACAGGTAACACAAACATCCTTGTAAAATGTACAGGGAGGGAAGGTGAACAGACCCTGTCTCATCCAGCTCACGCACGGTACGCTCAGTACAGCCTCTCGTCCACAGACTGCAGGCTGCACTGGAAGACAGCCAGTGAAAACAATGATAGCGCTCCATAGCACTCCGTGCTCTGGCTAAGCACTCATCTGCACACATGAAAAATAAAGCACAGTGAGAGGACTCTGGTCTGTTTTTTTTATTTATTTCCAAACTACGGTGTGAAAGCAGAACCTCTGGGATCTGCGGGAGCTGCTGCAGCTTGTGCTGCAGACGGGTTGTACAGGCATGCCCACCCTCCCCCCACTGCACTGCTCACCTTCGTTTTACACTGTTTTGCCAGCTTTTGAATTTACAGCACAATTGCATTTATACCAATATCCTTTTACTTGATTTTACTATTTTATTTTAGCACTATTGTTTTGACCTCATATATAATTTATTGTGCAACTGCACTCTTGTTGCCTAAACACAACACTGCATGTCCCTATGTCTTTAACCTGGATATCATTTTTAATTATGTGTACTGCACACTGTGTTGACATCACCAGCATCCAGATTTCCTGTACACACTGTGCTGATTATTGTTGTGAATGCGATGCCATTTGGCAGAGAAGCCGCTCCCTTGCGGAGAAATGTATTTGGATTTTTCAAGCTAAACACTGTCCTGAGATCATGCCCGCCTGTACACAATGAAACAAATGTGTTCCTGCAATACAACTAACGCTAGCAGAGGCCAGAGCAAATGCATGGACATGCTGAAGCTAAAGCCTCAGCATAATGAGGGTAATGTCTGGACACAACGGCCAACACCTGCGTTGATCCAGCTATCGGCGAATCACTGATTCAAGGGCAAAATCTCAGCCTCCTCTTCACTGAGGGGCCAGTGGAAAGGGAAAAGAGACCCAAAAGCATCCTTTAGCCAAAAACTCAGAAAGCCAGAAGTAATGTGAGGGTGGGGCGTCTCGGTACATGTCTGATTTGACCGGTGCATGAATGCCTGTGCCCTAAATTCAGCTGATGGGGAAACTCCTGGGGGGCAATATCAAAGCCAAATGCCATTTCAAAGAGGTGACATGTCTCTGTTCTACTGTCAGCAGATTACAGTGGATTCATTCTGCCTTCAGTATGTAACAGTAGATTACACACCTCTCATTCCAGGCAGAAAACAAAGCCTTTGAACACAGAAATCTACCATTTATCTCATTCTCTGTCATTCCATGTCTCTCTCTCTCACACCGCAGCTCTCTCTCTCTCCCTCTCTCTCTTTCTTTCACACCACACCACAGCTCTCTCTCTCCCTCCCTCCCTCCCTCCCTCCCTCTCTCTCTCTCTCTCTCTCTCTTCCTCCCTCCCTCCCTCCCTTCCTCCCTCCCCCTCTCCTTCCCATCCACCTCTCTCTCTTTGTCTCCGTCTCTGCACTGCAGCTCTGGAGAGGGACGAGGTGGGCGTGGCAGCAGCGCTACACTCGCCAGAGCCGGAGGAGCAGCAGGAGAGCAGCGTTACATGATACGCATCACATGGCGGTGTGGGCTCTGACAGTGAGGGAGGGCAGAGTGACTCACTGCTCCTCAGCCAGCGATGTAAAAATAAAACCCATCTCACACTGTGGCAGAACAGACCGGGGGTGCGGGCCACGTTTGATACTGGAAGAGTGAGGGGCTGGTTTGGAGATACACTGTAACCACAAGGCTTGGCTTCTCACACTGCCTGGGTGGATGAAACAGATGGAAGAAGTCCCTGAAGCCCCCGTTCTCATCATCGCCCTCCAAACCCACTGCCGCCCGGCCAGGATGAGGTTTCTTTCCTCCAACGGTGGGACGAGAACCTCAGAATGCGTTTCCTGTCCGGGTGATCAAGTTTCACCGTCTCCCTCGTTCGAGAAAACCCACGGGCTGCGCTGGGTCTGAGCTCACAGAGAGTGTGGGGGAGCTTTGTGTTTCTGTACTCATACATGCTACTGGTGAGCTCTGTGGCTCAGCACTCAGAGTCTGAGTCCGTTTATTCACAGAGGCCAGCAGTGATCACTGCATACAACACTGATGTATATTCATCCTTTAGGGTGCAGCAAGGTCAGGACATGGGATGTCACAGTGAGAAGAAGGGAGAAAGCACAAAAATGTGATTGGACTGTTCTTATGTGATGTAACAATCACTACTGGTAACTGAAAGCAACGGAGTTCTAGAACACTGACTTACAAAAAAACAGATGGAAGAAGTCCCTGAAGCGCTTTCGTCATCATCGCCCTCCAAACCCACTGCCCACTGACTTACAAAAAAAAAAAACATTCTAAACAAACCTTCTCTTCAAAGCGTTAAGCACAGGAAGGAGCACACACAGAAAGGGCTGAGATTCGTTTCTCAATCTCACATACATGTTTCTGCTCAGTATTATAGCACAGTGATATTACAGCACAGTGATTATCACAAAAAATAAAAATCAAGGTGTTATCTCTATTTTCTTCAAAAGCTAGCACTCTATTCTTGCAAATGAAGCATGCATACTTGATTATAAACACCTTGAATGTGATAGGCCTTGTCTGACAGTGAGAATGCTTTCAAAATCTGATACACCAAAGGCACACGTTGAATGAAAGCTACAGCGCGGAACAGAGATTGGTAGACCCAGATAGTGGTATACCTTATATGTGATATACTAATGAATTGCATCTGTAGAGTCTGCAGAGGTGATAGCTTTCAAATCAATTAGTATTGATGATTCAGGGGAAAGTAGCAGAGGACTAAAAACTGCCTGCAAAAGCAGAATGTGTGTGTGTGCCAGAGACAGAACGCAACCGAGATTCCACTCAAAGCATGGACTCAGATCACAGGTAATCTTGTTTGTTTCATGCCAACTGCAATTAGGCCTGTTTTTAGACCGCATAACAAACAGGACAGGCACTGAGCCAGAGCCACTGTAGGAGCCACCACACCACAGGGTCAACACTGGCAGGGGTATTAGACAGCAACAGACCTGGGTGCTTTTACAGTCTGAGACACTCGTGGGGGTATGGCACACTGGTATATCCGCATCTCACGGCTTGGCATTTTAAATTTGTAATCCGGGTCCCTGTGTAGGAAGCTGACTGCCTCCAATCATACTAGAAGCAAAACGTGACCTTTCCGTGAGCCTTAGCTCTGGACGTTCACAGGTGCTAATCCTCACCCCCGAGAAACAGGTACGCACAGCCTTCAGAAAATAGTGAAAGGAAAACACATCCCATTTGTGGACAACTGACCGACAAGCCTGCCAAGACAGCCAGTGAACCAGAGCCCGTTAATCACGGCAGCAGCCGGCTCACAGCACTGAACGCGTCCCGTACCCAGGGGTCAGACTTCGAGGAGCTCTCCTCGCGTGCACCGAAGCGCCAGGCCTGCCTGCCGTTGCCCTCTCGCTGACACGGGAGTGCAGAGCGACCGCAGCCCCGCAGGCCCCAAGCCCAGCTCCTGATCTCGCAGGGTGGGCAGGACGTTCCGCCTCCGATTCAAACATCTGTCCGGCTGACAGCCCTGAGAAGGGAAGCGGTCTCCCCCCCCTCCCACCCCCCGCATGCAGGATGCAGATCGGCGGTTTAATCAGACGCCGCAGTATTTACCGGCGCTCGCGGCTTTGCGGAATTCCCTGTGAGGCCGCTCCGTAATGACTCTCAGCCGCGGGACTCGGCCGTCGGAGCGCAGGGGGGTTCTGGGGACAGATGTGGGGACAGATGTGGGGACGGATTGCTTGCAGACGGGCCCGGGATCATTACAACTCCGCTCGCCATGCCTGCGAGGCGGTGGCTCCGCCATTTCCTCCCGCCACCAACCCTGAAACAGCGGCTCCCCAGCCCCTCCCGTGTCCCGCACGCTGGACCAATGACACTGCAAGTGTGATACCACTTTCTGATATGTTAACACGGCTCAGGCACGCAAATCCTTTGATCTCACATTTACACTCTGGGGAAAAATCTCTGCAGAAGTTTATGTGGGGAGTTGGAATGCCATGTGTTATGCATTTCCTCCCGCATCGTTAAACTCAGAGCCATAAAACGTTAATGACCCCACTGGTGGTAGAGTCAGTGTATCGCGGGTTTATTATAATGTAAAGGAGAGTATGTTTGGCACCTACAGACCTAGTTTTGCAATACTGAGAGTATTCTACAGGCATGCCGTCTCAATCCAACTGCAGACATTTATAAATTTGAATATAGCTATTTCCTTATTTACAGAACTGGTACCATTAGAGGTGTTATGCTGCATCTATTGTTTAAAATAATTACAACATCTAAATTAATGCAATATACAATGTATTATGTGGGCTGAGTACCTGATACCAAAAGAGTATCAAGGTCAGCAACATGATTTTCATTAAATTATATGCATCACATGTTGAATCATGAATAATGGCATGTGTCTTTGTATTGCTTCAAAGCGAAAGCCACTTATTGCACAAAGGCTTTATTAAACTAATTTAAAAAAAATGTTAGCCTTGACTTGTTGGCTTTTTATAGACCCTCAGTGAAAGGGAATACCTTTAAAAGAATAGTTGGATTTTAAACAAAAACAGGAGCAAGAGTGCGTGCCCATTATGCAGAGGTGGAAAGGCCAGGGGTCAGAAAGTAAAATCCTGCCATGTCTTTCATCCACCCGTGAACTCAGCCAGCTGATTTCACCACTTCGCTCGACCTCCTGGCTGAACAACTGGCCTAATTAGCAAACCCAGGTGACTGGAACAAAATCCTGGGGAGGACATTTACTTTCTGAACCTGGATCTTCCACCTCTACCATTGCACACACAGCAGCATGCACACAGAGTCCCTGCTCGTGAACAATCTGCTTCGCCTCCATTAGCAGTGCTATGGCCCTGTCTCCCTGCTGCCTTGCAGGAACAGCACAGCAGTGAGAGAGAGAGAGAGAGAGAGAGAGAGAGGAAACGGCTCAGAGCTTCAGTGGCTCAGTTCCAGCATCCTCAATTCTCCTTCTGCAGTTATCAACACAGCACAAACTAAAGACACATTAATACGTACATCATTTTGTTTTCAAGTGAGTCTACTTCTTACTTTACATCTCATCCCAGTATGTGAGTGAGGAAGAAAGCCTTTTAAAATAATTGTGTTACAATTAAGACAATTCATACGAGGAAGATTTAGTGGAGGTTAGTCCAAATAAAGCATGAAGTGGCAATATAGATGTATCCTTTGACCAGGTACTCCCTCAGATTTTAGTCCTCATCAAGAGCAAAATGTGGCTGCCTATAAAAAAAAACCTTTAATAAAATCGGTATCTCCAGGCAACACTTGCCAGTGCTCCCTGACCTTCCTTTTCGCAGCTGGTGATACAGTAGAGAATGTGCACACTAAACACCATAGACCTATGATTGGTTTAGTCATACAAAGGTACACTTGTCCACGGGTAAACCAATCAAATATAATTGAATTTCAGCATTAAACAGTCGATCACACTCAAACATGTTACCCTAGAGTAGATCTGTATCTCAAATGTACGGTTACTTGCGGGCATAACACCCTAAGAGGGCCAAAACACGGCCAATTTGCATTAAATGATTCAAACCAGATCATATAGCCGGGGATATAACCTCTGACATAATCATATAGACAACGTTTTAAAGACAACATTCAACTGAAACATCAACAACCCCCAGTTTCCTGAGATTGTGCTTTTTAGCAAGAAACCTCACAAATCTGTTAAATTCATCACATAACAACAATGGGAAAAGGGGCAAATGTGTACCACTCAAACGCTCACCTGATTCTCTAAATTCTCCCCGAACCCTTTCTCCTGCACGTGCGGCAGTGTTTGGCTTCCACTGGCCTCCAGACTAATGATGCTCTGACTGCACGGTCTGATATCCTTCAAATCGCTTTTTCTAGAGTCAGTAGTTCGGTAGTTATACACTTGCTGAAGAGTTCCGGTGCCGCCGACGTCTGCGTAAAATGGTGGGTAATACGGTATAACTGGGAGGTTTGCGTTCGATTTATAATATAATCGAGATTGTCTCCATCTATAGAACTTGACTGAGACTATGGCAATGATTGACACAATAAAAAGAAATGATACTACGGCCAGTGCCAAAACTAAGTAGAAAGTCAAGTTGTCGTTGTATTCCTTATCGTGCATAAAATCGGTGAACTCTGAGAGCACTTCCGGGATGCTGTCCGCAACCGCCACATTGACGTTGACTGTGGCAGAACGGGAGGGCTGTCCACTGTCCTCCACTACAACAGTAAGCTTTTGTTTTACAGCATCTTTATCAGAGACCTGTCGTGAAGTTCTTATTTCTCCATTTTGTAAGCCCACTGCAAATAAATTCCTATCTGTCGCTTTCAGCAGTTTATATGAGAGCCATGCGTTCTGTCCAGAGTCCACATCAACAGCGACCACTTTAGTGACAAGATAACCAACGTCTGCTGAACGAGGCACAATTTCAGCCACCACTGAGACACCTGTCTGTACTGGGTACAGAATCTGAGGTGCGTTATCGTTCTGGTCTTGGATGAAGATATTTAGAGTGGTATTACTGCTTAAAGGAGGGGATCCGCCATCTTGAGCTTTAACGTGTATTTTAAAATATTTGATTTGTTCGTAATCAAAAGACCTCACTGCGTGAAGTACACCGTTGTCTGAATTAATTGAAACGTAAGAAGTCAACGGTGATCCATTCAAATCACCGTCTTCAATAAAATAAGATACACGAGCATTAGGACCCCAGTCAGCGTCATTTGCTTTCAGGGAAAACAGAGATGCGGATGGCAAGTTATTTTCCATCACATAGACATTGTAACTTTCTTGTTCAAACTGTGGTGGATGATCGTTGACATCCGATATCTTTACCGTTAACGTATGAGTACTAGAGAGAGGCGGAATGCCTCCATCTACTGCAGTAATTGTAATGTTATATTCTGGTGTCTGCTCTCTGTCTAACACCGAATCCGTCACAATACTGTAGTAGTTAGTTAATGACGATTCGATTTTGAAAGGGATGCTCTGGTCAACTATGCATGTAACTTTACTATTCTCTTCTGAATCCAGGTCTTGCACATTTATCATAGCAATTACAGTCCCGGGAACTGCGTCTTCCCGCAGCGTATTAGAAAATGACATTAGTGTTATTTTTGGATAGTTGTCATTAACGTCAAATACATCTATAATTACTTCCGCGGAATCGGTTAACCCTCCTTGGTCTTTAGCTTGTATTTTAATCTCATACAATTTATGTTTTTCGAAATCTAAATTTCCGGCTACTCTTATTTGGCCAGTGAAGGCATCTATCGCGAACAACTCTGTAATAGTCGAAGTGGCATGCTGAAAATAGTACTCCACTTTATTATTTGTTTCGCCATCCGCGTCTGTTGCACTTACTGTTGTTATTAACGTCCCAATAACTGCATTTTCCTCCACGGCTCCCCTGTAAACTGCTTGATTAAATACTGGTGAATTGTCGTTCGCATCTAGAACCACAATATGGATTTTTACCGTACCGGACCGCTTAGGATCGCCACCATCAACGGCAGTCAATGTTAAATACTGGTGGTCTTGCTTTTCTCGGTCTAAAGGAGCCTGAAGGACCATTTCTACTTTTTTACTACCCCCTGGTCGGCTTAGCGTCTTTAAAGTGAAATGATCTGTCGGGTGGAGAGAGTAGCTCTGGAGGCTGTTTATACCAACGTCCAAGTCCACTGCGCTTTCCATAGAGAAGCGCGCTCCGGCTACAACCGACTCGCTTATTTCCAGTGTAATTTCAGGTCGAGGGAAAACTGGGCTGTTATCGTTGATATCCAGTATTTCCACGGTAACACGATAAAGCTCAATTGGGTTTTCAAGAATCACTTCAAAACTGAAGCTGCAGGCGGACATTTCCCCGCATAGCTGCTCTCTGTCAATTCTTTCCTTCACAATCAGATGCGCTTTCTCCCTGTCCAGCTCAACATACTCACTGGTGCCCGCGGTAAATATCCTAGCGCGCCCTGAAGCCAGCCGGTTAGGATCCAATCCGAGATCTTTCGCTATATTTCCTACGAAGGAGCCGACCACCATTTCTTCTGGGATGGAGTACCGAACCTGTCCGGATGCCCAACGATTCATAATGACACAAAGAAGCAGGTACAATGGCCATATTAGGACCAGCTTTTTCGATGCCATGTCGATTTCGCGTTGACAAGAAACTGAATTATTATACAGCCAGAAACAAATGTCCAAAATCGTAAAAAAAATCTTTTTTGTATTGGTTATTTTATTTTGGAATGCACTGTCCTTTGGTGTAATTCAGGCACTATGGATGCTATTAACTGTGCTTCTCGATCTCGTGCTGCGCAATAATGTGGGAGGTACTTGAAAGCGGGTGTGCAGAGCAACCCTCTCGTGATCAACAGCGGCACTTAGGGTCCAAATGCAGTACTGCTTCACACGGTTGTGTGTTCTGCTGCAAATAACTGTTGAAGGAGAACGACAATATAATAGCAAATTTCCTTATGGGCCAAATGTTCTTTTGGACAGCTCCGGGCTGCAACACAGCGTCGCGTTACAGTTTTCTTGGCTCGAGTTTTAAATTCCTTCCCAACATCAACTTGATATAAACTGTGCATAACCAGACTGGGCTGTAGACATATTTTCATTTATGCATTAAACTTATCAATTAAAAACCATGCAGCAGTGACATTAAGATTATTATTAGTCCACACAGTAAACTTTCCAAAGTTGGGTTAATTGAGAGTGTGGTACAAACGTAATCTGTGTAAGGCTGACTGGACAAGAGCGTCTACCAAACGACAAAATTGCATTACAATGTAGACCTACTGTAAACAGGAGCCGACTTTCCATGAAAACAAGTAGGATATTCCTATTTAATACCCTATAATATGAGTCCTAAATTACATTGGTTTCTGTTTAATGTGTTAACGTCTTAAAAAGCAGGACATATATTATGCATAATTATTACATAGGCAAATGTATATATTTCCCAAATATTCAATACATTAAACAATTAAATAAATAACAAATCGGCTTAAGTCTAGTAATGGTTTTGCCCTATAGTATTTGTATTCATATTCGCACAAGCTTCCTACTGGACACCACGTTGCAAGGGGAAAGTAACATAACAACATACATTGTTCTGTAAGGAATTTGTCATAAAATGTAATAGTTGACCGGAGTTGCCCTTACGTAATGACATTAGGAACCTGTATAGGTGTACGTGTTTGCACGTGGCTTGTCAGACAAATCACAATTATTATTACAGATTAAGCAGGTGGTCAACTCCTTCCGTCCCTGTTTTTTCCTAAATATAGGATATGCAGACTAGTTGGGGGGTTGGCATTGTCTTCGAACGTCCAACGAAACTGTACTGTATTTTATCACACCTCCTACTGAATCGGCATTAAAATGAACTGTTTCAGCTTCAACGAAAGGGAGACCGAATTTGTTATGTTAACAATACGGGGATGACAGCCCATCTGCTTATAGCCTATACTATGTGTGGTACACTCGCAGAAGCATAACACGATATCAATTAATACACACAGCCTACATATAATTTTTTTGCATACTCTCTACGCGACATAAAATACATTATATTCGCATGAAATCATAACTAAATTCAGAATCAAACATTCAGTTCTATTGCTGTGCGTATTTTCCTCAACACGGAAATGTAATTCATTTTCGTTCGATAGGCTACAGCTACTCCTGTAGAAGTATATATATATATATATATATATATATATATATATATATATATAATTCTAAGTTAATTTGTGTGTGTGTATGTGTGTGTGTCCAACCAATCAATGCAAATTATTTAAACGTACTACGTGCTACATCTACATTCCGCTCAAACGCTCACCTGGTTTTCTGAATTCTGCCTGACCCCTTTCTCCTGCACGTGCGGCAGTGTTTGGCTTCCACTGGCGTCCAGACTGATGATGCTCTCACTGTACGGTCTGACATCCTTCAAATCGCTATTTCTAGAGTCAGTAGTTCTGTAATTATACACTTGGTGAAGAGTTCCGGTACCTCCGGCGTCTGCGTAAAATGGTGGGTAATACGGTATAACTGGGAGGTTTGCGTTTGATTTATAATATAACCTAGATTGTCTCCATCTGTAGTATTTTACTGAAATTATGGCGATGATCGACACAATAAAAAGAAACGATACTACAGCCAATGCCAAAACTAAATAAAAAGTCAGCCTTTCACTATATTCCTTGTCGTGCGTAAAATCTGTGAATTCGGACAGCACCTCCGGGAAGCTGTCCGCTACTGCCACGTTCACGTTGACTGTAGATGAGCGAGAGGGCTGCCCGTTGTCCTCCACTACAACAGTAAGTTTTTGTTTTGTAGCGTCTTTATCAGTGACCTGGCGTAAAGTTCTTATTTCTCCATTCTGTAACCCCACATCAAACAGCGCCCTGTCTGTCGCTTTCAGCAGCTTATATGAGAGCCATGAATTCTGCCCAGAGTCCACATCAACAGCGACCACTTTAGTAACAAGATATCCAACGTCTGCTGAACGAGGCACGATTTCAGCCACCAGAGATGCACCCGTTTGTACTGGGTACAGAATCTGAGGCGCGTTGTCGTTCTGGTCTTTGATTATGATGGTCAGAGTGACATTACTGCTTAGAGGCGGAGAGCCCCCATCTTGAGCTTTCACACGAATTTGTAATTCCTTTATCTGTTCGTAATCAAAAGAACGCACTGCGTGAACTGTGCCACTCTCTGCATTTATTGAAATGTAAGGCGAGGGCGTCATCCCATTAATTGGGTTGTCCTCCAGAAAATATGAAATATGCGCATTGTTACCGGAATCATTGTCTTTGGCACTCACTGCAAATATGGACGTCCCTGGTGCGTTATTCTCTAGAACATAAGCGGTGTATGTGTGTTGATCGAATAGGGGCGCATTATCATTGACGTCTGATATCCTCAGAGTCAGAGTCTTGTTGGTAGAATGTGGAGGGGATCCCTCATCCATAGCTGTAATAGTTATATTGTATCCAGAAACCTTCTCACGGTCCAACACCTCATCTGTGACCAAAGTGTAAAAATTTGAAGATGACGATTTGACTCGAAAAGGTAAATCTTGCTTAATGGAACATCGAACTTGTCCGTTTTTTCCAGAGTCTAAATCCTTTATATTGATCATTGCTATTACCGTCTCTGGTGCCGAGTCTTCGGGTATCGGGTTCGAAAAGGACATTATTGTAATTACAGGAGCGTTATCATTCACGTCTATAATATCAATCAGCACTTTACTGGAGTCAGTTAACCCTCCTTGGTCTTTCGCTTGCACGTTTATTTCATACTGCTTCGACTTTTCGAAGTCCAACAGTCCAGTCACAGTAACGGATCCAGTATTTTCGTTGATGGTAAATAATTCGGAGATGCTGTCAGCGACATGGGAAAAGGAATACGTAACTGCACCATTTGATCCCTTGTCTTCATCAGACGCGCTAACAGTCAAAACCGTAGTGCCCGGTGAAGAATTCTCCATCAGAGCGGCTTTATACAGTGTCTGGCTGAATACGGGTGCATTGTCATTTGCATCCAGGACAACTATATTTATTTGAGCTGTACCAGATTTCTGAGGGCTGCCCCCATCAAATGCGGTCAGGATTAATTTGTGTTCTTCCTGTTTCTCGCGATCAAGTGGCTTCTGAAGCATCATTTCAACGTATTTAGTGCCGTCTGGGCGAGACTGTAGTTTTAGTGCGAAATGATCTGTCGGATGTAAGGTGTAAGTCTGGAGAGAATTAACACCGACATCAGAATCCATCGCACTCTCAAGCAAAAAGCGAGCAGCCGAAACGGATGATTCACTAATTTCAAATCGCATTTCTTTCTTTGGAAACACGGGAGCATTGTCATTAATATCTAGTATTTCCACAATAACGCGGTGCAGCTCCATTGGATTTTCCAGTATTATCTGTAAATGTAATGAGCACGGAGACACCTGAGCACACAGCTCCTCTCTATCAATCCTTTCATTCACCACCAGAGTGCCTTTATCAGAATTCAGACCGATATACTCACGACTGTCTTCCGTGAAAATTCGAGCCTGGCCAAGTTTTATTCTTTGCACTTCCAGACCCAGATCTTGCACAATATTCCCCACGAACGAGCCCTTCACCATCTCCTCTGGGATCGAATAGCGGATCTGCGCGCGTGCCACCTTTGCGGCGCAAAAACACAAGAGGAGAAGCCGCAGTTGCCATTTCCACACCCGACCGACATTCCCAGCAGCGCCAAGCAAACAAAGAAGTCCCATGTTTCTTTCCCTCAACATAAACCATACATCTATATGCGTATTTTCCGAAACGAATTTAAATATGAGCGATTCAACGACCTGATACCCAGCCCTGAAGACATCCAATGTATCCGTGTTATTCTGTATCAGGAGCTTTGACAGCGGTGAGCGTCTCGTGTGAGTTTGGGATCCCTGTACATGTGATTGAAAAAATTACAGGAGGGGCCAGCAGCGCGTCGCCACCCTGATCAACAGCGGCACTCAGAGCTCATATGAGTTACTGCACAGCCAGTCTTCTGGCACAACAAGAGGCATCTTCAGCCGCATTAAAGTGATATCTTGAAGCGACTTGGCCTTAAAATTCCGTTGCCGTTCTAAGTCAGTCAGTGAACAATGTAACGTCATAAAAGTTTTGACCTGGTTGCAAGTCCTTAATCTGGTGATGAATGTTAAATTCAGAACCATCAGGTCATTCACTGAATTGCGCACGCGAAATGGGCTCTATTTCGTCATAATGAATATTACACAACAAAACCGTGTTAAATAAATTCTGTAAGATTCCAAAATAGGCTACGTGTAAGGTCCTCTACATACTTAAAGTTCTCTATTCAGAAGATTCTTCACTTAACAAGAAGATTCTTCTTCTGTTGTGTAATAAAACATTTAGTGTCTAACACCTTCCTCACTTATACATAGGTGTTCCTTAAAAATGGGAAAATATCACCCCTTAGAAGACGCTAGGAATAATAATAATAATAATAATAGACACGAGGTAAAACACCTTTGTCTATTATTCACAATGACTAATGAAACCAAAAAATTCTGAAACACTTGTCAAATGAAAATGCTGTCCAATATATGAGACTTCAAATGTGTGAATTAAAAAATAATAATAATCCAAAATTTAGTATAGTCCCACAAACGTGATCAAACATTCATGAAGTTTAGCAGTAATCGGTGACAGATACAGAAAGAACCATTAAAACAATGGTGGACTGCTACACATGCAAAAACATCAGGGAAATATAAATATGTCTGCATCATTTGCAATCTCAAGAACATAAGAGATATGTGAAACAATTAAGCACTTTCCTTCTTAAGCTCACCTCATCACAGTGATGTGAATCTTCAACGACCATTTCATTCTGCACGTGCGGTAGTGTCTGTGTTCCACTGGTGTCCAGACTAATGATGCTCTGACTGCAGGGTCTGATGAACTTCATATCGCTTTTTCTTGAATCAGTAGTTCTGTACACATCGTAATTATAAACGTTCTGAGTTCCTGTACCTACAGCGTCTGCGTAGAGCGGTGGATAATATGGAATAACTGGGAGATTGGCCTGATAGAAAATGCGAGATTGTCTCCATCTGTAGACCTTGACCGATATTATTGCAACTAACGATGAAACAAACAGGAAGGAAACTACAGCCAAGGCCAAAACTAAATAAAAAGTCAAGTTGTCATTATAATCCTTGTCGCGCGTAATATCAGAGAATTCCAAGAGCACCTCTGGAAAGCTGTCCGCCACCGCCACATTCACATTCACTGTAGTTGACCGACAAGGCTGACCGTTGTCTTCCACTACAACAGTAAGTCTTTGTTTAACAGCATCTTTATCCGTGACCTGGCGTAAAGTTCTTATTTCTCCATTCTGTGAGCCCACTTCGAACAGCGCCCTATCTGTCGCTTTTAGCAGTTTATATGAGAGCCAGGCATTCTGTCCAGAGTCCACGTCAACAGCGACCACTTTTGTGACAAGATAGCCAACTTCAGCGGAGCGAGGCACAATTTCGGCGACCAGAGAGACATCGTTTTTAACTGGGTATAAAATCTGAGGAGAGTTATCGTTCTGGTCACTAATTAAGATGGTCACTGTGACATTGCTATTCAGAGGCGGAGAGCCTCCATCTTGAGCTTTCACGCAAATTTCGAATTCTTTTATTTTCTCGTAATCAAAGGAATGCACTGCGTGAATTACACCACTCTCTACATTTACTGAAATGTAAGCCGAAGGTAATATTCCATTGATTGGTTTGTCGTCTAGAAAATATGAAATATGCGCATTATTACCGGAATCGATGTCTCTGGCTCTCACTGCAAATATGGACATCCCCAATACGTTATTCTCCAAAACATAAGCGGTGTATGTCTGTCGTTCGAACAGAGGCACGTTATCATTGACATCTGATATCCTTAACGTCAAAGTCTTGTTGATAGAATATGGAGGGGATCCCTCATCCGTAGCTGTGATTGTTATATTATACTCAGAAACCTTCTCGCGGTCCAACGCCCCATCTGTGACCAACGTGTAAAAATTTGTAGAAGACGATTTAACTGTAAAAGGTAAACCTGGGGTAATGGAGCACTGAACCTGGCCATTCTTTCCGGAGTCTGAATCTTTGATATTAACCATTGCTATGACAGTCTCTGGTACAGAGTTCTCTGGGATCGGGTTTGAAAAAGACATTATTGTTATGACCGGAGCATTGTCATTCGCGTCTAAAACATCAATGAGCACTTTACTGGTGTCCGTCAGTCCCCCGGGGTCTGTCGCTTCTACGGTTAATTCAAGTTGTTTCATTTTTTCGTAATCTATAGGACCACGAACGGTTATTTCACCAGTAATGGGATCAATATCAAAAAGATCTGAAGCAGTGTCTGTTATGTGGGAGAACGAGTATGCCACCTCCCCATTTGATCCTTTATCCGAATCAACGGCACTGACTACCATGACAACGCTGCCCTTGAAGGAGTTCTCAATTAAGGAAGCTTTGTATAGTGACTGGCTAAATACGGGTGCGTTATCATTTGCGTCCATGACAAATACACTAATTTTAGCTGTACCTGATTTCTGAGGGCTACCACCATCGTAAGCCGTAAGAATCAATTTATGCTCATCCTGTTTCTCTCTATCCAGCAATGATTTAAGCATCATTTCTACATATCTAGTTCCATCAGGTCGTGACTGTAGCTTCAGTACAAAATTATCGGTTGGATTAAGGGTGTAAGTCTGAAGTGTATTTACTCCAACATCAGGATCTTTCGCACTTTCAAGCGAGAAACGTGCACCAGAAACCGCTAATTCACTTATCTGAAAATTGATTTCCTTTTTCGCAAAAACTGGAGCATTGTCGTTAATGTCTAATATTTCTACAGTTACGCGGTGCAGCTCCATTGGATGTTCAAGAATTATCTGGAAATGTAACGAGCACGGAGATACCTGAGCACACAGCTCCTCTCTATCAATCCTTTCATTCACCACCAGAGTGCCTTTATCAGAATTCAGACCGATATACTCACGACTGTCTTCTGTAAAAATGCGAGCTTTCCCTGATTTGAGTCGCTTCACTTCCAAACCGAGGTCTTGCACAATATTCCCCACAAATGAGCCCTTCGGCATTTCCTCGGGAATTGAATATCGGATCTGTGTGCGCACCACCTCGGTGGCACAGACGCACAAGAGGAGAAGCTGCAGTTGCCATTTACACTCTCGAGCCCCGAACCCAGAAGCGCCAGCGGAACAAAGAAACAACATTCCTTTCCTTTAACGCGAAGTCGTAAGTCAAAATCTTTAGGTCGTTCAATCTGTGGTATCGCGGTGAAGACCCGTTAGCTGGCCTTGGCCGCGACTTTTTGTAGATCAGTGCGCTATTGTGTCCCGTGATGGTGTATTATAAGGTGTGTGAGTGTGTGTGATGCAAAAGCGCAGGCGGGGGAGGCGCGGGGCTGGGTAGGAGTGTTTAAAACATGGCTACACTGATCAACAGCGGCACTTAGAGCACTGATGTGTTATTGCAGTGGGTACTGTACCAAAGCGTGCTTTGTGGAAAATATTTTGAAGATAATTTGGCGATAACGTATCACAACACAGTTTAAAGGTTTCATGTTTATAAATGGAACACTTGGACATAATGATCTCGCTATAACAACTGAATGAAACAAACAACACCATTTTGCACGATAAATCATGAAAGGTGTTTACAAATTTACCAAGAATTTATCTTCAAACGAATTAATTAAAATTGGCTTATACAACACATAATACATAGTTTGAATAGAATGAAAGAAAAAAATATGAACTAAAAATTATGGATTGCATTGCTTTATAATGAAGATTCTAAAATAATCAAAGTAAACGCCATACAGATAAAATAAAGCCTAGATGAAATAAACGTCCTGAACATTAAAATCCTGCACTGTAATTGTACAACCGATCGTCACAGTCCAGAGCTTACCTGATTCTCTGAATTGTCATTAGCCCCTTTGTCCTGCTCGTGCAGCAGTGTTTGGGTTCCACAGGCGTCCAGGCTAATGGTGCTCTGACTGCAAGGTCTGGCATACTGTATATCACTCTTTCCTGAGTCTGTAGTTCTGCACAACTCGTAATTATATACATGCTGAAGAGTTCCAGTACCTCCGACGTCTGCGTAAAGTGGTGGATAATAAGGGATAACGGGGAGACTTGCGTTGGATTTAAAAAATGATCTTTCACGTCTCCATCTGTAGCATTTTACTGACAGTATGCAAATTATTGAGACTATAAAAAGAAATGAAACTACAGCCAAAGCCATGACTAAATAAAAAGTCATATTATCGTTATAAACCTTGTCTTGTGTAAAGTCAGTGAATTCCGAGAGCACTTCTGGGAAACTGTCCGCCACCGCCACGTTAACATTCACTGTTGCTGAGCGAGATGGCTGCCCGCCGTCTTCCACTACAACAGCAAGTTTCTGTTTCACAGCATCTTTATCCGTGACTTGGCGTAAGGTTCTTATTTCTCCATTTTGTAAACCCACTTCAAAGAGAGCCCTGTCTGTCGATTTCAGCAGTTTATATGAGAGCCATGCATTCTGTCCTGAGTCCACATCAACAGCGACCACTTTAGTGACAAGATAGCCAACGTCTGCAGAGCGAGGTACCATTTCAGCCACAACAGAGACACCAGTCTGTACTGGGTAGAGGATCTGAGGCGCGTTGTCGTTTTGATCTTGGATAAATATCTTTACCGTTACATTACTACTCAGCGGAGGAGAGCCTCCATCTTGCGCTTTTACGCGGAACTGGAAATCCTTAATCTGCTCGTAATCAAAAGAGCGCACTGCATGGATGACTCCACTGTCAGAGTTCACTGACACATATGAAGAAACTGACACGCCATTAATGGTCCCTTCCTCCAGTATATAAGAAACACGAGCATTCTGGTTCCAGTCAGCGTCTCTGGCTTTCACTGCACATATAGAAACACCCGGACTGTTGTTTTCTTTAACGAATGTTTCGTATGAACTCTTTTCAAAGACCGGAGCATTGTCATTCACATCTGATACTTGAATAGCGAGAGTAACGCTACTGGAAAGTGAAGGCACTCCCTCATCAGAGCAGGTTACACTGATGTTAAACTCTGAATCTGTCTCTCGGTCCAATACATTATCAGTAACCAAACTGAAAAAGTTATTTGTTGTCGATTTAATTGCAATCGGAATATTTTCGTTAATAAAGCATTTTACTAGACCATTATTCCCAGAGTCTGGGTCTTGAATATTTAAAATGGCAATAACTGTGCCGGGGTTGGAATTTTCAGAAATTAATTTTGATTTTGACATTATAGTAATTGCAGGCTTATTGTCATTCGTATCAATGACATCTACAAATATTTTACAGGAATCCGATAGACCTCCATAGTCTCTAGCTTGTATGTTGATTTGATAATGACTTCCTTTTTCATAATCAATATGTCCGATTAATTTTATTGTCCCATTATAATGATTTATTTCAAAAAGGTCACCCATGTCGTCTGCAACGTTAGATATTGCGTAACTTACGTTGCCATATAAGCCTTTATCTGCGTCAGACGCACTGACTGCCGTTATAACGGTGCCTCTAGGAGCATTCTCTGTAACTGTGGTCTTATAAATTTTTTGCGTAAAAACAGGAGCATTGTCATTTGCATCAAGCACTGTAATAAGTACACGCACAGTGCCTGACATCTGTGGATCTCCGCCATCCATTGCCATTAACAATAAGGACATCTCTTCTTGCTTTTCTCGGTCTAAAGATTTTTGAAGAACCATTTCTACACTTTTGCTACCGTCTTGTTGATTATGCAGTTTTAAGATAAAATGATCAGTCGGCTTAAGCGAGTAGCTTTGAAGACCATTAACACCAACATCCGGATCCATTGCGGTCTCTAGCATGAATTTTGTTCCGGTCTGAGCAGACTCGCTGATCTCAAACCTAATTTCGCTCTTTTTAAAACTCGGTGCATTGTCGTTAATATCTGTGATCTCCACAGTGATGTGGTAGAATTCCATGGGATTTTCCAGAATGATTTGTAAATGTAAAGCGCAAGGGCTCGTCTTCCCGCACAGCCCTTCACGATCTATTCTCTCTTTAACGAGGAGCGCTCCTCTTTCTTTATCCAGCTCTATAAATTCACTGCTGTCTCCACTATATATATGCGCATTACCCATTTTTAATCTTTTCATGTCTAACCCTAAATCCTGAACTATATTACCTACTAGCGACCCTTTCGCTATTTCCTCCGGTATAGTATAGCTAATCTGCCCACACACAAAACCGAGAGAAAGGACAGCGATAAACAATCTTACTTGCCATGCCATTGTTCTGCCCGACATTTCCCTTGCCAATATGAGAGCACAAGGACAAAATCATCCGTCAGGTAAGAAGTGATATGTACGTAAAGTAAAATTATATCTGAAAAGACTTTAGCGGTTGATCCAGCGATGATAAAAGACTATTAAGCTCTGGACAGACCTTCGCGGATGGAGGGGATATTTTTCAATGACTGAGCTCGCTCTTTCTCTGTTTTATAAGGGGAGGTCCTGCTGAAACTCTGCCCACAAACAGCACCACACCGATCAGCAGCGGCACTCTCAGTTCAAAAACTGAACTGCAAATGTCAGTTTCAAGTATATCAAGCAAATATGTGGAATACATGTTTACAAAATGCTTTAGCCTGTATGTTTCTGACAAGACTGTGGTTCGTATTTTTTATACACTAGACGTGCTTCCTGCTCATCCTCCTGTATAGGTGTACATGTGGGGTGTGTGTGTGTGTGTGTGTGTGTGTGTGTGTGCATTGTGCAATCTAAAATGGAATCTTTAGAAATATAATTGCAATCAGATTGTGAATATTTAATATTTTAAAATAGTATCCTGGACTGATTAGTTACTGATTAGTCAAAGTGGAAA
This sequence comes from Anguilla anguilla, assembly GCF_013347855.1. NCBI lineage: Eukaryota > Metazoa > Chordata > Actinopteri > Anguilliformes > Anguillidae > Anguilla > Anguilla anguilla. Next base: position 9,877,583 of record NC_049203.1, read on the forward strand.
AAAACAAGCTATGTTAGGTGATGTCATGCTGTCTGTTCCAGCTGCCTAATACGAAAGCCTTCTTATATTTGCACTTCCTACATCAGAAAAAATAATAGTGGTCCCTACTCATGTTCCAGAGGTACTTGAAGTGAAATGTGGAAACAGAAACCTTTATCAAAACATACTTTGTTGTTCTTTGTACTAGTACAAAGAACAATAACAACAACAACTACGACTGCTACTACTATTACTCCTACTACTACGGAGTATTGCAAGAATCGGTAGGAAAAATGAAACATAAAGCAACTGAACTGATTCATTCAACAGCATAAATCATTCAGCTGCATTGGTAACCATGGTGATGAGCCAGCGTGTTCAAATAAATAATTACAACTCAGTGTGGGTTCTAATTCTGAAAAACTCACCTGATTCTCTGAAAGCTCATTCACGCCTTTCTCTTCCACGTGCGGTAGGGTTTGAGTTCCACAGGCGTCCAGACTAATGATGCTCTGACTGCAAGGTCTGACAAACTTCATATCACTCTTTCTGGAGTCAGTGGTTCTGCACATCTCGTAATTATACACATGCTGTAGAGTTCCTGTACCATCGACGTCTGCATAAAGTGGTGGATAATAGGGTATAACTGGAAGGTTTCCGTTCGATTTATAAAACAATCGTTCACGCCTCCACCTGTAACACTTTACAGACAGTATGGCAATTATGGAGACGATGAAAAGAAATGAAACTACAGCCAAGGCCAGGACTAAATAAAAAGTCAGATTATCATTATAAACCTTGTCTTGTGTAATGTCCGTGAATTCCGAGAGCACTTCTGGGAAGCTGTCCGCCACCGCCACGTTAACATTTACTGTGGCTGAGCGAGAAGGCTGTCCATTGTCCTCCACTACAACAGTGAGTCTTTGTTTGACGGCATCTTTATCAGTGACCTGACGTAAAGTTCTTATTTCTCCATTCTGTACGCCTACTTCAAACAGCGCCCTGTCTGTTGGTTTAAGTAGTTTATATGAGAGCCAGGCATTCTGTCCAGAGTCTACGTCAACAGCGACCACTTTAGTGACAAGATAACCAACATCAGCCGAACGAGGTACCATTTCAGCCACCAATGAAGTACCAGTCAGTACTGGGTAGAGAATCTGAGGCGCGTTGTCGTTCTGGTCTTGGATAAATATCTTTACCGTTACATTGCTACTCAGTGGGGGAGACCCTCCATCTTGCGCTTTTACGCGGAACTGGAAATCCTTAATCTGCTCGTAATCAAAAGAGCGCACTGCGTGGATGACTCCACTGTCAGAGTTCACAGACACGTATGAGGAGAAAAGTACGCCATTAACCATCCCTTCCTCCAGTATATAGGTAATACGAGCATTCTGGTTCCAATCCGCGTCTCTGGCTTTTACTGAAAATATGGCTAAACCTGGACTGTTATTTTCTTTAACGTAAACTTCGTATGAACTCTTTTCAAAGGCTGGCACGTTGTCATTCACATCTGACACTCGCACGGTGACAGTGACGCTACTTGAGAGAGAAGGCACTCCCCCATCAGCGCAAGTAACACTGATGTTAAACTCAGAATTCGTCTCTCGGTCCAATACATTCTCAGAAACTAAGCTGAAGACTTTAATTGATGTCGATTTAATTGTAAATGGAATATTTTCATTTATAACGCAATCCACTTGTCCATTCGTACCAGAATCGGCGTCTTGGACATTTATAATTGCAATAACAGTGCCTTCCTTGGAATCTTCGGAAACGAATTTAGATTTTGACATAATATTAATGATAGGCTTGTTATCATTCGTATCAATGACATCAACAATTACTTTACACGAATCTGAATGGCCTCCGTAATCTCTGGCTTCGATGTCAATTTCATAATGCTTTTCTTTTTCATAATCCACATTTCCAGTTAATTTCACATCACCATTATACTGATCTACCTCAAACAGTTCAGAAACATCCTCTTCTGTGTTAGAAATCGAATATGTTACTTTTGCATTTGAACCTTGATCTGCGTCTGAGGCGCTTACTGTAGTTAAAACGGTCCCTCGAGGCTCATTCTCCATTACAGAAGCCTTATAAACAGATTGAGCACAAATAGGCGCATTATCATTAGCATCAAGGACGGTGATATGTATCTGCACCGTGCCTGACATCTGGGGTTCGCCGCCATCCATTGCCGTTAACGTCAATAACAGCTCATTCTGATTTTCTCTATCTAATGGTTTCTGTAGAACCATTTCTAACTTTTTACTACCATCCGGCAAACTGTGTAATTTTAGGTGAAAATTATCAGTTGGTTTAAGCGAGTATCCTTGCAGTCCATTTACACCAACATCCGGATCCATTGCTTTCTCCAGCAGAAATCTCGCACCAGGCAAAGACGACTCCAATATCTCAAAACGCATTTCTGTCTTTTTAAAACTCGGTGCATTATCGTTTATGTCCAATATCTCTACAGTAATGCCGTAATATTCAATCGGGTTTTCCAGAATGATCTGGAAATGTAAAGCACAAGGGCTCGTCTTTCCGCACAGTCCTTCGCGATCTATTCTCTCTTTAATAAGGATGACTCCCCTTTCTTTATTCAGTTCAACATATTCAGTGCCATCTCCAGTATATACATGAGCGTTACCAGATTTTAATCTTTTTACATCTAAGCCGAGATCCTGCACTATATTACCAACTAACGACCCTGTAGGCATTTCCTCTGGTATTGAATAGCTAACCTGCCCACATACTGAACCAAGAGAAAGGAGAGAGATGATCAGCCGTACTTGCCAAGTCATTGTTCTGTATGAAATTCTTCTGGCGTCTCGATAGAGCGAAAAACATAACATCCGTAATGCAATAGTTCATACGCAGAACAGACAATCCAACGAGAATGGAAAATATGTTTGTAGTCCCACAGAAACAAACGAAGGCGCTCGCGATGTCCGCAGTTAGTGGTTTATAGAGCAACTGCGCGAGACGCATGGTTCTCCCTGCAGTTTACAGGGAGATGGCAGGGGAGGTCCTATTGTAAATGTACTCACAATCAGCACCGCACCGATCAACAGCGGCGCTCGGAGTTCGTACACAGAACTGCAAAATCTTAACTTAAATTATATACTGTTATCTACCTAAGGTGCAACTCCATACAATATGGATAAACATATACATAATTACAAATATAAATACACGACGATTGAAATTGGATTGCAGAAGTACCAATGGCCATCTGCAAGATGGCCTGCTACTTCATCAACTGAAATGAAAGAGTGAAAAATTCGGCTCCTGCTATAACATTCTTTTGGTCTAAACCAGCCTCTTAAGACCTAACTCGTCATATTAGTTCTTCCTCAGTAGGGAAAAATTAAGGAGAATTCTTTACATATTTGTCCATCCTGTTATATGAAGAATAAACTATGAGACAATAAACTTTTCATTGCCTTGAGGCTTTAAAATATTACTGTAAAAGTCACATCTAAAAGTTGCATATCTAATGCGTTATGACCAAAACACCAACTAAAAACAAAGGGAACTAAAATTAAATACCGTATTTAAATACACCTAAAGACCAGCTTGTGAACTTGAAAGCGGTTTGTTTTGTTCAATCAGAAGTGTTTTGAAAACAATTTTTAAAGTGAAGTATATTTACAAAGAGCTATTTTATGTGTGACTTAAATATAAACAACTGGAACATAAGTAAATCACGTAAACTACTGTCCAACTAATGCCCAATGTATAGGATTTCAGTTTTAGAATGTTTTTGATTGCCACGGTTTTTACAGACCTACCAGCTTTAGAATGACCAGTCAAAAAAAAAAAAAAAAATATATATATATATATATATATATATAAAAAATAAAAAAGGAATACAACTGAAGGTCAGGATTCAGTCTGCATCTCTCTTTAACTTCGACTTCCAACTGAAAAGTGTCCGCTTTATTCACAAACGCGGTTTAGCGAGTTATTTGTATTTATTTCTGAACTCATTAGCATTTTTATAAAGACAAAAGTGACACTTGAATTCAGCCCAACAAACTCACCTGATTCTCTGAATCATCACAGCCCCCCTTTTCCAGCACATGGGGAAGTGTCTGTGTTCCACTGGCGTCCAGACTAATGATGCTCTCACTGCAGGGTCTGACGTACTTCATATCGCTCTTTCTCGAGTCAGTCGTCCTGCACAACTCATAATTATACGCATGCTGCAGAGTTCCAGTGCCTCCAACGTCTGCGTAAAGCGGCGGATAATACGGAATAACTGGGAGATTTCCATTGGATTTATAAAACAATCGCTCACGCCTCCATCTGTAGCACTTAACTGAAACGATGGCAATTGTGGATATAATAAAAAGGAATGAAATCACTGACAGGGCCAGGATTAAATAAAACGTAAGACTGTCATTGTAATCCTTGTCGTGCGCAAAGTCAGTGAATTCCGAGAGCACTTCTGGGAAGCTGTCCGCCACCGCCACGTTGACATTCACTGTAGCTGAGCGAGAGGGCTGCCCGTTGTCTTCCACAACTACTGTAAGTCTTTGTTTCACAGCATCTTTATCGGTGACCTGACGTAAGGTTCTTATTTCTCCATTCTGTAAACCCACTTCAAAGAGAGCCCTGTCTGTCGCTTTCATCAGTTTATAGGAGAGCCATGAATTCTGCCCAGAGTCCACATCAACAGCGACCACTTTAGTGACAAGATAGCCAACTTCTGCTGAGCGAGGCACGATTTCAGCCGCCAGAGAGACTGGAGAATGTACTGGGTAGAGAATCTGAGGCGCATTATCATTCTGGTCTTGAATAAATATCTTCACTGTTACATTACTACCCAGTGGAGGAGACCCTCCATCTTGCGCTTTTACGCGGAACTGGAAATCCTTAATCTGCTCGTAGTCAAAAGAGCGCACTGCGTGGATGACTCCACTGTCAGAGTTCACAGACACATACGAAGAAACAGAAACACCATTAACAGTCCCTTCCTCTAGTATATAAGAAACACGGGCATTCTGGTTCCAATCAGCGTCTCTGGCTTTGACTGAAAATATGGAGAGGCCCGGGTTGTTATTTTCTTTAAGGTGAACTTCGTATGAATTCTTTTCAAAGGCGGGCGCATTGTCATTCACATCTGATACTTGTACGGTGACAGTGACGCTACTTGAGAGAGAAGGCATACCCTCGTCAGAGCAGGTTACACTGATGTTAAACTGAGAGTTTGTCTCCCGATCCAAAACATTATCAGAAACCAAACTGAAAACGTTAATTGATGTCGATTTAATTGTAAATGGAATGTTTTCATTTATTACACAATTTACTTGCCCATTCCTGCCAGAATCAGCATCTTGGATGTTTATAATTGCAAATACCGTGCCTTCCTTGGAGTCTTCGGAAATAAACTTTGATTTTGACATTATATTAAGAGCAGGCTTGTTATCATTTGCATCTACGACATCCACAATTATTTTGCAAGAATCTGACAGGCCGCCGTTATCTCTAGCTTCGATGTTAATTTCATAATACTTCTCTTTTTCATAATCCACGCTTCCAATTAATTTCACTTCACCGTTATATTGATCTACTTCAAAGAGTTCAGCCACATCCTCTGCTGTGTTTGAAATAGAGTATGTTACTTTGGCGTAAGACCCCTGATCTGTGTCAGATGCGCTTACTGTAGTTACAATTGTCCCTGGAGTAGCATTCTCTATTACAGAAGCTTTGTAAACAGACTGAGCACAAATAGGCGCATTATCATTCGCGTCGAGCACGGTGATGCGTATCTGCACCGTGCCTGACATCTGGGGATCGCCTCCGTCTTTTGCCGTTAACGTTAATAACAGCTCATCTTGTTTTTCTCTATCTAATGGTTTCTGTAGAACCATTTCAATGTTCTTGCTACCGTCTGGCAAACTGTTCAATTTCAGGTTAAAATGATCGGTTGGTTTAAGCGAGTATCCCTGCAGGCCATTCACACCAACATCCGGATCCATTGCTTTCTCCAACACAAATCTCGCACCAGGAAAAGCGGACTCGCTTATCTCAAACCTCATTTCTGTCTTTTTAAAAATCGGTGCATTGTCGTTTATGTCCGTGATCTCTACCGTGATGCCATAATACTCGATCGGATTCTCCAGAATGATCTGGAAATGTAAAGCGCAAGGGCTTGTCTTCCCGCATAACCCTTCGCGATCTATTCTCTCTTTAATAAGGAGGACTCCTCTCTCTTTATTCAGCTCTATGTATTCAGTGCCATCTCCAGTATATACATGAGCGTTACCAGATTTTAATCTTTTTGCATCTAAGCCGATATCCTGCACTATATTACCAACTAACGACCCGTTAGGCATTTCCTCTGGTACTGAATAGCTAACCTGCCCACATACTGAACCAAGAGAAAGGAGAGAGATGATCAGCCGTACTTGCCAAGTCATTGTTCTGTATGAAATTCTTCCGGCGTCTCGATAGAGCGAAAAGCATAACATCCGTAATGCAATAGTTCATACGCAGAACAGACAATCCAACGAGAATGGAAAATATTTGTGTAGACCCGTAGAAACAAATGAAGACGCTCGCGATGTCCGCAGTTAGTGGTTTATAGATCAACTGCGCGAGACGCACGGTTCTCCCGCAGGTTACAGGGAGATGGCAGGGGAGGTCCTATTGTAAATGTGCTCACAATCAGCACCACACCGATCAACAGCGGCGCTCGGAGTTCATACACAGAACTGCAAAATCTTAACTTAAAAGAAATGCAATATGGATAAATATACAATTACAAATATAAGCATGAGAGGCTTGAAAGTGGATTGTAGCAGAACCAATGCCCATCTGTAAGATGCCTTGCAACATTATCACTGGAAAATAAAGAGTGGAAATATGACTGCTGCTGTCACATTCTTTGGGTTTGAACCACCCTCTTCAGACCATAACCAACTTTTTTCATATGAGCCTTTCATATGAACGTTTTCATTGAAGGGTCAAAGATATAACAATGAAAGGCATATCTAATATCGGTATATCTAAAACGTTACGACCCAAACGCTAGCCATCAAAACCAAACGGGTAACTCAACGAAACACATGCCGTATTTGATTACACCTAAATACTAGTACACTAAAACGTGAAACTGCCATATCGCAATGAATCAGAAGTGCTTTGAAAACTATTTACCGCCACACTTCTAAGAAAGAACTGTGACGCAAGTAATTAACTCACGGATGCTAATGTCCAATGTTCATTCACCACCAAATCACTGAAATAATACACAGATGACTGGTCAACAGAATGGTTCCCATTTTCAACACATACAGAGACAGAGTACGAGAAAGAGAGAATAATATTATATATTAAAACTTTATATATATATATATAGATATATTATTTTTTTTTATTTTTAAACAAGAAAGTCTTAATATATATGTATATAATTTCAGTTTTACGATATGTTTTTGATTGATGCCGTTTTTACAGACCAACCGGTCCAGTCAAAACGAGCACAAAAGTTTCAAGAAATAAAATGAAATAAAAAAAATCCCCGGACCGGAATAAAAGGGGACGTCAGAATTAAGTCACCTTTAACTTCGGACATACAAATAAATGTAAGTGTCCGCTTTAATTCTCAAATGTGGTTTACCGAGTTAATTGTATATATTTCTGATCTGACCAACATGTTTTGCAAAGAGTCATATTTAAGGATGAACGTTGACTAAACACAGTCTACTGTGTTAGAGCACTGTGGTAAGTACTTTGACGTTATAAAGTTAAGAAAATGAACTTTTGAATGACTTCCCTCAGCCGGACAAACTCACCGGATTCTCTGAGTCATCCTCGGCACCCTTCTCTTGCAGATGGGGTAGTGTTTGTGTTCCACAGGCGTCCAGGCTAATGAGGCTGTGACTGCAAGGTCTGCCAGACATATCGCTCTTTCTCGAGTCAGTAGTTCTGCACAACTCGTAATTATACACGCGCTGAAGAGTTCCGGTACCACCGGCGTCTGCGTAAAGCGGTGGATAATACGGTATAACTGGAAGATTTCCATTGGATTTATAAAACAATCTTTCTCGTCTCCATCGATAGCATTTCACGGACAGTATGGCAATAATACAGACAAGAAAAAGAAATGAAACTACAGCCAAGGCCAGTATTAAATAAAAAGTAAGGTTGTCATTGTAATCCTTGTCGTGCGTTAAGTCAGTGAATTCCGAGAGCACTTCTGGGAAGCTGTCAGCCACCGCCACGTTCACATTGACTGTAGCTGAGCGAGAGGGCTGCCCGTTGTCTTCCACAACTACAGTAAGTCTTTGTTTGACAGCATCTTTATCAGTGACCTGGCGTAAAGTCCTTATTTCTCCATTCTGTAAACCCACTTCAAACAGCGCCCTGTCTGTCGCTTTCAACAGTTTGTACGAGAGCCAGGCATTCTGTCCAGAGTCCACATCAACAGCGACCACTTTAGTGACAAGGTAGCCAACTTCCGCAGAACGAGGCACAATTTCTGCAACCTGAGAGACACCAGTTTGTACTGGGTACAGAATCTGAGGTATGTTATCATTCTGGTCCTTAATTACGATGTTCAGAGTGACATTGCTGCTTAGAGGCGGAGACCCCCCATCCTGAGCTTTCAAACGAATTTGTAATTCCTTTATTTGTTCAAAATCAAAAGAACGCACTGCGTAAACTGTACCACTCTCTGCATTTACTGAAATATACATCGATGATGTCACCCCGTTGACTGGGTTGTCGTCCAGAAAATATGAAAGACGTGCATTATTGCCAGAATCACTGTCGCTGGCTCTCACTGCAAATATGGAAATCCCTGGAGCGTTATTCTCAAAAACATAAGTGGTGTATGACTGCTGCTCAAACGTGGGCGCGTTATCATTGACGTCTGATATTCTCAGAACTACAGTCTTGTTAGAAGAATATGGAGGGGATCCCTCGTCCGTAGCTGTGATTGTTATATTATATTCGGAAACTTTCTCGCGGTCCAACACCTCATCTGTGACCAAAGTGTAAACATTTGTAGACGTCAATTTAACTCGAAACGGTAAATTTTGGTTAATGGAACACCGAACTTTTCCGTTTTTCCCAGAGTCTAAATCCTTTATATTGATCATTGCTATTACCGTCTCTGGTACCGAGTCTTCCCGTATCGGGTTCGAAAAGGACATTATTGTAATTGCAGGAGCATTGTCGTTCACATCAATAATATCAATCAGCACTTTACTGGTGTCCGTGAACCCTCCCTTATCCGTTGCTTCTACATTTATTTCATACTGTTTAGATTTTTCAAAATCTACGGGACCATTCACTGTGATCTCCCCTGTATCGGAGTCTATATTAAACAGATCTGAAGCGCGATCTGCACCGTGAGAAAACGAGTAGATAATCTCTCCATTTGTTCCTTTGTCTGCGTCAGTGGCGGTGACTGTCAAAACGGCAGTGCCCTTCAATGCATTTTCAGCCAAAGAAGTCTTATACATGGCTTGGCTAAATATTGGTGCATTGTCGTTTCCATCCAGAACTGCAATATTTATATTCACTGTGCCGGACTTCTGAGGGCTGCCACCGTCATAGGCTGTTAGGATTAATTTATGCTGTTCTTGCTTTTCCCTGTCTAGCGCGGTCTGCAGAACCATTTCTACATATTTGCTACCATCAAGCCGGGAAAGAATTTTCAGTTTAAAATTATCTGTCGGATTAAGCGCATATGTCTGAAGCGTATTTACACCAACATCCGGATCTTCTGCACTGTCTAACGAGAATCGAGCACTAGAGACAGCGAACTCACTAATGTGAAAATTGATTTCTTTTCTTGCAAAAACTGGAGCATTGTCATTAATGTCTAATATTTCTACAGTTACGCGGTGCAGCTCCATTGGATTTTCAAGAATTATCTGGAAATGTAATGAGCACGGAGACACCTGAGCACACAGCTCCTCTCTATCAATCCTTTCATTCACCACCAGAGTGCCTTTATCAGAATTCAGACCGATATACTCACGACTGTCTTCCGTAAAAATGCGTGCCCTCCCCGACTGGAGTCGTTTTATTTCCAAACCCAGGTCTTGGACAATATTCCCCACAAATGAACCCTTCACCATTTCCTCGGGAATCGAATAGCGGACCTGTGCGCTTGCCATCTTTGTGGCGCAGACGTAGAATAGCATAATGTGCAGTTGCCATGTCCACACCCGAGTCACGCATCCAGGAGCGCCAGTAGAACAAAGAAATATCATACTTCGTTCCCTAAATGTAAAAAAATTACAAATTCGATGGCTTTATTTTCGATACACAGTTGAATTTCGGATATGCAAAGACCAGCAACTGGCCTTAATCGCGACCGTTCTGCGGAAGAGTGCCTTATGTCCCGTGATAGTGCTGAGCGATTTTCATGTACTTCTGTTTGCCTGTCTGTGTGATGCGAAATTACAGAAGGGAGGGCCTACAGTAGGAGTGTTTAAAACCTCACCAACTTGATCAACAGCGGCACTTAGAGCACTGGTGTGCAATTGCAATGAAGACTGTACCGAAGCCCGGAATACTTGAGATTTTGAAAGATCCAGAGAATGATAAAATATTGCAATAAAATTACAATTAAAATTCAATGAATTCACGAATTCAATGAAAAAAAAAAGAAAAAGGCCACACGGGGCTATTTATGCTCTACATAGATTAATTTACTTTTATTTAGGAAATAAAATACCAGATTTGTATTCAGCACAAGTGAACTTAATTTAAATGTACCCATACTGCATTGTAGTCTCAAGAACCGAAATGCGATGTCAAAACACACATGGTAAGTGTTATGCTCAAGTGTTATTAAAAATAAGCTTCATGAACATTAAAAAAATTGACAGAAATGTAGGTTACATAGTAAATACTTTCACCGAGAGTCGGGACCTCACCTGATTCTCTGAATCATCACTGCCCCCCTTTTCCAGCACATGGGGTAGTGTCTGTGTTCCACTGGCGTCCAGACTAATGATGCTCTCACTGCAGGGTCTGACGTACTTCATATCGCTCTTTCTCGAGTCAGTCGTCCTGCACAACTCATAATTATACGCATGCTGCAGGGTTCCAGTGCCTCCAATGTCTGCGTAAAGCGGCGGGTAATATGGAATAACTGGGAGATTTCCATTGGATTTATAAAACAATCGCTCACGTCTCCATCTATAGCACTTCACTGAAACGATGGCGATTATGGATATAATGAAAAGGAACGAAATCACTGCCAAGGCCAAGATTAAATAAAACGTAAGGCTGTCATTGTAATCCTTGTCGTGCGTTAAATCACTGAATTCCGAGAGCACTTCTGGGAAGCTGTCCGCCACCGCCACGTTCACATTCACTGTAGCTGAGCGAGAGGGCTGCCCGTTGTCTTCCACTACAACAGTAAGTCTTTGTTTCACAGCATCTTTATCAGTGACCTGACGTAAAGTTCGTATTTCTCCATTCTGCAGGCCTACTTCAAACAGCGCTCTGTCTGTTGATTTTAGCAGTTTATATGAGAGCCATGCATTCTGTCCTGAGTCCACATCAACAGCGACCACTTTAGTGACAAGATACCCAACGTCTGCTGAACGAGGAACCATTTCTGCCACAAGAGAGACACCGGTTTGTACTGGATAGAGGATTTGAGGCGCATTGTCGTTCTGGTCATGAATAAATATCTTTACCGTTACATTACTACTCAGCGGAGGAGAGCCTCCATCTTGCGCTTTTACGCGGAACTGGAAATCCTTAATCTGCTCGTAGTCAAAAGAGCGCACTGCGTGGATGACTCCACTGTCAGAGTTCACAGACACATAAGAGGAGACTGGCATGCCATTAATAGTTCCTTCCTCCAAAATATAAGAAACACGAGCGTTTTGGTTCCAATCGACATCATGGGCTGTTACTGAAAATATAGAGAGTCCCGGGCTGTTGTTTTCTTTAATTTGAGCTTCGTATGAGTGATTTTCAAAGACAGGGGCGTTGTCATTGACATCTGATATTTGTACCATGAGAGTTACAGTGCTTGAGAGAGAGGGGAGTCCCTCATCAGAGCATGTTACAGTTATGTTAAAGGCAGATTGCGACTCCCTATCCAAAGATGCTTCTGTCACGAGAGTATAGAAATCGGGCGAGGTCGATAAAATACTAAAGGGAATGTATTCATTCAAAGCACAGACGACTTTGCCGTTATTTGCAGAGTCCGGGTCGTGGACACTGACCATAGCTATCACTGTGGCTGATGGTGAGTCTTCTGGTATCGTTCTTGATATTGAAATTACATTAATGACAGGACTATTATCATTCACGTCAACAACATCTACGATTATTTTACTGGAATCAGATAACCCACCGTGGTTTTTCGCTTCAATATCTATTTGAAAATGCCTTGTCTCTTCATAATCAATTTGACCAACTAATCTCAAATCACCATTTTTTTCGTCTATCTCAAAGAGCTCAGACACCCCATCGATACTATTTGAAATAGAAAACGTGACATGCCCATTTTCTCCTTTGTCCGCATCGGATGCACTGACTGTTGTTAAAACAGTGCCTTTTGATGCATTTTCTGTTACAGATGTCTTATAAACTTCTTGCGTAAAAATAGGCGCATTGTCATTTACATCGAGTACGGTTATACGTATCTGCACAGTGCCTGACAACTGCGGGTCGCCGCCATCCATGGCTGTTAATATCAACGACAGCTCTTCTTGGTTTTCCCGATCAAGTGGTTTTTGTAAAACCATTTCTACCTTTTTACTACCGTCGAGCTGATTGTGTAATTTAAGCATAAAATTATCGGTTGGTATGAGCGAGTAGCTCTGGAGGCCATTAATACCAACATCCGGATCCATTGCTTTCTCTAGCATGAATTTTGCCCCGGTTGTAACCGATTCGCTGATCTCCAAAAGCATTTCGCTTTTTTTAAAACTCGGTGCATTATCGTTTATATCTAGTATTTCCACAGTAACTCGATGCAATTCCATGGGATTTTCAAGAATTATCTGGAAATGTAAAGCGCAAGGACTCTTCTTTCCACACAACCCTTCACGATCTATTCTCTCTTTAATAAGGAGAACTCCCCTTTCTTTATTGAGCTCAATGTATTCAGTGCCGTCTCCTGTATATATACGAGCGTTTCCCAGTTTAAGTCTTTTTAAATCCAAACCCAAATCATGCGCTATATTACCGACTAGTGATCCTTTAGGCATTTCCTCCGGTATTGAATAGTTAATCTGCCCAAACACTGAACCGAGGAAAAGTGCAGGGATGATCAGACGTACTTGCCTTGCCATTGTTCTGCGCGACATTCTTCCGACGTTTTGAGAGTACAAATGTAATATTATCCGCCATAAAATGCCTCATATATAGAACATATTGTAATCCCGTTATAATTCAAAATGTATTTTCGTCCCCGTTCAAACAAGTGAAGCTGGAGATAGCAGCAGTTAGTGATGCGTAGATGGACTGTGCGAGACCTGCAGTTCTTTCTCTCTTTTACAAGGAGAGTGCAGGGGAGGTCCTGTTGGAAATGTCCTCATAATCATCACTACACCGATCAACAGCGGCACTGTGAGTTCAAATGCAGAATTGCAAAATCTTAATTTAATTTTAAAGACATAATGTAAATATACACATACAATTGATACAAATAAATGTGAACGAGCATTAAGTCACAGCACAATACTCGGTTTAAAATCAACTGTGACAAAGCACATTGTACACTAGTATAGTGCCTTTAATGCGGAGTGAACGCATATAAACTAAGACTTGTATCAAGAGAGAACATTTTACTGCGCATTGAATGAAAGTGATTAGTTACACCACTAACAGATTCTCCAAGAAGGCTTGCTACTTTATCTATTGAAATAAAAAAAAGTAGTGAAAGCAGAGAAAGTAAAAATGTAATGCTGTTCATTTATTAAATCAAAGTAAATTCAGAAGATAACCCAGTTATCGCAGTGGGTTTGAAATGATACAACTTTGTCACACCAGTCTTCACTCAGTAGTAACCCAAAATACAGTTCTTTTCAGATGTGTGCAACCTTCTCTACGAAGAAGATACTATGAGACAAAAGCATATAATTTCCAAGCAGCTGTAAAAATTGTAATTGTGACACAAAGAACAAAAAGTTAACCTTCTCAAAAGTGCATACTTAAGCAAGCAAACAAGCAAGCAAATACTAGTATTGACTTGAGGATCTGCCTTAGATAATGGATCAATCAGAAGTGCACTGAAATCCATTTTTAAATTGAAATTGCAGAAAATGTATTTTGAAGTAATATTTTTTTTTTTTTGAAGTAATCAATTTTTACTTTTGATATGGGACTCAAAAATAAAGTGCTGGTAGACCAGCACATCGTTAATGGGAAGCAATATTTGAAACTGCTGCTGTCACTCGTAAATTACTTTGAACAGGTTCCGGCAAAAAAAACAACACAGGAACACTTCATTACATAAGACAGGCAACAATAGCATGTTTGAACAGAAGTTAGGGTCAAATGACTGAAAAGGTAATGTAGATTCCGCCCGATTCAATCGATAGGCATCCTAAGCTAAGTTACAAATTAATTCAAGTTTCTGATTTTTTTCCCGAAAACACAGATTAGTGATGTTGTGTAATTATAAAAAACAACATTTAAGTGCGAGTTAGTGAAATACAAATGTAAATTAAAGAGAACAACATTAATTTACTACGGATAGTTATTTAATTAAATAAGGAAGTAAACTTTGATTAGTCAACTACTGCCATCTGTCAAACAGGCTCACCTGGTTCTCTGAATCATCACTGCCCCCCGTTTCCAGCACATGGGGTAGTGTCTGTGTTCCACTGGCGTCCAGACTAATGATGCTCTCACTGCAGGGTCTGACGTACTTCATATCGCTCTTTCTCGAGTCTGTCGTCCTGCACAACTCATAATTATACGCATGCTGCAGAGTTCCAGTGCCTCCAATGTCTGCGTAAAGCGGCGGATAATATGGAATAACTGGGAGATTTCCATTGGATTTGTAAAATAATCGTTCTCGTCTCCATCTATAGCACTTCACGGAAACTATGGCAATTATGGATATAATAAAAAGAAACGAAATCACTGCCAAGGCCAAGATTAAATAAAATGTAAGACTGTCATTGTAATCCTTGTCGTGCGTTAAGTCAGTGAATTCTGAGAGCACTTCTGGGAAGCTGTCAGCAACCGCCACGTTCACATTGACTGTGGCTGAGCGAGAGGGCTGCCCGTTGTCTTCCACAACTACTGTAAGTCTTTGTTTCACAGCATCTTTATCTGTGACCTGACGTAAAGTTCTGATTTCTCCATTCTGCAGACCTACTTCAAACAGCGCTCTGTCTGTCGATTTTAGCAGTTTGTAGGAGAGCCATGCATTCTGTCCAGAGTCCACATCAACAGCGACCACTTTAGTGACAAGATACCCAACGTCTGCTGAACGAGGAACCATTTCTGCCACAAGAGAGACACCAGTCTGTATTGGGTAGAGGATCTGAGGTGCGTTGTCGTTCTGGTCTTGGATAAATATCTTCACTGTTACATTACTGCTCAGTGGAGGAGAGCCTCCATCTTGCGCTTTTACGCGAAACTGGAAATCCTTAATCTGCTCGTAGTCAAAAGAGCGCACTGCGTGGATAACTCCACTGTCAGAGTTCACAGACACATACGAGGAGACAGGCACGCCATTAATAGTTCCTTCCTCCAGTATATAAGAAACACGGGCATTCTGGTTCCAATCAGCGTCTCTGGCTTTTACAGTAAATATGGAAACACCCGGACTGTTATTTTCCTTAACGTAAGCTTCATATGTGTTCACTTCAAAGACCGGAGCGTTGTCATTCACATCCAATATCTTTACATTTAAAGTGACACTGCTGGAGAGAGAAGGCACTCCCTCGTCAGAACAGGTTACAGTGATATTAAACTCAGAGTCCGTCTCCCGGTCCAAAACATTCTCAGTAGCCAAACTAAAGAAGCCATTTGATGTTGATTTAATTTCAAATGGAACGTTTTCGTTTAGCGTGCAGCTGACTCGGCCATTAGCCCCAGAATCCGGGTCTTGTATGTTGAGAATTGCAATAACTGTTCCTGGATGGGAATTTTCGGAAATTAATTTAGAATGTGACATGATATTAATAACAGGGTTATTATCGTTTGTATCAACGACATCGATAATTACTTTACAAGAATCGGACAGACCTCCATAATCTCTAGTCTGCACGTCAATTTCAAAATATTTGTCTTTTTCGTAATCAACATTTCCGATCAATTTCAAAGCACCGTTATCTTGATCCATTTCAAACAATTCGCCTATATTGTCCAACGTGTTGGAAATGGCATACGTTACTTTCCCATTAGAACCTTCATCTGCGTCAGAGGCGCTAACTGCGGTTACAACTGTGCCTCTGGGCGCATTCTCAGTAATAGAAGCCTTATAAACCTCTTGAGTAAAGATAGGCGCATTGTCATTTACATCAAGTACCGTGACATGTATCTGCACCGTGCCTGACATTTGCGGATTGCCACCATCCATTGCTGTTAACAATAAAGACATCTCTGCCTGCTCTTCCCGATCTAGAGATTTTTGCAGCACCATTTCTACTTTTTTACTACCGTCTGGCTGATTATGCAATTTAAGGATAAAATTAGCGGTTGGTTTGAGGGTGTAGCTTTGAAGGCCATTAACACCAACGTCCGGATCCATGGCTTTTTCCAGCATGAATTTTGCTCCAGTAAGAGCCGACTCGCTGATTTCAAACCGCATTTCGCTTTTTTTAAAACTCGGCGCATTATCGTTAATATCTGTGATCTCCACAGTGATGTGGTAGAATTCCATGGGGCTTTCCAGAATCATCTGGAAATGTAAAGCGCAAGGGCTCGTCTTTCCGCACAGCCCTTCGCGATCTATTCTCTCCTTAACGAGGAGGACTCCCCTTTCTTTATCCAGTTCTATGTATTCAGCGCTGTCTCCAGTATATACACGAGCATTTCCCATTTTTAATCTTTTAATATCTAACCCTAAATCCTGCACTATATTACCTACTAACGATCCTTTATTCATTTCCTCCGGTATGGAATAGCTAACCTGCCCGCACACTGAACTGAGAGAAAGGACAGAGACGAATAGCCTTACTTGCCATTGTATTGTTCTATCCCACATTTTCTCGACGACGTGAAAGCCTCAACGCAATATAATCCGTGCAAATGAGCGTGGTATTCAGAACGTGTAGTAATCCCGGTTCAGAAGAAAATATTCTGACGAACCGTTCTTCTGAAACAAGACAGACACACCTCGAGACCTCCCCAGTAACTGGTTAATGGACGGACGGCTCACGGATTTCTCTTTTATGTTAAGATGGCATGGGAGGACCTGCCTGAAAACTGCTCACAAACAGAAGCGCACCGATCAACAGCGGCGCTCTGAGTTCAAATACAGAACTGCAAAATATATAATGATTAAATCCACATATAATAATGAACATAAATGTACACCAGTTATGGAAGGAAATATGATATTTGATGTAGTTATGGCTTGTGTTGCATTGTTAAACTGTATTATTATTATTATTATTATTATTATTATTATTCAATGAATCAAGAAAATACATAAATGCATACAGATTTATTCAATGGAATATTCCAAGACGAAACAATAGAACGGGAAACCAATGGTTTTCCAGTAGGTTTGAATGTCTAAAAAGACAAAGCACTGACAGTATGTAGGCCTGCACTGCCATCATACCCATTACCAGCCTAAGCCAGAAATGGAAACACACTGAGTAATGCGGACATACACCAGGGACGATGACACCACAAAGACAGTGGTCCTTAAAAACAAAGAAAACAGCATAAAGTGCACTAAATTCAAAATTCAGAATGGAATCAAACTGCCGTCTTTACGAGTTCAGTTATTATTTTAACAGGACGACACGAAACGTTTTATGCGCATACAGCAATGCCCAAGCAGGCACCGATTCAAAACATTCCACATTATGAAAATGACACCGGGGATCATTTACAGCACGTAGGCACAGAAAAACAAGGACTAACGTGGGTCAAATGGTCTGTTCACATGGTCATTCTTCCCTCATACACACACAGTAAAATGTCCAGGGTTAATTAATCTCTAACAGTGTTACTTCAACCCTTAACAGATAACATTTGGCCCGACATTCCAGAGTGGGACCAAATGTTATCTGTTAAGAGTTGAATAAACACTGTTACATATGAATAACACATTAATTCCAGTAAAATAAAATTTTCCCCTTGATTTGTGAAAACTTCAGCTCAAATATAAACGACAGGAAGACCTACAATGTGGTCTCTAACGATTAGGACAGTGACACATTTCTTGTTTTTTAAGGCTCTGTACATTGGATTGCACATTGCATTTGAAATGAAACAGTGAAGTTAAAGGGCAGACTGCCCTCACTTTGATTTGAGGGTATTTACATCCATATTGGGTGATCTGGGTAGGATTTAAAGCCCTTTTGTGTGTGTTGTTGCATGCTGTTCGTGCACAAGAAAGTAAAAGATTATTCTAGGTGTAGCATTTGCATTTGGAGTCTGTTGCTGTTGTCTCTCATTATGAGGGCTTGATATATCCATATATATCATCTACCGATATATATGGGTGGGAGACTTCAGGCATTTCTCAAATGTGAAGGATTTGTAACCAAATTTTAAATACGATGACTTCATTCAAGATTATGTACATTTGTCCAATTACTTATGATCCCCAATATGGGAAGACTGCATATAAGAAGCCTGTAATTCCTACACAGATAACCAAATATAGATATGCATACCCTCAAATTAGAATGGATAGTCTACACTTTAACCTCATGTTTATTGTTTTATTTCAAATGTGAAGTGCTGAAGTACAATGCCAGTACAACAAAAATTGTGCGAATACTTACAGACCACACTGTATTTTCCATCACTGCTGTATCACTGCCCTTTCATCCTACTATTCTGGTAGCCAGTTATATAGATTAGGAATGCATGTGTAATTCAGAAGAAGAAAACAGTTTAAAATGTGAATAAGGTAAGCAAAATAAAATAAGAAATCACAGAATGTAATAAAAGTAATACACGTTCATAACAACTGATTACCCGTAAGTGCCATGTATGTCTGAAAAAAATGTACTGAAGCTGCAAATAACAAAATAAAGAGAAATATCTGACCTGAGACACTGATCGAATGGCAACATGGTTTTTCTCAACAAAAAGCAACTATGAACTGCAATACCGTCATCACTCGAAAGAGCTCACCTCAGACTCTGAATCCTCGTTGGCCCCTTTATCCTGCATGTGCGGCAGAGTTTGCGTTCCACTGGTGTCCAGACTAATGATGCTCTCACTGCAGGGTCTGACGTACTTTATATCGCTTTTTCTCGAGTCAGTAGTCCTGCACAACTCATAATTATACGCATGCTGCAGAGTTCCAGTGCCTCCGACGTCTGCGTAAAGAGGCGGGTAGTATGGAATAACTGGGAGATTTCCGTTGGATTTATAAAACAATCGTTCACGTCTCCATCTGTAGCATTTTACTGACAGAATGGAAAGGATGGAGACAATGAAAAGTACTGAAACTACAGCCAAAGCCAAGACTAAATAAAAAGTCAGGTTATTATTGTAATCCTTGTCCTTTGGAAGTTCAGTGAATTCCGAAAGTACGTCGGGGAAGCTGTCGGCCACCGCCACGTTCACATTAACTGTGGCTGAGCGAGAGGGCTGCCCGTTGTCCTCCACAACAACAGTTAATCGTTGCTTCACAGCATCTTTATCAGTCACCGGACGTAAAGTTCTTATTTCTCCATTCTGTAAACCCACTTCAAAGAGAGCCCTGTCTGTCGCTTTCAGCAGTTTATATGAGAGCCATGAATTCTGTCCAGAGTCCACATCAACTGCGACAACTTTAGTGACAAGATAGCCAACATCTGCTGAACGAGGCACCATTTCAGCCACCAGAGACACACCAGTATGGACTGGATAGAGAATCTGAGGCGCATTGTCATTCTGGTCTTGAATCAATATCTTCACTGTTACATTACTACTGAGTGGAGGAGAGCCCCCATCTTGCGCTTTTACGCGGAACTGGAAATCCTTAATCTGCTCGTAGTCAAAAGAGCGCACTGCGTGGATGACTCCACTGTCAGAGTTCACAGACACATATGAAGACACAGAAACTCCATTAACCGTCCCTTCTTCCAGTATATAAGAAACCCGAGCATTCTGGTTCCAATCTGCGTCATTAGCTTTCACTGAAAATATGGAGAGGCCCGGGCTATTATTTTCTTTAACGTAAGCTTCGTACGAGCTTTTCTCGAAGATCGGAGCATTGTCATTGACGTCTGATACTTGTATGTAGAGATCGACGCTGCTGGAGAGAGAGGGTACTCCTTCATCAGAGCAAGTTACGGTGATATTAAAATCGGAGTTTATTTCCCGGTCCACAGTATCCTCAGTAACCAAACTAAAGAAATTATTTGATGTTGATTGCATTGTAAATGGAATGTGTTCATTTAAGAAACAACTGACTTGACCATTCGTTTCCGAATCTAAGTCTTGTGTATTGATAATTGCAATAACTGTACCTGGATTGGAATATTCGGAAATCAGCTTTGATACTGACATGATATTAATAACAGGGTTGTTATCGTTTGTGTCGATTACATCGACAAGTACTTTACTAGAGTCTGACTGTCCGCCATAATCCCTTGCTTGCACGTCAATTTCAAAATGCTTCTCTTTTTCATAATCAAGATTTCCGATCAATTTCACAACACCGGTATCTTGATCTATTTCAAACAATTCAGCTGCGTTCTCCAGTGTGTTGGAAATAGCGTAAGTTACTTTCCCGTTTGAACCTTGATCTGCGTCAGATGCACTGACTGTAGTTAAAACAGTGCCTCTAGGCGCATTCTCGGGAACAGAAGCCTTATAAATCTCTTGCGTAAAGACAGGCGCATTGTCGTTTGCATCGAGAACCGTTATATATATCCGCGCAGTACCTGACATTTGCGGATCGCCACCATCCATTGCTGTTAAAACCAAAGACATCTCGTCCTGCTGTTCCCGATCTAGAGGTTTCTGAAGAACCATTTCAACCTTTTTATTGCCGTCTGGCTGATTGTGTAATTTAAGTACAAAATTATCTGTCGGTTTGAGCGAGTAGCTTTGGAGGCCATTAACACCAACGTCTAGATCCATCGCTCTCTCCAGCATTAATTTTGTTCCCGTCAGAGAAGACTCGCTAATATCAAACCTCATGTCACTCTTTTTAAAACTTGGTGCATTGTCGTTAATATCTGTGATCTCCACATTTATGTGGTAGAATTCCATGGGATTTTCCAGAATGATCTGGAAATGTAAACCACAAGGGCTTGTCTTTCCACAGAGCCCTTCGCGATCTATTCTCTCTTTAATAAGAAGAATTCCCGTTTCTTTAATCAGCTCAATGTATTCAGTGGTGTCTGCAGTATATAGGCGAGCGTTGCCCGATTTCAGTCTTTTTAAATCCAAGCCCAAATCATGCACGATATTACCGACAAAAGACCCTTCAGCCATTTCCTCCGGTATGGAATAGCTAACCTGCCCACACACTACACCGAGATAAAGGACAGAGATAAACAGCCTTACTTGCCATTTCATTGTTCTGTCCAACATTTTCACCGACGATTCGAGAGCGTGAATACAATACAATCCCTTAAAATAGGCGTAATATTCAGAATAGATTGCAATCCCAGTTCACCAGAAATATTTTAAGCAGCCGCTTCTGTTTATAAAAAGAGCAGCATGTCTCGAGACCTCCTCAGTTACTGGCTTGAAGACGGACTGCATCCTGGTGTCTTTTATGTTAAGATAACATGGGAGGTGCTTTGGGAAATTGTATGACAAATAAGGAGCGCACTGATCAACAGCGGCGCTCTGAGTTCAAATACAGAACTGCAAAAACAAGGTTTCCATCATTTATGTTTAAGTGTACATATTATAATATTATAGTAATAAATGTATGCCATTTATGGAACGAAAGACGTTATTTAATGTAATGATAGCTTATGTTGCGTTTTTATAATTATAATTTGTTTATTTTTTCCTTTTTTTCTTTTTTGCCCGTTGAATTTTGAAGGCGGTTTAGGGGTAATTTAAACTAAATTCAAAACGTTAGAGCTAACCTCCTTTGAACCTCCTGTTCAAACTAGACGACTC
Source organism: Anguilla anguilla (assembly GCF_013347855.1). Classification (NCBI taxonomy): domain Eukaryota; kingdom Metazoa; phylum Chordata; class Actinopteri; order Anguilliformes; family Anguillidae; genus Anguilla; species Anguilla anguilla. The sequence continues at coordinate 9,899,780 of NC_049203.1, forward strand.
AAACCCTCTTTAACCTTCTACTGATTTCTCAACCAGCTGTTAGACCAAACTTTAGCAGCACAGAATTTTTTAAAAAAACTGAGAATTCTACCCAGACCTGATTGGTCTGTTTTTTTTTTTGTTGTTTTTTTTGTTTTTTTTGGACCCGTTACAATCAACTGTCGGCACTCTACTGTCATTCAGTAAACATGCACGTAACTGACGGTCTTTTAAACTTCCTTACACTGATAGAAGAAGCAAACCCTAAAAACAGGCGCTAAACATTAGGGTGTATGACAGAAAGTGAGTAGGCGATGGATGACAACTGCACTGTTCCTGTTGGTGGAAACCATAAAGAAGTAAAATATGTCCATGAACAGAAAAAACGTTAAATCTAAAATTGATTTAAAAATATTGCCCAACCTGGCGGTTGATGAGTCATTTGAAGGTAGTGAAGGATAGTGATGGGGGCTAATACTACAATCACTGAATGCAAAGTTTTGCAAAGAAAGCAAACATGATTAATTAACAAAATTATTTAGTTTGTACTTTGATATTTAATATCATACCAGGTGTACTATTTCTGCAAATATCTCTACTAATTTCTCAATATGTCAATGCAGAATTTATACATTTTTGTAAATTTGCTAATTTACTGAGCGGAGATGGTAGCGGTATGACAGGCCGGTTAGATTTGTCCAGTTTTGTTTGTGCTGAAATCATGGACACCATACTGTTTTGCAGGAAAGGAAAGGCAGCAGCCAGTGTAGCAGTGGTGCCCGGGAATTACGCTGATTCAGAGATTTAGGAAGTGATGAAGATGTTCCATATTGCATATCCAGTAATCCAGAAGAGGGTGATGATTCTTACATATTGAGTTCAATATGGCCTGGGTGGCTTTTTATATAAAATTCTAGGTAAGACAATTCATTTTTTTTTTTTTAGTTTAACTTATGTTTTTAAGTTTTAGTTTACAGAAATGTCAACCAGCTGGTAGAGGTCAACAATTTCTTAATTAATAGTCGTGGTAAGAAAACCATCAGAGTTGCTAATTTCACTAATCAGAAGTCAGATGTTAACAAAAAAATAATTCTATCGCATATTTCATATACTGACCGTTGAAATCTGCTCTTTCCAAATCAAGAAAAAATATAGGCTAGATATATAAAGATGTCTTCGAAATGACATTAAAAGGCAAAACGATGGAACATGAAACTACTGATTTTTATGTAGCTTTAAAGCAAAATACCAAGCACAGCTGTTGCTGGTAAAACTGGAACAAATGAACAGTCCCACACAAATCAGCTCATCAGCCTGAGCCGATAATGGAAATACACTGAGTAATCCTGCCATATAACGAGGACAATGACACCACAAATGCAAATATATTAGTCCTCAAAAACAGAACAAGTGCACTGAATTCTAAATTAAAAACGAAATTAAACTTCTGTCGTCTAGTGTCTCATGATCATTTAATGAGAACTGTTGGGAAAAAAGACATGAAACAAATTTATTTGATGCACAGACAGCAATGCCCCTCTAATATTGATTATAAAAATCGCAGATTCAGAAAATGTCACTGGATTAAAGAACCGACATGGGCTAACTGCCAAATCATGTGGTCATGCTTCCTGCATAGTCAGGCCCCACAATATAAAAATGTATTATTGATCATAAAGCTTATGATGCAAGTAAAAGTTAAATCCTGTGAAATATTTTTATTTCCTTTCAGAAACTTTCAACCAATTTTCCAGATTTCTACAACAACCTGAGCGTGAAAAACAAATTTCCATTACAACCGTTTTATTGCTCTTTCATTGCTCTTTCAGTACTCCGGTAGACTGTTTTATACATTGTGCTACAAATTAATAAATGAAAAGAAACATATCTGACCCAAGACACTGATCTAAATCCAATTATCACAACAAAAATGTATGAATTGTAATACTGTCATCACTCGGAAGAGCTCACCTCAATCACTGAATCCGCGGTGGCTTCTTTCTCCTGCACGTGCGGTAGAGTTTGCGTTCCACTGGGTTCCAGACAAATGGTGCTCTGACTGCAACGTCTGGCGTAGTTCATATCACTCTTTCTCGAGTCTGTCGTCCTGCACAACTCATAATTATACATATGCTGCAGAGTTCCAGTGCCTCCAACGTCTGCGTAAAGAGGCGGATAATAAGGGATAACTGGGAGATTTCCATTGGATTTATAAAACAATCGTTCACGTCTCCATCTATAGCACTTCACTGAAACTATGGCAATTATGGATATTATAAAAAGGAACGAAATCACAGACAGGGCCAATATTAAATAAAACGTAAGGCTGTCATTGTAATCCTTGTCGTGCGTTAAGTCAGTGAATTCCGAGAGCACTTCTGGGAAGCTGTCCGCCACCGCCACGTTCACGTTCACTGTAGCTGAGCGACAGGGCTGCCCGTTGTCTTCCACAACTACAGTAAGTCTTTGTTTCACCGCATCTTTATCGGTTACCTGGCGTAAAGTCCTTATTTCTCCATTCTGTAAACCCACTTCAAAGAGAGCCCTGTCTGCCGCTTTCATCAGTTTATATGAGAGCCAGGAATTCTGCCCAGAGTCCACATCAATGGCGACAACTTTAGTTACAAGATAGCCGACTTCTGCAGAGCGAGGCACCATTTCAGCAACCACAGAGACACCCGTCTGTACTGGGTAAAGAATCTGAGGCGAGTTATCGTTCTCGTCTTGGATAAAGATTTTAACTGTCACGTTACTACTCAATGGAGGAGATCCTCCATCTTGCGCCTTTACGCGGAACTGGAAATCCTTAATCTGCTCATAGTCAAAAGAGCGCACTGCATGGATGACTCCACTGTCAGAATTCACTGAAACGTAGGAAGACACGGGAACTCCCTTAACCGTCCCTTCCTCCAGTATGTATGAAATGCGAGCGTTCTGGTTCCAGTCGGCATCTGTGGCTTTCACAGAAAATATGGAAACACCCGGGCGGTTATTTTCTTTGATGAATGTTTCGTATGAGCTCTTTTCAAAGGACGGCGCATTGTCATTCACATCTGATACCTGTACGGTGAGAATGACGCTGCTGGCGAGAGAAGAAACTCCATCGTCAGTGCAAGTTACATTAATGTTAAACTCAGAGTCTGTCTCCCGGTCTAACACATTATCCGTTACCAAGCTGAAAAAGTTATGCGATGTAGATTTAATTTTAAACGGAATATTGTCGTTTATAATGCAGCTAACCTGACCATTGATCCCAGAGTCTGGATCATGAATACTTAGAACTGCAATAACGGTATCGGGGTTGGAATCTTCGATGACTGATTTGGAATTCGACACTAAATTAATCGCAGGTTTGTTGTCATTTGCATCGATAACGTCCACAATTATTTTGCACGAGTCCGACAGGCCTCCAAAGTCTCTAGATTGTACGTCAATTTGATAATGTTTTTCTTTTTCATAATCCAGTTTTCCTACTAATTTCACATCACCGCTTTCTTGATCAATTTCAAACAGTTCTGCAACACCCTGCACAGTGTTAGAAATAGAATATGCTACTTTTGCGTTAGAGCCTTGATCTGCGTCAGAGGCGCTTATTGTGGTTAGAATTGTGCCCGGAGACGCATTCTCTGTAATCGCAGCCTTATAAACAGGCTGAGCACAAACAGGAGCATTATCATTAGCGTCCAGCACGGTTATACGTATCTGCACAGTGGCAGACATTTGCGGATCGCCGCCATCCATTGCCGTTAATAACAAAGAAATCTCATCCTGTTTTTCTCTATCTAGTGGTTTCTGTAGAACCATTTCTACGTTTTTGCTACCATCTGGCAAATTATGCAATTTTAAGAGGAAATTATCAGTTGGTTTAAGCGAATATCCTTGTAGACCATTAACACCAACATCCGGATCAATTGCTCTCTCCAACACAAACCTTGCACTAGGAAGAGAAGACTCAATTATCTCGAACCTCATTTCACTCTTTGTAAAGCTCGGTGCATTATCGTTAATATCCGTGATCTCCACCGTGATATGATAAAATTCCATGGGGTTTTCCAGGATGATCTGGAAATGTAACGCGCAAGGGCTTGTCTTGCCGCACAGCACTTCGCGATCTATTCTTTCTTTAATAAGGAGGACTCCTCTTTCTTTATTCAGCTCAATGTATTCGGCGCTGTCTCCAGTATACACACGAGCATTTCCCATTTTTAGTCTATTTAGGTCCAATCCCAAATCCTGCACTATATTACCGACCAGCGATCCTTTAGTCATTTCCTCGGGAATGGAATAGCTAACCTGCCCATACACTGAACCGAAAGAAAGGACAGATACAAATAGCCTTACTTGCCATATCATTGTTCGACCCCACATTGTCCTAGAGAAATCAGGAGGCAAAAGAAATACAATCCTTAATGGAATAAGTAATATCCAGTAACTGCTTTGCAATCCCAGTTATTGTCGGAAAATATTCATCGTCAGTAATTGTGCTGCAAAGGCTTAGTAGCTTGCAACACGAATGGTTATTGGAGACTTACTGCACGATACGTACAGCTCTTTCTCTCTCGTTACTGGAAAATTACAGGGGAGGTCCTGCACGAATTGTGCTCCAAAACAGGATCACACCGATCAACAGCGGCGCGCTGAGTTCGAGTACAGAACTGCGAAGTAATTTTTAAAAACGCGGATACTGGAGGCCTATTTATGATATAACAAGTTAAGAGCACGCACATACAATTTTGATAAGAATTACGATTAAATATAGTAATATTTTCATATTTGGAATTAGAAACGCATTTTTTTGCGCAGCAAAATGCTTTCAGCAACACTTGATTGGTTTAATCCCTAAACTGAGAACAAAACAAACCCCCCAAAAATAATTTTACAATCTTTGTTACACCGAAATTTGCATTTCTACCCATGTCTAATGCTCCAAGAGAACCAATCAAGACAAAGATATGATCAGGGAACTGGGAAATATGCAACATAATTCAGAAACAAATGACTGAATATGAAGATAGTGGGCTATTACCCTAATATTGTGTACACACACACACACACACACACACACACAATATAATATATATATATATATATATATATATATATATATATATATATACTAGTATACTCAAGCTATCTGTATCATATGCTGTAGCCAGAGGATTACTATCTTGATCATATAAAATAAAAGAAATGTTAAGAAGAAAGAGATGTAATATTACTTGATAGTGGTCCTTGTGTACAATACCTATTCAATAAAGGAAATGCAGAGAAGTGGAATCAAGTCGGAAAATCTCACCTGATTATCCAATTCATCATTGGTTCCTTTCTCTGGTGCGTACTGTAGGGTTTGAGTTCCACAGGCGTCCAGACTAATAATGCTCTGACTACAAGGTCTGATGAACTTCATGTCACTTTTTCTGGAGTCAGTAGTTCTGCACACCTCGTAATTATATGCACGCTGAAGAGTTCCGGTTCCTCCCACGTCTGCGTAAAGCGGTGGATAATAGGGGATAACTGGGAGATTTCCGTTTGATTTATAAAACAATCGTTCGCGTCTCCATCTATAGCACTTCACTGACACCATGGCAATGATTGAGACAATAAGGAGGAATGAAACCACCGCAAGGGCCAAGACTAAATAAAAAGTAAGGTTGTCATTGTAATCCTTGTCCTGCGGAAAGTCAGCGAATTCTGAAAGTACCTCCGGGAAGCTATCAGCTACCGCTACGTTTACATTGACTGTAGCCGAGCGAGAGGGCTGTCCGTTGTCCTCCACTACAACAGTAAGTCTTTGTTTGACAGCATCCTTATCAGTGACCAAACGTAATGTTCGTATTTCTCCATTCTGCAGGCCCACTTCAAACAAGGCTTTGTCTGTCGCTTTCAGTAGTTTATACGACAGCCAGGCATTCTGTCCAGAGTCCACATCAACAGCGACCACTTTAGTGACGAGATAACCAACATCTGCGGAACGAGAAACCATTTCAGCCACATGTGAAACACCGGTTTGCACTGGATAGAGGATCTGAGGCGCGTTATCGTTCTGGTCTTGGATAAATATCTTCACCGTCACATTACTACTCAGAGGGGGAGAGCCTCCATCTTGCGCTTTTACGCGGAACTGGAAATCCTTAATCTGCTCGTAGTCAAAAGAGCGCACTGCGTGGATAACACCACTGTCAGAGTTCACAGACACGTAGGAGGAGATGGACACACCATTAACCTTTGCTTCTTCTAATATATAAGAAACACGCGCGTTCTGGTTCCAGTCTGCGTCTTTGGCTCTCAGTGATAAAATAGAAATGCCCGGGGTATTGTTTTCTACAATAAATGCCTGATATGAGCTTTTTTCAAATATGGGAAAATTGTCATTAATATCAGATACTTTCAATGTCAGAGTCAAATTACTGGAAAGTGAGGGCACGCCGTTGTCTATAGCGATTACAGTGATATTATATTCTGGTGTTGTTTCTCGATCTAATGCAGTGTCCGTCAGCAGGCTATAGTAATTACTCGATGACGATGTAAGTCTAAATGGGATATCGTCACTTATTTGGCAGTTGACCTGGCCGTTGTTTCCCGAATCCGCATCATGAACATTAATGACAGCTACAACTGTGGCAGGCAAGACGTTCTCCGGCACAGATTTCGAGGATGACATTACAGCTATTGTTGGTATGTTATCATTGACATCAATAATTTCGATTATAATTTTTGCAGTATCGATAAGACCACCCCCATCTCTGGCTTGGATATTTAGTTGATAGTTTTTGGATTTTTCGTAGTCAATTTGTCCAATTAACGTTATTTCTCCAGTAAATTCATTCATAACAAATATGTCGTCCACGCCGTCAACACTGTTAGAAAATGAATAAATAACGTGGGCATTCGATCCTTCATCCGCATCGGACGCGCTTACTGTGGTAACAAGGGAACCTTTTTGACTATTTTCTGATATAGAGGCTTTGTAAACCGCCTGCGTAAATCTAGGCGGATTGTCGTTACTGTCAAGCACGGTTACATGAATCTTAGCAGTACCTGACATCTGGGGATCCCCACCGTCTACCGCAGTTAGCAGCAAGAACATTTCCGCTGATGTTTCCCTGTCCAGCTGTGTCCGCAGTACCATCTCTACATGCTTACTGCCGTCTGACTGTGGCTGAACCTTTAGCATGAAATGTTCGGTGGGTTTCAGAGTGTAGCTCTGTAGCGTATTAACACCCACATCAGCATCCACTGCGCCATCCAGTACAAACCTTGCGCCCGGAAGAGCCAATTCGCTAATCTCCAGCCTGATTTCATTTTTGGGAAATATCGGAGCGTTGTCGTTTATATCTAAAATTTCCACCGTAACGCCATGAAATTCAATGGGTTCGTCCAGGACAATCTGAAAGTGAACAGAGCACGGCGAGGTCTGTCCGCACAACGCTTCCCTGTCCATTATTTCTTTCACTACCAAAACACCTTTATCACGAATCAACTCGACATACTCACTATTGTCTGTAGCATATATGCGAGCTCTTCCTCTCGCCAACCTTGTGATGTCTAATCCCAAATCCTGAGCGATATTTCCAACGAACGAGCCCTTTGTCATCTCCTCCGGTACGGAATATCGAACATGGCTGAAAACAGTGCCCAGGCAAAATACGCTCACAATGAAGACCCGCACTTGCCATTTCATTGTCAAGATCACAAGAATTCCTTCCATCGTAGAGTAGAAACACATGTATTCCGTATTGAATTATATCTTTAGTACCATACCCCTCGAAGGAAAAGAAGACGAGTATGAAACATTAATAAATTGTTTTCTAAAAGGCAGGCGTGGTATATCGGCGACCAGTTGTGTGTCATGTAGTTTCTCTGCACACTGAATGCGACGCTTTCTCTGCCCCTTGTGAAACGTAATAACATGGGAGGTGCAGCTGAGCCTGTATTTACACACCCCAAGGATCAACAGCGGCACCGTGAGCCCGCCTTCAGCATTACCGTTATAAATTATCACTTAAAATTATTTTAATTGCACATCAATTTAAAAAATAAAAAAACGTCTAGGGAAACAAAACAACATGTTCTAGTCCTTAGTGCAGACAGAATGCCCAAATGAACATGATCGCGGTTACTGTAAATGTTGCATTGCGATTTATTTGCAAAAGAACCAGTGCACCTTCCACCCTTTACATCTTGTACATTATGACGTTAACCGAAGGTCAACTATTTTTATGCTTTGCACTGGGGCATAGCAGCTACGAGCACTGGCTCACCCAGGATTACAGCTGTTTTCTGGGTACCTTAATACTTTTCCACTCGACCCCAGCAAAAATACATCAATGGATAATACACGAAATCAAGATAACAGTGAATACTCCAGATATAAGCATATTTAGATTTATGTTGATTTAATACAGCCTTTTTATCATTAATAAAATTATGTATTGACAGGTTGGAATACTGCATGGCTCATTTTGGCTTTGGCATCTGTATTTAGAGCAGCGGTTTTTATTTAATTTATTTATTTTAAGGGTAGAGCTACTGGCGTAAGGGCAAATGGAAAAGTTCAATACGTGACAAAGCGGTGAGATAATGGATAATGGCTAAAGTGCTCACCTCTTTTGAAGAATCTTCTGTTTCCAACTGTGCTCTCTCCTTGTGCGCATGCGGCATGGTCTCTGTACCACTTGCATCAACACTAACGAGGCTTTGACTCATGGGTCTGAGGTATTTAATGTCACTGTGTCTGGAGTCAGTGGTCCTGCACACCTCGTAATTGTACAAGTGCTGTAGAGTTCCTGTATCTCCAGCGTCTGCGTAACGGGGTGGATAATAAGGAATAACAGGGAGATTGGACTGATAGAAGGTGCGAGATTGTCTCCACCTGTAGACTTTGACTGATATTATAACTACTAAAGATGAAACGAAGAGGAAGCAAACTACTGCCAAGGCTAATACTAAATAAAAAGTCAAGTTGTCATTGTAATTCTTGTCGTGCGTCAAATCAGTGAATTCCGAGAGCACTTCTGGAAAGTTGTCAGCAACCGCCACGTTCACATTCACTGTAGCCGAGCGAGAGGGCTGCCCGTTGTCTTCCACTACAACAGTAAGCCTTTGTTTCACAGGATCTTTATCAGTGACCTGGCGTAAAGTTCTTATTTCTCCATTCTGTAATCCAACTTCAAACAGCGCTCTGTCTGCCTGTTTCAGCAGTTTATACGAGAGCCATGCATTCTGTCCAGAGTCCACATCAACAGCGACCACTTTAGTGACAAGATAGCCAACATCAGCCGAACGAGGTACCATTTCAGCCACAAGGGAGGCAGAAGTCTGTACTGGGTACAGAATCTGGGGCGCATTATCGTTCTGGTCTTGGATAAATATGTTTACTGTAGCATTGCTGCTCATCGGAGGCGAGCCACCATCCTGCGCTCGGATATTAATTTTAAAACTTCTAATATTTTCATAGTCGAAAGACCGCACTGCATAAATAACACCACTTTCAGAATTGATGGAAACTATTGAAGAGGCCGGTGCGCCGTTTATTTCGGTGCCTTCTAAAAGGTAGGTGACACGCGCGTTTTGGCAGCAGTCCGCGTCTAATGCTCTTACTGTGAATACCGACACTCCTGGGGAGTTATTTTCAACTACAGTCGCAGCGTATGAACGTTGTTCAAATATCGGTGCATTGTCATTAACGTCAGACACTTTTAAATATATGGTCTTATTACTAGATAAAGCGGGAGAGCCTTCATCCGTTGCAGTTATAGTAATGTTATATTCCGAAACCAATTCCCTGTCCAGCTTTTCTTCAGTCAACAAAGTATAGTAATTTGTTAAGGATGACTTTATAACAAAAGGACTGTTTTTATTTATGAAACAATTTACCTGACCATTTTGCCCAGAGTCTAAATCTTTAACATTTACAACGGCAATTGTTGTGCCAGGCAGTGCGTCTTCAGAAATATGATTCGTAGATGACGTCAGGGATATAATAGGTACATTATCGTTCACATCAATAATCTCAACAATAAGGGCACAGGAATCGGTCAGACCGCCGCGATCTTTAGCCTCGATGTTAATCTCATACTTATTGGCCTGTTCGAAGTCTATATGTCCTATGACAAAAATGTACCCACTTCTTTCGTCTATTTTAAACAATCCGTTATCGCTTAATGCAATGTGCCTAAAAGCGTACGTAACATCCCCATTAACACCTTTGTCAGCGTCAGTTGCGCTTACGTTTATCACCACGGTTCCATTGGGGGAATTCTCTGGGACAGCAGCTCTGTACAATTTCCGAGTAAAAACGGGAGCATTATCGTTGGCATCGAGAACTTTAATATTTATTTTCATCACTCCAGACTTTTGTGGACTCCCCCCGTCCACTGCAGTCAATATCAGCAACAGCTCCTCCTGTTTTTCCCTGTCCAAAGGAGACTGCAGCATTATTTCTAAATACCTATTGCCATCAGGGCGGCTTTCATGCTTTAAAATGAAATTATCAGTGGGCCTGAGACTATAGCCCTGTATGGTGTTTATTCCAACGTCAGGATCGAAGGCATTGTCAAGTAAGAATCGCGCCCCAGAGTGAGTAGATTCACTGATCTCTATTTTGACCTCATCTTTCGGAAAACTCGGGGAATGATCATTCACATCCATTATCTCTACAGTAACGCGGTACAACTGAATAGGGTTTTCAAGAATAATTTCAAAGCTGAAACTACACGGAGATGTTTGTTTGCATAGAAGCTCCCGATCTATTCTCTCATTTACCGACAATATTCCTTTGTCTGCGTTAAGCTCCACGTACCGACTGCTGTCTCCAGCGATGATGCGAGCTCGTCCGCTCTGCAGCCTCTTAATGTCGATTCCTAAATCATCAGCAATGTTTCCGACAACGGAGCCTTTCGCCATCTCCTCAGGAATTGAATAACGCACTTGACAATAAACGTTACAAATGAAGAGAAGTAAAATCAGCAACAATGCTCTCTGCTCTTTCACAACGCAGCTTTCATTGAAGGCCATTTCTGCCAATCAAAGTGATGTTCTTGGAAATATCAAACGTATAAACAAACAAGGAAAAGCATCGATCTGTACTTCCAGACGCTTAGGTTTGTATTCCAGTCGGCAAAATATATAGAAGACAATCAAGGACAAATACGCATATCCTCAGCTCTTCTTTTCCGCTCGCGCGCGCAGTCTGAAGTAATGCGACCTTTTCTTTACAGCGCAGTGATATGGGAGGTGCTCTAATATGTTCTAGTGCAGAATTTCGCCCTCTTAACCAACAGCGGCACTTACAGCCCAACACGAGAAAGACAACATTCAGTTTTACAGCGAGAGAGTATGTGGTGAACTGGGATTCGTGCAAAGCCTGGAATAGAACCAGCCCTAAATACGACATGGTTCCGCTTCAACTGAAAGAACAATCCGTATGAGGTAAAAATGTAGCTGCTCTGAAGTTAAATACTGTTAAGTGAACGAATGGGCAAATAATTGAGAATATAAGCAAATTAATAAAGAGCAAACATCACTAAGAAGATAGATTCAAACCGACTACTTACAACTTGGCGAACTATAGACACAATTCGAAGTTAACACTGTCTTTCTGCCTTCTTTCATCAATCCAATAGAATATGGCAACTGTAGTCATGATGATGATAACAATACTAATAATAATACTTATTATTATTATTATATTTAGATTAATGATAGTACAAATTTAATCAATGTATTTTTACATTTTAAATGTTAAAATAAAAATAATAATAAGAATAATAACCCTCATCACTATTATTATTATTACATAAAATAATTAGTTAAAATTAATTTGCACTACTATTATTAACAATAATAATAATAATAATAAGTTGGAGTATAGCATACGGTTGCTGTCCATGGTAGGAGTGCTGAAATCGTGCGCGCAAAGTTTCGGTTTTGACAAAGAAAAAAACTATGCATTTAACAAATTATTGATAACATATATAATGCCTTACGAAATAAATTAATCAACCAAACGTGTGTAATCAACTCAAAAAATAAAGCAAAACAATACTGGCCATGTAATATTGTGGAAATTAAGGAAATGCATTCATTTAAAATATCCAAATGACAAAGAAAACCCTCACCTGTAGTGGTGAGTCCGGTTCGTCCAAGATGTTTGTTTCTTTCTGCATGCGCTGTATTGTATCCGTGGAGCTTTGGTCCACTATCAAAACACTTTGACTACAGGGTCTGGTGAACATACTGTCACTCTTTCTGGAGTCAGTGGTCCTGCACACCTCGTAATTATACACGTGCTGTAGAGTCCCGGTACCCCCAGTGTCTGCGTAACGGGGTGGGTAATACGGAATAATTGGCAGATTGGACTGATAGAATATGCGAGATTGTCTCCATCTGTAGACTTTTACAGATATTATAACAAGTAAAGATACAACAAAGAGAAAGGAAACTACAGCCAACGCCAATACTAAATAAAAAGTTAAGTTGTCATTATAATCCTTGTCTTGCGTAAAGTCATTGAATTCCGAGAGCACTTCTGGAAAGCTGTCCGCCACCGCAACGTTCACATTCACTGTGGCTGAGCGAGAGGGCTGCCCGTTGTCCTCCACAACAACAATAAGCTTTTGTTTTACAGCATCTTTATCGGTGACCTGGCGTAATGTTCTTATCTCTCCGTTCTGTGAGCCCACTTCAAATAGTGCTCGGTCTGTCGCTTTCAGAAATTTATATGAGAGCCAGGCATTCTGCCCAGAGTCCACATCAACAGCAACAACTTTAGTCACGAGATATCCAACGTCTGCTGAACGAGGCACAATTTCAGCCACCAACGAGACACTAGTCTCGAGTGGGTACAGAACCTGCGGCGCGTTATCGTTCTGGTCTTGGATCAAGATTTTAACTGACACATTACTGCTTAATGGAGGAGATCCTCCGTCTTGCGCTTTTACGCGGAACTGGAAATCCTTAATCTGCTCGTAGTCAAAAGAGCGCACTGCATGGATGACTCCAGTGTCAGAGTTCACAGACACGTATGAGGAGACTGACAAGCCATTAATGATCGTTTCTTCGAGAATATAAGAAACACGGGCATTTTGGTTCCAGTCTGCGTCAACTGCTTTCAGGGACAGTACAGAGAGACCAGGCTTATTGTTTTCTTTAACATAAGCCTGATATGAACTCTTTTGAAAAATTGGAGAGTTATCATTCACATCAGATATCTTTAAAGTTAGAGTCAGATTACTCGACAAAGGTGGCACTCCTTCATCAGTGGCTGTAATAGTAATACTATATTCAGGATCTCTTTCTCTGTCTAAAACATCATCAGTCATCAGTCGGTAGAACGCGTTGGATGACGCAGTCACTTTAAATGGAATATGTTCGTTGATTGTACAGTGAACAATGCCGTTGTTTCCAGAATCCTGGTCTTTAATGTTGATCATAGCTACCACAGTCCCCGGCTTTGCATCTTCACGTATAGCGCTGGAGGAGGACAGAATAGTGATAACCGGTGCGTTGTCATTCATATCAGCGACGTCGATAATTATTTTACTGGAATCTACCATATTACCATCATCTTTAGCCAATATATTTATTTCATAGTTTTTGGCCTTTTCATAATCAATTTCCCCTGTCACTTTCAATTCTCCAGTTTGTGCATCTAAACTGAAAGGGCTTTCGACACCATCCTTAGAACTTGAAAATGAGTAAGTTACCAATCCGTTTGACCCTTCATCAGCATCAGATGCACTGACAGTGGTTACTAATTTTCCTCTTTGCGCATTCTCTACAACACTAGCAGTATACACGGTTTGGCTAAAAACAGGCGGATTATCATTGGCATCCAGGACAGCAATATGTATTTTTACAGTTCCGGAAAACTGAGGATTCCCCCCGTCTACAGCGGTTAGTAACAAAGAAATGTAATCTTGTCTTTCTCGATCGAGTGGTTTCTCTAGCATCATTTCTACATGCTTCCTGCCGTCTGGCGACGATTGCAGCTTTAGCACGAAATTGTCGGTGGGTTTCAGCATGTAGTTCTGCAGCGTATTTACACCCACATCCAGATCCACAGCGCTCTCAAGTACAAATCTAGTTCCCGGCAGAGCGGACTCAGTTATTTCTAATTGTATCTCGTCGTTTGGGAATACTGGAATATTATCGTTTATATCTAAAATTTCCAATGAAATAGTATATAAATCCATTGGATTATCAATAATCATTTGGAAATTTAAACTGCAGGGCGAGATCTGTCCACATAGATGCTCCCTGTCTATTCGTTCTTTCACAACCAATTCGCCCTTTTCCCGCAGTAGCTCGAGGTACTGAAATCCGTCTTCGGTGAAAATTCTAGCTCCACCTGAAATTAGACGCGTTATATCCAGTCCCAAATCCTGCGCAATATTTCCAACAAACGAACCCTTTGGCATTTCCTCCGGTATCGAGTAGGAGACCTGGCTTCTCGTTTTGCGAATACAGAGAATTACAACAAACAAACACAATACTAGCCATCTCATTGTTCTCACCGAAACTTGACCCATGATCCAAAAGCAAAAATGGTCTATGTCATTCCACAAATTGAATCACAGACGATAGTATATTCCAATTCACTTGCGTATAGAATATTATGTCCTAATTTTAGCAGCAACTGGCCAAAAATATTGTCTTTTTTAAAGTGTGTCCAATCTGCGATGTGTAATCCCAGCACGGTGTACACTGTGAGAGGCCCCCCCGTTTCCCTTCCGCAGCGGAATATGGGTGGTGCTCTCGAGGCTGTATGAACACAGCACTGCCTCAAGGATCAACAGCGGCACCGTGAGCCAGAAAGTAAAGACTGCACCTGCTTTTTAAAATAAACGACATATAGCCATTGACACAGTCGCCACACAAAGACACATACTGATGCATATATGACAAGACAACAACGGTCTCGCGGTACAAGCATTTTAAACTTGCATCACCGTTACTGGTGAATAATATTAAACAGGTAAGAATACAACAAACACGGTATAAGGGCCATAATAAATGTGTGCCTGAAAAGTATGGTGCATCAATATATGGAGACGCCTTGACATATTTATTATAATGAGCCAGTGTGAGTAAAAAAATAACAAAAAAATACACTGTTTATAGTAATGAAAATATTATGTACAACGGCACGACAATTTTTGCTAATGAATTGAACCTGACAAGCTAAAACAGCACACATTTGTGTGACGTTTCATTGTCTGCCATACATTTCTGGTCGTTCTATGCGTAGTCTCTATTTCTAGACGTCAACACTCAGGAGACTTCGTCTGATGACTACGTTGTCACCTTTTGGGGATTCAGTGATCTTGTACACATCCATTCAAGCTCTTCCATTCATTCATTAAAGCCAATATAGCAGGGCACTGAAAATACATCACTGCTCAAAGAGTTACCACAAAACGTTATTATTTTTTCCCCAATCTGAGTACAGCCTACAATGAACAATGTGCAAACCTGCAATTGGATAAACAGAACTGAAGCTAGACCAGATGTAGAACTAAGCTGACTGTCAAACTATCGGCAGGATATATACAATGAAGAGATATGCCATGTTCTGAAACATGAAAATAAGCTATTATGGTCAACAAGCAATGGAAGCAAAACCAAATTGGTACAGTGCAGTTCATAAGTATTTAAACAGTGACACAATTTTTGTTGTTTTGGCTCTTTACTCTAGCACACTGTATTTGAAATGAAAAATAAATATGAGGTTAAAGTCCAGGCTATCTGTTTTACTTTGTGGGTATTTACATGCATTATCAATTTTTATCCAAACTGGAGGGAATTGTAGTCCCACTCTATTTTTTGAGACCAAAAGTAGTTGGACAATTGGCTGCTCCACTGTTTCATGGTCAGATGTGTGTTGTTGCATCATTAGTTCTCGCACAAGGCAGCTAACAAAAAGGCTAGAGTTCATTGTAGATGTGGAATTTTCATTTTCATTTGCAAAGTCTATTGCTGTTGTCACTCAATATAAGGAGCAAAGAAGCGTCAATGCCAGTAAAGCAGGTCATCATGGCATGCAGAAATCTCAATATGCTGATAAGAGACATAGAAAAAACATTGGGTGTGTCAAAATCAACCGTCTGATACATTATTAAGAAGCACAAATGCACAGGTGAGCTTGGCAATAGCAAACAACCTGGTAGAAAATAATTTTAAATTGTGAAGAAAACTCCATTTTCAACTGTTGAACAGATTGAGAACACTCTCCAGCATGTAGGCATAGGTGTGTAAAAGACTAAGAGAAGACAACATCAGCATAACCTCAGAGGGTTCACAGTAAGATGCTAATCTCTGGTAAGCTACAAGAATAGAACAACCAGGTTATATTTTGCTAAAAAAAAAAATAAAATAAAAATAAAAAAAGTACATTAAAAACTATTCTGGAACAAATTCCTATGGACAGATGAGATGAGTATTAACATGTACCAAAGTAATGGAAATAGAAAAGTATGAAGAAAGGAACTGCTCGTGATACAAAGCAACCCCCCCCCCCCCCCCCCCGCCCCCCCCCCTTATCTTTGAAACCTAGCAGACGTACTATTATGGCTTACACATGTATATCTGCCACGGGAATGACTCACTTGTATTTACTGATGATGGCAGCCGCAGGATGAATTCTGAAGTGTACAGAAACATCTTACCTGCTCAGATCCAACCAAATGTCTCCAAGCTCATTGGATGGTGCTTCACCTTGCAACAGGACAATAGCCCCAAACACACTGACCAAGCTACTAATTAGTTATTCAGGACCAGCAAGTGGAAGGTTCCGGACTGGCAAAGTCAATCACCCAACCTGAATCCAACTGAAGATGTGATTCACTAGCTGAAGGCAGGACTGAAGTCAAAAATTCCCTGAAACATGAACTAAAGATGGCTGCAGTAAAGGCCTGGAAAAGGATCATGAGGGAAGTTACCCAGTGCCTGGTGATGTCTATGGATTGCAGACTTAAGGCAATAACAAAGGATTTACAATAAAATAGTAAATATGATGACTTTAAGATCATGTTCATTTGTCCAATTATTTTTGTCCCCTAAAATAGGAGACCACGCATAAAAATGGCCTCAATTCCTGCACGGATCCCTGGATATCTGAATACCCATAAATTCTGGACTTTAGCCTCATATTTGTTGTTCCATTATGAATCCAGTGTGCTGGAATAAGACCCAAAACAACTATATTGTCACTGTCCAAATACTTATGGACTCAACTGCATATCAACGTGATGTCATATCCACACAAAGTCATGTCAGAAAAGCAATATGCGATGTAAATAAGAGCTTAGGGTGCACAGTTTCAACATTGTTTTATCAGAACCTGTTAGAAAACTTACCTTGTCGCTTAAGGTCTCCTCTACGATGTCCGTCCGCTGATGGGGCACTGTATCTATTCCACTTAAGTCATCATGACTAATGGGACCGAGGTACTTAATGTCACTCTTTCTGGAGTCAGTGGTTCTGCACACCTCGTAATTGAACACGTGCGGTAGAGTTCCTGTACCCCCAACATCTGCGTAACGGGGTGGATAGTATGGAATAATTGGCAGATTGGACTGATAGAAGATGCGAGATTGTCTCCATCTGTAGACTTTAATTGAGATGATAACTACCAATGATGAAATGAAGAGGAAGGAAACTACAGCCAAGGCCAATACTAAATAAAAAGTAAGACCGTCATTGTAATCCTTCTCGTGCGTAAATTCTGTAAATTCGGAGAGTACTTCCGGGAAGCTGTCGGCCACCGCCACGTTCACATTGACTGTAGCTGAGCGAGGAGGATGCCCGTTGTCCTCCACTACAACACTAAGTCTTTGTTTCACAGCATCTTTGTCAGTGACCTGACGTAAAGTTCTTATTTCTCCGTTCTGTAAACCAACTTCAAACAGCGCTCTATCTGTAGCTTTCAGAAGTTTATATGAGAGCCAGGCATTCTGTCCGGAATCCACATCAACAGCGACCACTTTAGTGACAAGATATCCAACGTCCGCTGAACGAGGCACCATTTCAGCCACCAGTGAGATCCCAGTCTGTACCGGATATAGAATCTGAGGTGCGTTATCATTCTGGTCTTGAATGAAAACTGTGACGGTAACATTACTTGTCAAAGGGGGTGAGCCTCCGTCCTGTGCTTTCACTAGAAATCTGAACTGCTTCACTTGCTCGTAATCAAAAGATCGTACTGCATAAATAACCCCGCTTTCCGAGTTAATTGAGAAATAAGAAGATATCGGGGTTCCACTGATATGTGTTTCTTCTATGATATACGATATTCGAGCATTCTGATTCCAGTCGGAGTCCATAGCCGTCACTGTAAATATAGACAGTCCAGGAGAATTATTTTCCATGACATAAGTAAAATATGCGCCCTGTCCAAAGACGGGAGCATTGTCATTTACATCGGACACCTTAAGATGTAAGGTTCTGGTACTAGAAATGGGGGGCGAACCGGAGTCAGTCGCAGTTATTGTAATATTGTATTCTGGCACGGTTTCTCGATCAAAGGCGGCGTTGCTGACCAATGTGTAATAATTGGTTAGTGAAGATTTAACCTCAAAAGGGATATTGCCTTCAATCGAACACATTACCCGACCATTCCCCTCGGAATCTGAGTCTTTGACATTTATAATTGCAATCGTAGTGCCCAGAGGAGCGTCTTCAGACACCGGGCTAGAGAATGACATGATATTTATCACAGGAGCATTATCATTTACGTCGAGGACTTCAACAACAACCTTACAGGAATCTACTAGACCACCTTGATCTTTGGCTTCGATTCTGATTTCGTATTTTTTTATTTTTTCGTAGTCAATTTGTCCTACAACGGAGATCGCACCAGTGCTTTCGTTTAGATCGAACATACCCACATTTCCCTTAAGATTTAAAAATGAATATGTTATTAATCCATTTAAATCGCTATCTGCATCACTGGCATTTACCGTTGTGATGTATGCGCCCTTCGACGCGTTTTCAAGCACAGTCGCTCTATACACCGACTGGTTAAAAACGGGTGCATTGTCATTAGCATCTAAAACGGTAACATCTATATTCACTGTACCCGATTTCTGCGGATCGCCGCCATCCACAGCCACTAACTTTAGGGAAAGACGAGGTTGCTCCTCTCGGTCTAAAGGCTTCTGAAGGACCATTTCCGCGAGTTTAACCCCATCTGGATTCGCGTGCTGCTTCAGAATAAAATTATCCGTCGGTGTTAAAATATAATTCTGAAGAGAGTTTACTCCAACGTCAGGGTCCTCTGCGCTCCCCAAGAGGAAGTGCGCACCCAACGCAGCCGATTCGCTTATTTCTAATCGAATTTCATTACTCGGAAACGTCGGAGCATTGTCGTTTACATCCAAAATTTCAACAGTGACACGGTGCAGTTCCATTGGATTTTCAAGAATGATCTCGAAACTGAAGCTACATGGCGAAATCTCACCACAAAGCTGCTCTCGGTCTATCCTCTCGCCGACAATCAACACTCCTTTGTCTGTCATTAGCTCTGCGTATTGAATGCTGTCTCCAGTAACGATACGCGCCCGACCTACCTGCAATCTTTTCACATCTAAGCCCAGGTCCTGAGCGATATTACCAATAAATGACCCCTTCCTCTGTTCCTCTGGAATAGAATAACGAATCTGTCCGCTTGACGGAGTGAAGTACATAACGTATATGAGCAGTACTTGCCATTTTAGTGTCGAGAAAAATTTCCACCTCATGTTTTTGTACAATAAATCCTCTTCTTTCCGTGATCAGTCGAGAATTCTACTTTGCATATATCCTCGCCGCGGTTGGATTAATCACAGCGACGCTAAGTAATGCTGCTATTTAAAAAACCCAGACCAAGTTAGACCTGCGCGAGGTGTTCGAAGAAACCACGCTCTTGGAGCCCTTTGAGTCTCTATGCCCTGGTTCTCCTTACAGAGACAGTAATATGGGAGGGCCATCTGCTGATAGCACAACAAATTATTGATTCCACCGACCAACAGCGACACTCACAGTCGAAACACAGAACAAAAATAAGATTATAAAATAATAAAATGCAACAACTAATATTATTTTTTTATAATAATATACAGATAATGTCTAACATTCCGCATAAGTACAACATTAATTATAAAGATTGTTAGTTTCAGAATGTTATTTGGCAAATGAATGTTCAAAGCCGCAATGTGGATAACTAAAAGAATGCAAACTTCAGCAAATAAAAAGTTAATAATTATGACGTTCCATAATTATCAACATGTTTTGTGCAGGCTGCAAAATTCTTAAATTGGTAGTCATAAAGCGAGTCAATTGCGTCAACTGAACTAAGGAATTGCTGTCCATGACAATGGTGCTGAATCTGAGAGCTGCTCTTTTCAACTCACCGTGTTAATTCAATAACGGTACGTTACAGTATAGACTAAACAAAACTTCCTACGAAAGACATCATTGAACAACATATATAAAGTTGTGAAACTGATTTCTCGGCTAAATAAATACTTATTAAATCAAAGAAAAGTTAACCATTAAGGAAACTGCAAGATAAACGATAAAAAAGAAGAAAAAAACATGGTAGCGTTGACAGTTTCAAAAATACCACAAGACTGCTGAGGCGCTATAGGTATAGCACAAGAATGCTAGGCGGAAATGCAGTTTACTTGTTAAGGAAATGCAGAGTAAAATGTCTAGTGCTAATTAAACTTTGATAGTGTTAATTCAACCCTTTACAGATAACATTTGGTCCCACATTCCAGACTGTGTGGGTTTTGTAACTCAAATATTGTGGGTTCAATTTACAGGACAGTGCCGCTGTTCCTTTGAGCAAGGTGCTTACCCAGAAAATAACCAGCTACATAAATAAACTGCATGCAAACGTGTAAAAGATCTATGCAAGTCGCTGTGGCTAAGAGCGTGTGCTCAATGTAGATATGTAATATAAAAATGAATATTAGAAAACTGCATTTACAAATGATGTAGATTCGTTCATTCTATAAGTTAAAAAATCGTTAATTCCACTTCAAAAATCAAAATGAGAAAGACACAATCTCACCTGCCGCGGTGATTCTGGCTCGTCCAAGATGTTTGTCTCTTTCGGCACCCGCTGCAAGGTTTCTGAAGAGCTGGCATCCACTATTAAAACGCTCTGACTGCAGGGTCTGATGAACTTACAGTCACTCTTTCTGGAATCTGTGGTCCTGCACACCTCGTAATTGTACATGTGCTGTAGAGTTCCTGTACCTCCAGCGTCTGCGTAACTGGGTGGATAATACGGAATAACTGGCAGATTGGATTGATAGAAGATGCGCGACTGTCTCCATCTGTAGACTTTTACTGATATTATTGCCACCAAAGATGAAACGAAGAGGAAGGAAACTACAGCCAATGCCAATATTAAATAAAACGTTAAGTTTTCGTTGTAATCCTTTTCGTGCGTAAATTCAGTAAATTCAGAGAGCACCTCCGGGAAGCTATCCGCCACCACCACGTTCACATTGACTGTGGCTGAGCGAGAGGGCTGCCCGTTGTCCTCCACTACAACAGAAAGCCTATGTTTCACAGCATCTTTATCAGTGACCTGGCGTGAAGTTCTTATTTCACCATTCTGCAGGCCCACTTCAAACAACGCCCTGTCTGCCACTTTCATTATTTTATATGAGAGCCAGGCGTTCTGTCCAGAGTCCACATCAACAGCGACTACTTTGGTGACAAGATAACCAACATCTGCTGAACGAGGCACCATTTCAGCCACCAGAGAAACGCCAGTTTGCATTGGGTAAAGAATCTGAGGACTGTTGTCATTCTGGTCTTGGATAAAGATGTTTACTGTTACATTACTATGTAATGGAGGAGAGCCACCATCTTGCGCCTTGACAATGAGTTTAAACTGTTTCATTTGCTCATAATCAAACGATCTGACTGCGTATATAACTCCACTGTCCGACTTCACAGAAACATATGCAGAGATCGGTGCTCCCGCCACATCAGTTTCTTCTAATATGTAGGATATTCTGGCATTCTGATTCCAGTCAGAATCATGAGCTTTCACGGTACATAAAGACACGCCGGGGGAATTGTTTTCGGCAATATAGGAGGTGTAGATGTCCTGATGAAATGTTGGAGCATTGTCATTCACATCTGATACTTTAAGGTTCAACATTTTTGAAGTTGAAAGAGGTGGTGAGCCCAGGTCAGTTGCAACTATTGTGATATTATATTCACCAATTTTTTCACGATCAAGACCGGCATCAGATACCAAAGTGTAATAATTTCTTAAAGACGATTTTACCTTGAAGGGGGTGTTTTGGTTAATTGAACAGCTGATCTGGCCATTTTCACCAGAATCAACGTCTTTGACATTAAAAATGACTATCGTAGTTCCGGGAGGAGAATCTTCCGGTATTGGGCTGGAGAATGACATGATATTTATTACAGGAGCGTTGTCATTGACATCGACTACTTCCACGACAACTTTGCTGGAATCGGTTAGACCACCTTGATCTTTGGCTTCGATTCTAATTTCGTATTTTTTTATCTTTTCATAATCTAATTGTCCTGAAACTGATATAGTGCCAGTGTTTTCACTGAGGCTGAAAATGTCTGCCACATTCCCATTCAGGTTTGAAAATGAATAGGTTATTAAACCGTTTGACCCACTATCTGCATCACTCGCATTTACAGTTGTGATATACGTGCCTTCAGAAGCATTTTCCAAAACAGTCGCTCGGTACACCGACTGGTTAAATACCGGGGGGTTGTCATTAGCGTCAAGCACAGTCAGTTCGATATTCACTGTTCCAGATTTCTGAGGATTGCCGCCATCCACGGCTATTAATTTTAGAGAAAGGCGTGGCTGTTCTTCTCTGTCTAAGGGTTTCTGAAGGACCATTTCTGCATATTTAATCCCATCTGGATTTTCGTGCTGCTTCAGAATGAAATTGTCATTCGGTGTTAAAATATAATTTTGAAGAGAGTTTACACCCACATCAGAGTCAACCGCGCTACCTAAAACAAAACGCGCACCCGACGCAGCCAATTCGCTTATTTCAAGTTTAATTTCATTCTTTTGAAAAACCGGAGCATTGTCGTTTACATCAAGAATTTCTACAGTAACGTGATGCAGTTCCATTGGATTCTCAAGGATAATTTCGAAACTGAAGCTACAAGGAGAAACCTCTCCACAGAGTTCCTCCCTGTCTATTCTTTCTTTTACAACCAAAACCCCTTTGTCTGTCTTTAGCTCTGCGTACTGATCGCTGTCCCCGGTCACGATACTGGCCCGACCTGACTGCAGTCTTTTTAGCTCCAATCCGAGGTCTTGGGCGATATTGCCTATTAGTGATCCCTTTTTCATTTCCTCTGGAATAGAATAGCGAATCTGTCCATAAGCAGCACGTCCAATACACGAAAGCAATAATATCAGTACTTGCCATCGAAGTCTCGTACACTTCTGCAATCCGTAAATATCCGCATGAGCCAAAGCTGTATTTCCCATATTCCTGTTGCAGGCTTTAACCACAGCAAATAAAATAAAATCAAATTCAAATAAATGCGATGAAAAGATAAATTCTTGACTGTATCTCCATCAACCACACGTAACAGAAATCCAAGCGCTATTTCGACTGTGAGTCTGTCTGACCAGCTCTAAGTATCCGTTTCTGTCAACACGGAGATATGGGAGGTCCTTCGGAAGACTACCTCATAAATTCACTGCACTATTCAACAGCGGCACTCAGAGTCCAACTCCAGAAGGACATGCGTGACGGTGTACTAAAATAAAATTCCAAACGAGTTATTTTTCGTCTAATAATAATAATAATAATAATGATCAATATAGGGCGATACAGCACAAAGTGCTTACATACAATTAAAAGAACTTGGTTAAAATGATCAGGAGCTTAAAAAAAAAAACACAAGGAACAGAAACAATAAAACAAAACAAGAAAAATAATTTACCCGGGCACTATAAATTACTCAGCCTTGTTTGCGGTGTAGATAATCAACGCAAATCCTTTAACTGATTAAACCCTTAAATGCTTGTGATAATGCTTAGCAGTTAAGAATACGACGAATTTCCTCACGAAATTGGAACAATAATCAAGGTTGATGCATCATTTAAAATATGACAAAGAGAGCAATTAAACATATAAAGCTTCACCAACACATCAGCATATTGGAGGTTTTATATACAATGCAATGTATGTTTACTGTGTGCACCCATGTTAAGTTACGTAAGCCTAAATGGGACAAAAAGTCCGTCCATAAAATATACCCATGGAAGTAAATAAATCCTTTAAAAAATTATCTCACCTGTAATGGCGAGTCCGGCTCGTCCAGGATGTTTGTCTCTTTCTGCACGCGCTGCATTGTCTCTGCACCGCTGGGGTCCACTGATAAAACGCTCTGACTACAGGGTCTCATAAACTTACAGTCACTCTTTCTAGAGTCAGTCGTTCTGCACACTTCGTAATTGTACACGTGCTGTAGAGTTCCTGCGCTTCCAACCGAGTCTGCGTAACGGGGTGGATAATACGGGATAACTGGTAGATTGGATTGATAGAAGATGCGGGATTGTCGCCATCTGTAGATTTTTACTGATATTATTACAACTAAGGATGAAATAAAGAGGAAGGAAACAACAGCCAAGGCCATGACTAAATAAAAAGTGAGGTTGTCGTTGTAATTCCTGTCCTGCGTAAAGTCCGTGAATTCAGACAACACTTCTGGGAATCTATCCGCCAGTGCCACGTTCACATTCACTGTAGCCGAGAGAGAGGGCCGCCCGTTATCCTCCACTACAACAGTAAGTCTTTGTTTCACAGCATCTTTGTCAGTGACCTGACGTAAAGTTCTTATTTCTCCATTCTGTGAGCCCACTTCAAACAGCGCTCTGTCTGTAGCTTTCAGCAGTTTATATGAGAGCCAGGCATTCTGTCCGGAATCCACATCAACAGCGACAACTTTAGTGACAATGAAGCCAACCTCTGCTGAAGGAGGCACAATTTCAGCTGAGACAGCAGTCTGTACCGGGTAGAGAATCTGAGGGGCGTTATCGTTTTGGTCTTGGATAATGACTGCAACCGTCACGTTACTACTCAGTGGAGGCGATCCTCCGTCTTGCGCTTTTACGCGGAACTGGAAACCCTTTATCTGCTCGTAGTCGAAAGAACGCACGGCATGGATTGCTCCGCTCTCTGAATTCACAGAAATGAAGGATGACACCGGAATTCCACCTACCACAGACTCTACTAGGAAGTAGGATATGCGAGCATTCTGATTCCAATCAGAATCACGCGCTCGCACAGAAAATACAGACAACCCTGGCACATTGTTTTCCATCACGTGGGCAGCGTAGGAGCTGTGCTCAAAAACAGGCGCATTATCGTTCACATCTGATATTTTCAGAGTGATGGTTTTGTTGCTGGAAAGCGGAGGTGTCCCTTTATCCACAGCTGTAAATGTGATATTATATTCACCATTGCGCTCCCTGTCCAACGCGCCCTCAGTCAGAAGAGTATAATAGTTTTTTAAAGTAGACTTAATTGTAAATGGGACGTTTGTATTGATTGAACAGTCTATTTGTCCATTCATACCCGAATCTGGATCTTTGACATTAACAATGGCTACAGTCGTGCCGCTCACAGAGTCTTCTGAGATAGGACTGGAGAACGAGGTAACCGCTAGCATAGGGGCATTGTCGTTGACATCAATAACTTCAATAATTACTTTTGCTGAATCCATAAGCCCCCCTTGGTCTTTCGCTTGTATGTTGAGCTCATATTGTTTGTTCTTTTCATAATCAATGTGTCCCATCACTGTTATTGCGCCGTTGTTCTGGTCTATTGAAAATAGTTCTGCAATCTCAGATGAAATGCGAGCGAAATGATACGTCACGTGACCGTACAAACCATCGTCTGCGTCCGCTGCACTCACAGCCGTTACCAGAGTGCCTTTGTGTGCGTTTTCAATGACCTCTGCTTTATATACAGACTGTGTAAAAACTGGTATGTTGTCGTTAAAATCAAGAACCAAAATGATTATTCTAACCGTGCCAGACCTCTGCGGCTCGCCGCCATCCACTGCAGTCAGTGTTAGTACCAGGCTATCCTCTTTCTCTCGGTCTAAAGGCGTGTGCAGAAACATTTCCACGTATTTACTGCCATCTGGGCTGGTCTGGATTTTAATACTGAAATGACTGGTTGGGTTTAATGTATAGCTCTGCAGCGCATTGATGCCGACATCGGGATCTGTGGCGCTCTCTTGTAAAATGCGAGAACCCGGTAGAGCGGATTCAAAAATTTCTAATTTAATCTCATTCTCAGTAAAGCGCGGAGCGTTGTCATTCACATCTAGTATTTCCACCACAACACTGTGCAGCTGCATCGGATTCGACATTATCATTTCAAAGCTTAAACTACACGGGGTCGTTTGCCCGCATAGCTGTTCTCTGTCTATCCTCTCTCTGACAACCAGAATCCCTTTGTCTAAATGTAGTTCAATGTACTCACTGCTGTCGCTGCTTACAATTCGTGCACTGCCGGATTTCATTCTTTTCGGGTCGGTTCCCAAATCCTGAGCTATGTTGCCCACAAACGAACCCTTTTTCGACTCCTCGGGGATAGAATATCGAATCTGCCCAAAAACAATCTCGACGAGGCACAAAACCAAAAATAACTGATTTGGAAAAAAACGAACAGTCCGTGTGATTGAGAAGGCATTCTGCCCTCTGCCATCTCTCTTTAGACGTGAACCCGAACTAAACATGGTAAACGGCGAAATCTGTATCCAAACTTGAACTGGTCGACTAATAAGAATTATATTTGGCTTCGTATTCCATGCAAACAGGTCACACTGCCTGATACTAGTCACAACACGATGACGGCCGAGGAAGTGGCCCGAGCCTCCTTGCCTCTGAATCACATGCAAGGCAAAGAGATGGGCGGTGCAAGACTATTCAACTTCCAAAGCTTTCCTGATCAACAGCGGCACTTAGAGTACAATGTACGCAATGCACACAATGAGTCTAGTATGAACTAATAAAAATAAAAAACACATCTCTTAAAGGCTTTTTTCTCTTCGATTTAGTGCTCTATTCGGCCATTACGCACTTAATTTTAGTCTGAGCGCAGCCTAAATATTCATATATAAGTTTGTGACTTGTACTGTATAGTATCTTTTAATTGTTCATAGGGTTTTTGCTTTTAACTCCAGTGCGATATGCTGAGAACCGACTCCAGCCCCATCGCGTTAACCAGCAACGGCACACAGAGAAATTAAGTGGAATTACATCTCTAAAAAAATGCCATATCCATTCTTAATTGGAGTTGACTATTATTATACATTCACACTTTTATTCTACAATATCGATTACGCAAGCACTTACATCCTAAAAAATATTCATTTATGTTCAATGCATGGTTTAAGTGTTTACCGCAGAGGTCGCAATTGTTTAATTTAATGCTAGATGCATTCAATAATTTGAAAATAACGTTGTTTTACATTTTATAACTTTAGAACGTTTACATCCAATGCTTAGTCGAAATGTAAATGTCGCGTTATCACAGGAGAAAGGTGCACGAGGATGCACAAATAACCGAATATATATTTCATATAAACTGTCAATACAAACCTTGATCAAACACCCACTATCACACTAATATGTTTCAGGACCATTTAACATACATGTAAAAAAAAAATCATTATTTGAAAGAATATTCGATATTCGGCAGCACATTTAAAAAAAACCATATTCATTCATTCATTCATTCATTCATAAAGCAGTAGTAACACTCACCAGCGTTGAAGATGCTCCGGTTGGAGACTGCTCCTTTTGAACATGCGGCATTGTCTCCATATCATTTATGTCAACACTCATGAGGCTTTGACTCATGGGTCTGAGGTACTTAATGTCACTCTTTCTGGAGTCAGTTGTTCTGCACACCTCGTAATTGAACACGTGCGGTAGAGTTCCTGTACCCCCAACGTCTGCGTAACGGGGTGGATAATAAGGAATAACAGGGAGATTGGACTGATAGAAGATGCGAGATTGTCTCCATCGGTACACTTTTATCGATATTATGACGACTAGAGATGAAATGAAAAGGAAGGAAACTACTGACAAAGCCAAAACTAAATAGAAAGTCAAGTCTCCATTGTAATCCTTCTCGTGCGTAAATTCTGTAAATTCGGAGAGCACTTCCGGGAAGCTGTCGGCCACCGCCACGTTCACATTGACTGTAGCTGAGCGTGGGGGTTGCCCGTTGTCCTCCACTACAACAGTAAGTCTTTGTTTCACAGCATCTTTGTCAGTGACCTGACGTAAAGTTCTTATTTCTCCGTTCTGTAAACCAACTTCAAACAGCGCTCTGTCTGTAGCTTTCAGCAGTTTATATGAGAGCCAGGCATTCTGTCCGGAATCCACATCAACAGCGACCACTTTAGTAACAAGATATCCAACACCTGCTGAACGAGGCACCATCTCAGCCACCAGTGAGACCCCAGTCTGTACCGGATATAGAATCTGAGGTGCGTTATCATTCTGATCTTGAATGAAAACTGTGACGGTAACATTACTTGTCAAAGGGGGTGAGCCTCCGTCCTGTGCTTTCACTAGAAATCTGAACTGCTTCACTTGCTCGTAATCAAAAGATCGTACTGCATAAATAACTCCGGTTTCCGAGTTAATAGAGAAATAAGAAGCTATCGGGGTTCCACTGATATGTGTTTCTTCTATGATATAAGATATTCGAGCATTCTGATTCCAGTCGGAGTCCATGGCCGTCACTGTAAATATAGACAGTCCAGGAGAATTATTTTCCATGACATAAGTAAAATATGCGCCCTGTCCAAAGACGGGAGCATTGTCATTTACATCGGACACCTTAAGATGTAAGGTTCTGGTACTCGAGATAGGAGGCGAACCGGAGTCAGTCGCAGTTACTGTAATATTGTATTCTGGCACGGTTTCCCGATCAAAGGCGGCGTTGCTGACCAATGTGTAATAATTGGTTAGTGAAGATTTAATCTCAAAAGGGAGATTACCGTCAATAGAGCACGTTACTCGACCATTCCCTTCGGAATCTGAGTCTTTGGCATTTATAATTGCAATCGTAGTGCCCAGAGGAGCGTCTTCAGACACCGGACTAGAGAATGACATTATATTTATCACAGGAGCATTATCATTTACGTCGATGACTTCAACAACAACCTTACTGGAATCTGCTAGACCACCTTGATCTTTGGCTTCGATTCTAATTTCGTATTTTTTTATTTTTTCGTAGTCGATTTGTCCTCCAACTGAGATCACACCAGTGCTTTCGTTTAGATCGAATATGGCCATATTCCCCTTAAGGTTTGAAAACGAATATGTTAGTAATCCATTTAAACCGCTATCGGCGTCACTGGCATTTACCGTTGTGATATATGTGCCCTTTGACGCGTTTTCAAGCACAGTCGCTCTATACACCGACTGGTTAAAAACGGGTGCATTGTCATTAGCATCTAAAACGGTAACCTCTATATTCACTGTACCCGATTTCGGTGGATCGCCGCCATCCACAGCCACTAACTTTAGGGAAAGACGAGGTTGCTCCTCTCGGTCTAAAGGCTTCTGAAGGACCATTTCTGCGTGCTTAACCCCATCTGGATTCGCGTGCTGCTTCAGAATGAAATTATCTGTCGGTGTTAAAATATAATTCTGAAGAGAGTTTACTCCAACGTCAGGGTCCTCTGCGCTCCCCAAGAGGAAGTGCGCACCCAACGCAGCCGATTCGCTTATTTCAAATCGAATTTCATTACTCGGAAACGTCGGAGAATTGTCGTTTACATCCAAAATTTCAACAGTGACACGGTGCAGTTCCATCGGATTTTCAAGAATGATTTCGAAACTGAAGCTACATGGCGAAATCTCGCCACAAAGCTGCTCCCGGTCTATCCTCTCACCGACAACCAACACCCCTTTGTCTGTCCTTAGCTCTGCGTATTGAATGCTGTCTCCAGTAACGATACGTGCCCGACCTACCTGCAATCTTTTCGCATCTAAGCCCAGGTCCTGAGCTATATTACCAATAAATGACCCCATCCTCTGCTCCTCTGGAATAGAATAACGAATCTGTCCGCTTGCGCGACTGAAGTACATAACGTATATGAGCAGTACTTGCCATTTTAGTGTCGAGAAAAATTTCCACCTCATGTTTGTGTACAATAAATCCTCTTCTTTCTGTGATCAGTCGATAATTCTGCCTTGCATATATCCTCGCTCGGTTGGATTAATCACAGCGACGGTAAGTAATGCTACAATTAAAAAACCCAGACCAAGTTAGACCTGCGCGAGGTGTTCGAAGAAACTACGCTCGTGGAGCCCTTTGGGTCTCTATGCTCTGGTTCTCCTTACAGAGACAGTAATATGGGAGGGCCCTCTGCTGATAGCACAACAAATTATTGATTCCACCGACCAACAGCGACACTCACAGTCGAAACACAGAACAAAAATAAGATAATAAAATAATGAAATGCAATAACTAATATTATTTTTTATAATAATATACAAATAATGTCTAACATTCCGCATAAGTATTGCATTAATTATAAAGATTATTAGTTACAGCATTTTATTTGGCAAATGAATGTTCAAAGCCGAAATGTGGATAACTAATAGAATGCAAACTTCAGCAAATGAAAGGTTAATAATTATGACGTTTCATAATTATCAACATGTTTTGTTCAGGGTGAAAAATTCTTAAATTGGTAATCATAAAGCGAGTAGAACAAGTCAATTGCGTCAGCTTAACTAAGGACATGCTGTCCATGACAATGGTGCTGAATCTGAGAGCCGCTCTTTTCAACTCACCGTGTTAATTCAATAACGGTTACAGTATAGACTAAACAAAACTTCCTACGAAAGACATCATTGAACAACATATATAAAGTTGTGAAACTGATTTCTCGGCAAAATAAATACTTATTAAAGAAAAGTGCACCATTAAGGAAACTGTAAGATAAACGATAAAAAATAAGAAAAAAAAACACGGCAGCGTTGACAGTTTCAAAAATAGCGTAAGACTGCTGAGGCGCTATAGGTATAGCACAAGAATGCTAGGCGGAGATGCAGTTTAATTGTTAAGGAAATGCAGAGTTAAATGTCCAGTGCTAATTAAACTTTGATAGTGTTAATTCAACCCTTTACAGATAACATTTGGTCCCACATTCCAGAGTGTGTGGGTTTTGTAACTCAAATAGTGTGGGTTCAATTTACAGGACAGTGCCGCTGTTCCTTTGAGCAAGGTGCTTACCCAGAACATAACCAGCTACATAAATAAACTGCACGCAAACATATGTAAAAAATCTAAGCAAGTCGCTGTGGATAGGAGCGTGTGCTCAATGTAGAAATGTAATATAACAATGAATATTAGAAAACTGCATTTACAAATGATGTAGATTCATTCATTCTATAAGTTAAAAAATCGTTAATTCCACTTCAAAAATCAAAATGAGAAAGACACAATCTCACCTGCAGCGGTGATTCTGGCTCGTCCAAGATGTTTGTCTCTTTCGGCACGCGCTGCAAGGTTTCTGAAGAGCTGGGATCCACTATTAAAACGCTCTGACTGCAGGGTCTGATGAACTTACAGTCACTCTTTCTGGAATCTGTGGTCCTGCACACCTCGTAATTGTACATGTGCTGTAGAGTTCCTGTACCTCCAGCGTCTGCGTAACTGGGTGGATAATACGGAATAACTGGCAGATTGGATTGATAGAAGATGCGCGACTGTCTCCATCTGTAGACTTTTACTGATATTATTGCCACCAAGGATGAAACGAAGAGGAAGGAAACTACAGCCAATGCCAATATTAAATAAAACGTTAAGCTGTCGTTGTAATCCTTTTCGTGCGTAAATTCAGTAAATTCAGAGAGCACTTCCGGGAAGCTATCCGCCACCACCACGTTCACATTGACTGTAGCTGAACGACAGGGCTGCCCGTTGTCCTCCACTACAACAGTAAGCCTATGTTTCACCGCATCTTTATCAGTGACCTGGCGTGAAGTTCTTATTTCACCATTCTGCAGGCCCACTTCAAACAACGCCCTATCTGCCACTTTCATTATTTTATATGAGAGCCAGGCGTTCTGTCCAGAGTCCACATCAACAGCGACTACTTTCGTGACAAGATAGCCAACATCTGCTGAACGAGGCACCATTTCAGCCACCAGAGAAACGCCAGTTTGCATTGGGTAAAGAATCTGAGGACTGTTGTCATTCTGGTCTTGGATAAAGATGTTTATTGTTACATTACTATGTAATGGAGGAGAGCCCCCATCTTGTGCCTTGACAATGAGTTTAAACTGCTTCATTTGCTCATAATCAAACGATCTGACTGCGTATATAACTCCACTGTCCGACTTCACAGAAACATATGCAGAGATCGGTGCTCCCGCCACATCAGTTTCTTCTAAAATGTAGGATATTCTGGCATTCTGATTCCAGTCAGAATCATGAGCTGTCACGGTACATAAAGACACGCCGGGGGAATTGTTTTCGGCAATATAGGAGGTGTAAATGTCCTGATGAAATGTTGGAGCATTGTCATTCACATCTGATACTTTAAGGTTCAACGTTTTTGAAGTTGAAAGAGGTGGTGAGCCCAAGTCAGTCGCAACTATTGTGATATTGTAGTCCATTATTTTTTCACGATCAAGACCGGCATCAGATACCAAAGTATAATAATTTCGTAAAGACGATTTTACCTTGAAGGGGATGTTTTGGTTAATTGAACAGCTAATCTGGCCATTTTCACCAGAATCAACGTCTTTGACATTAAAAATGACTATCGTAGTTCCGGGAGGAGAATCTTCCGGTATTGGGCTGGAGAATGACATGATATTTATTACAGGAGCGTTGTCATTGACATCGACTACTTCCACGACAACTTTGCTGGAATCGGTTAGACCACCTTGATCTTTGGCTTCGATTCTAATTTCGTATTTTTTTATCTTTTCATAATCTAATTGTCCTGAAACTGATATAGTGCCAGTGTTTTCATTGAGGCTGAAAATGTCTGCCACATTCCCATTCAGGTTTGAAAATGAATAGGTTATTAAACCGTTTGACCCACTATCTGCATCACTCGCATTCACGGTTGTGATATACGTGTTTTCTGAAGCGTTTTCCAAAACAGTCGCTCGGTACACCGACTGGTTAAATACTGGGGGGTTGTCATTGGCGTCCAGAACAGTCACCTCGATATTCACTGTTCCAGATTTCTGAGGATTGCCGCCATCCACGGCTATTAATTTTAGAGAAAGGCGTGGCTGTTCTTCTCTGTCTAAGGGTTTCTGAAGGACCATTTCTGCATATTTAATCCCATCTGGATTTTCGTGCTGCTTCAGAATGAAATTGTCATTCGGTGTTAAAATATAATTTTGAAGAGAGTTTACACCCACATCAGAGTCAACCGCGCTACCTAAAACAAAACGCGCAGCCGACGCAGCCGATTCGCTTATTTCAAGTTTAATTTCATTCTTTTGAAAAACCGGAGCATTGTCGTTTACATCAAGAATTTCTACAGTAACGTGGTGCAGTTCCATTGGATTCTCAAGGATAATTTCGAAACTGAAGCTACAAGGAGAAACCTCTCCACAGAGTTCCTCCCTGTCTATTCTTTCTTTTACAACCAAAACCCCTTTGTCTGTCTTTAGCTCTGCGTACTGATCGCTGTCCCCGGTCACGATACTGGCCCTACCTGACTGCAGTCTTTTTAGCTCCAATCCGAGGTCTTGGGCGATATTGCCTATTAGTGATCCCTTTTTCATTTCCTCTGGAATAGAATAGCGAATCTGTCCATAAGCAGCACGTCCAATACACGAAAGCAATAATATCAGTACTTGCCATCGAAGTCTTGTACACTTCTGCAATCCGTAAATATCCGCATGAGCCAAAGCTGTATTTCCCATATTCCTGTTGCAGGCTTTACCCACAGCAAATAAAATAAAATCAAATTCAAATAAATGCGATGAAAAGATAAATTCTTGACTGTATCTCCATCAACCACACGTAACAGAAATCCAAGCGCTATTTCGACTGTGAGTCTGTCTGACCAGCTCTAAGTATCCGTTTTTGTCAACACGGAGATATGGGAGGTCCTTCGGAAGACTACCTCATAAATTCACTGCACTATTCAACAGCGGCACTCAGAGTCCAACTCCAGAAGGACATGCGTGACGGTGTACTAAAATAAAATTCCAAACGAGTTATTTTTCGTCTAATAATAATAATAATAATAATAATAATAATCAATATAGGGCGATACAGCACAAAGTGCTTACATACAATTAAAAGAACTTGGTTAAAATGATCAGGAGCTAAAAAAAAAAAAAAAACACAGAAACAGAACAGAAACAATAAAACAAAACAAGAAAAATAATTTACCCGGGCACTATAAATTACTCAGCCTTGTTTGCGGTGTAGATAATCAACGCAAATCCTTTAACTGATTAAACCCTTAAGTGCTTGTGATAATGCTTAGCAGTTAAGAATACGACGAATTTCCTCACGAAATTGGAACAATAATCAAGGTTTATGCATCATTTAAAATATGACAAGGAGAGAAATTAAACATATAAAGCTTCACCAACACATCAGCATATTGGAGGTTTTATATACAATGCAATGTATGTTTACTGTGTGCACCCATGTTAAGTTACGTAAGCCTAAATGGGACAAAAAGTCCGTCCATAAAATATACCCATGGAAGTAAATAAATCCTTTAAAAAATTATCTCACCTGTAATGGCGATTCCGGCTCGTCCAGGATGTTTGTCTCTTTCTGCACGCGCTGCATTGTCTCTGCACCGCTGGGGTCCACTGATAAAACGCTCTGACTGCAGGGTCTCATAAACTTACAGTCACTCTTTCTAGAGTCAGTCGTTCTGCACACTTCGTAATTGTACACGTGCTGTAGAGTTCCTGCGCTTCCAACCGAGTCTGCGTAACGGGGTGGATAATACGGGATAACTGGTAGATTGGATTGATAGAAGATGCGGGATTGTCGCCATCTGTAGATTTTTACTGATATTATTACAACTAAGGATGAAATAAAGAGGAAGGAAACAACAGCCAAGGCCATGACTAAATAAAAAGTGAGGTTGTCGTTGTAATTCCTGTCCTGCGTAAAGTCCGTGAATTCAGACAACACTTCTGGGAAGCTATCCGCCAGTGCCACGTTCACATTCACTGTAGCCGAGAGAGAGGGCCGCCCGTTATCCTCCACTACAACAGTAAGCCTTTGCTTCACAGCATCTTTATCAGTGACCTGACGTAAAGTTCTTATTTCTCCATTCTGTGAGCCCACTTCAAACAGCGCTCTGTCTGTAGCTTTCAGCAGTTTATATGAGAGCCAGGCATTCTGTCCGGAATCCACATCAACAGCGACAACTTTAGTGACAATGAAGCCAACCTCTGCTGAAGGAGGCACAATTTCAGCTGAGACAGCAGTCTGTACCGGGTAGAGAATCTGAGGGGCGTTATCGTTTTGGTCTTGGATAATGACTGCAACCGTCACGTTACTACTCAGTGGAGGCGATCCTCCGTCTTGCGCTTTTACGCGGAACTGGAAACCCTTTATCTGCTCGTAGTCGAAAGAACGCACGGCATGGATTGCTCCGCTCTCTGAATTCACAGAAATGAAGGATGACACCGGAATTCCACCGACCACAGACTCTACTAGGAAGTAGGATATGCGAGCATTCTGATTCCAATCAGAATCACGCGCTCGCACAGAAAATACAGACAACCCTGGCACATTGTTTTCCATCACGTGGGCAGCGTAGGAGCTGTGCTCAAAAACAGGCGAATTATCGTTCACATCTGATATTTTCAGAGTGATGGTTTTGTTGCTGGAAAGCGGAGGTATCCCTTTATCCACAGCTGTAAATGTGATATTATATTCACCATTGCGCTCCCTGTCCAACGCGCCCTCAGTCAGAAGAGTATAATAGTTTTTTAAAGTAGACTTAATTATAAATGGGACGTTTGTATTGATTGAACAGTCTATTTGTCCATTCATACCCGAATCTGGATCTTTGACATTAACAATGGCTACAGTCTTGCCGCTCACAGAGTCTTCTGAGATAGGACTGGAGAACGAGGTAACCGCTAGCATAGGCGCATTGTCGTTGACATCAATAACTTCAATAATTACTTTTGCTGAATCCATAAGCCCCCCTTGGTCTTTCCCTTGTATGTTGAGCTCATATTGTTTGTTCTTTTCATAATCAATGTGTCCCATCACTGTTATTGCGCCGTTGTTCTGGTCTATTGAAAATAGTTCTGCAATCTCAGATGAAATGCGAGCGAAATGATAAGTCACGTGACCGTACAAACCATCGTCTGCGTCCGCTGCACTCACAGCCGTTACCAGGGTGCCTTTGTGTGCGTTTTCAATGACCTCTGCTTTATATACAGATTGTGTAAAAACTGGTACGTTGTCGTTAAAATCAAGAACCAAAATGATTATTCTAACCGTGCCAGACCTCTGCGGCTCGCCGCCATCCACGGCAGTCAGTGTTAGTACCAGGCTATCCTCTTTCTCTCTGTCTAAAGGCGTGTGCAGAAACATTTCCACGTATTTACTGCCATCTGGGCTGGTCTGGATTTTAATATTGAAATGACTGGTTGGGTGTAATGTATAGCTCTGCAGCGCATTGATGCCGACATCGGGATCTGTGGCGCTCTCTTGTAAAATGCGAGAACCCGGTAGAGCGGATTCAAAAATTTCTAATTTAATCTCATTCTCAGTAAAGCGCGGAGCGTTGTCATTCACATCTAATATTTCTACCACAACACTGTGCAGCTGCATCGGATCCGACATTATCATTTCAAAGCTTAAACTACACGGGGTCGTTTGCCCGCATAGCTGTTCTCTGTCTATCCTCTCTCTGACAACCAGAATCCCTTTGTCTAAATGTAGTTCAATGTACTCACTGCTGTCGCTGCTTACAATTCGTGCACTGCCGGATTTCATTCTTTTCGGGTCGATTCCCAAATCCTGAGCTATGTTACCCACAAACGAACCCTTTTTCGACTCCTCGGGGATAGAATATCGAATCTGCCCAAAAGCAATCTCGACGAGGCACAAAACAAAAAAAAACTGATTTGGAAAAAAATGAACAATCCGTGTGATTGAGAAGGCATTCTGCCCTCTGCCATCTCTCTTTAGACGTGAACCTGAACTAAACATGGTAAATGGCGAAATCTGTATCCAAATTCGGACTGATCGACTAATAAGAATAATATTTGGCTTCGTATTCCATGCAAACAGGTCTCGCTGCGTGGTACTACTCACAAAGCGATGATGGCCGAGGAAGTGGCCCGAGCCTCCCTGCCTCCGAATCATATGCCAGGCAAAGAGATGGGCGGTGCAAGACTATTCAACTTCCAGAGCTTTCCCGATCAACAGCGGCACTTAGAGTACAATGTACGCAATGCAGACAACGAGTCTAGTATGAACTAATAAAAATAAAAATAAAAACATCTCTTAAAGGCATTTTTCTCTTCGATTTAGTGCTCTATTCGGTCATTACGCACTCAATTTTAGTCTGAGCGCAGCCTAAATATTCATATATAAGTTTGTGACTTGTACTGCATAGTATCTCTTAATTGTTCATAGGGTTTTTGCTTTTAACTCCAGTGCGATATGCTGAGAACCGACTCCAGCCCCATCGCGTTAACCAGCAACGGCACACAGAGAAATTAAGTGGAATTACATCTCTAAAAAAATGCCATACCCATTCTTAATTGGAGTTGACTATTATTACACATTCACACTTTTATTCTACAATATCGATTACGCAAGCACTTACATCGTAAAAAACATTCATTTATGTTCAATGCATGGATTAAGTGTTTACCGCAGAGGTCGCAATTGTTTAATTTAATGCTAGATGCATTCAATAATTAGAAAATAACGTTGTTTTACATTTTCTAACTTTAGAACGTTTATATCCAATGCATAGTCGAAATGTAAATGTCGCGTTATCACAGGAGAAAGGTGCACGAGGATGCACAAATAACCGAATATATATTTCATATAAACTGTCAATACAAACCTTGATCAAACACCCACTATCACACTAATATGTTTCAGGACCATTTAACATACATGTAAAAAAAAAAGCATTATTTGAAAGAATATTCGACAGCACATTTTTAAAAATCATATTCATTCATTCATTCATAAAGCAGTAGTAACACTCACCAGCGTTGAAGATGCTCCGGTTGGAGACTGCTCCTTTTGAACATGCGGCATTGTCTCCATATCATTTATGTCAACACTCGTGAGGCTTTGACTCATGGGTCTCAGGTACTTAATGTCACTCTTTCTTGAGTCAGTTGTTCTGCACACCTCGTAATTGAACACGTGCGGTAGAGTTCCTGTACCCCCAACGTCTGCGTAACGGGGTGGATAATAAGGAATAACTGGCAGATTGGACTGATAGAATATGCGAGATTGTCTCCATCGGTACACTTTTATCGATATTATGACGACTAGAGATGAAATGAAAAGGAAGGAAACTACTGACAAAGCCAAAACTAAATAGAAAGTCAAGTCTCCATTGTAATCCTTCTCTTGCGTAAATTCTGTAAATTCGGAGAGCACTTCCGGGAAGCTGTCGGCCACCGCCACGTTCACATTGACTGTAGCTGAGCGTGGGGGTTGCCCGTTGTCCTCCACTACAACAGTAAGTCTTTGTTTCACAGCATCTTTGTCAGTGACCTGACGTAAAGTTCTTATTTCTCCGTTCTGTAAACCAACTTCAAACAGCGCTCTATCTGTAGCTTTCAGCAGTTTATATGAGAGCCAGGCATTCTGTCCGGAATCCACATCAACAGCGACCACTTTAGTAACAAGATATCCAACATCTGCTGAACGAGGCACCATCTCAGCCACCAGTGAGACCCCAGTCTGTACCGGATATAGAATCTGAGGTGCGTTATCATTCTGGTCTTGAATGAAAACTGTGACGGTAACATTACTTGCCAAAGGGGGTGAGCCTCCGTCCTGTGCTTTCACTAGAAATCTGAACTGCTTCACTTGCTCGTAATCAAAAGATCGTACTGCATAAATAACTCCGGTTTCCGAGTTAATAGAGAAATAAGAAGCTATCGGGGTTCCACTGATATGTGTTTCTTCTATGATATAAGATATTCGAGCATTCTGATTCCAGTCGGAGTCCATAGCCGTCACTGTAAATATAGACAGTCCAGGAGAATTATTTTCCATGACATAAGTAAAATATGCGCCCTGTCCAAAGACGGGAGCATTGTCATTTACATCGGACACCTTAAGATGTAAGGTTCTGGTACTCGAGATAGGAGGCGAACCGGAGTCAGTCGCAGTTACTGTAATATTGTATTCTGGCACGGTTTCCCGATCAAAGGCGGCGTTGCTGACCAATGTGTAATAATTGGTTAGTGAAGATTTAATCTCAAAAGGGAGGTTACCGTCAATAGAGCACGTTACTCGACCATTCCCTTCGGAATCTGAGTCTTTGGCATTTATAATTGCAATCGTAGTGCCCAGAGGAGCGTCTTCAGACACCGGACTAGAGAATGACATGATATTTATCACAGGAGCATTATCATTTACGTCGATGACTTCAACAACAACCTTACTGGAATCTGCTAGACCACCTTGATCTTTGGCTTCGATTCTAATTTCGTATTTTTTTATTTTTTCGTAGTCGATTTGTCCTGCAACTGAGATCACACCAGTGCTTTCATTTAGATCGAATATGGCCATATTCCCCTTAAGGTTTGAAAACGAATATGTTAGTAATCCATTTAAACCGCTATCTGCATCACTGGCATTTACCGTTGTGATGTATGTGCCCTTTGCCGCGTTTTCAAGCACAGTCGCTCTATACACCGACTGGTTAAAAACGGGTGCATTGTCATTAATATCTAAAACGGTAACCTCTATATTCACTGTACCGGATTTCTGTGGGTCGCCGCCATCCACAGCCACTAACTTTAGAGAAAGACGAGGTTGCTTCTCCCAGTCCAAAGGCTTCTGAAGGACCATTTCTGCGTGCTTAACCCCATCTGGATTCGCGTGCTGCTTCAGAATGAAATTATCCGTCGGTGTTAAAATATAATTTTGAAGAGAGTTTACTCCAACGTCAGGGTCCTCTGCGCTCCCCAAGAGGAAGTGCGCACCCAACGCAGCCGATTCGCTTATTTCAAATCGAATTTCATTTTTCGGAAACGTCGGAGAATTGTCGTTTACATCCAAAATTTCAACAGTGACACGGTGCAGTTCCATCGGATTTTCAAGAATGATTTCGAAACTGAAGCTACATGGCGAAATCTCGCCACAAAGCTGCTCTCGGTCTATCCTCTCGCCGACAACCAACACCCCTTTGTCTGTCCTTAGCTCTGCGTATTGAATGCTGTCTCCAGTAACGATACGCGCCCGACCTACCTGCAATCTTTTCGCATCTAAGCCCAGGTCCTGAGCTATATTACCAATAAATGACCCCTTCCTCTGTTCCTCTGGAATAGAATAACGAATCTGTCCGCTTGCGGGACTGAAGTACATAACGCATATGAGCAGTACTTGCCATTTTAGTGTCGAGAAAAATTTCCACCTCATGTTTGTGTACAATAAATCCTCTTCTTTCCGTGATCAGTCGAGAATTCTACCTTGCATATATCCTCGCTCGGTTGGATTAATCACAGCGACGCTAAGTAATGCTACTATTTTAAAAAACCAGACCAGGTTAGACCTGCGCGAGGTGTTCGAAGAAACTACGCTCGTGGAGCCCTTTGAGTCTCTATGCCCTGGTTCTCCTTACAGAGACAGTAATATGGGAGGGCCCTCTGCTGATAGCACAACAAATTATTGATTCCACCGACCAACAGCGACACTCACAGTCGAAACACAGAACAAAAATAAGATTATAAAATAATAAAATGCAACAACTAATACTATTTTTTTATAATAATATACAGATAATGTCTAACATTCCGCATAAGTACAACATTAATTATAAAGATTGTTAGTTTCAGAATGTTATTTGGCAAATGAATGTTCAAAGCCGCAATGTGGATAACTAAAAGAATGCAAACTTCAGCAAATGAAAAGTTAATAATTATGACGTTCCATAATTATCAACATGTTTTGTGCAGGCTGCAAAATGCTTAAATTGGTAGTCATAAAGCGAGTCAATTGCGTCAACTTAACTAAGGAATTGCTGTCCATGACAATGGTGCTGAATCTCAGAGCTGCTCTTTTCAACTCACCGTGTTAATTCAATAACGGTACGTTACAGTATAGACTAAACAAAACTTCCTACGAAAGACATCATTGAACAACATATATAAAGTTGTGAAACTGATTTCTCGGCTAAATAAATACTTATTAAATCAAAGAAAAGTTTACCATTAAGGAAACTGCAAGATAAACGATAAAAAAGAAGAAAAAAACATGGTAGCGTTGACAGTTTCAAAAATACCACAAGACTGCTGAGGCGCTATAAGTATAGCACAAGAATGCTAGGCGGAAATGCAGTTTACTTGTTAAGGAAATGCAGAGTAAAATGTCTAGTGCTAATTAAACTTTGATAGTGTTAATTCAACCCTTTACAGATAACATTTGGTCCCACATTCCAGACTGTGTGGGTTTTGTAACTCAAATATTGTGGGTTCAATTTACAGGACAGTGCCGCTGTTCCTTTTAGCAAGGTGCTTAACAAGAAAATAACTAGCTACATAGATAATCTGCACGCAAACATGTGTAAAAAATCTATGCAACTCACTGTGGCTAAGAGCGTGTGCAGGAAGAAATGTAATATAACAATCAATCGTTCATTCTATAAATTATAAAATCGTGAATTCCATTTCAGAAATTAAAATGACAAAGACACAATCTCACCTGCAGCGGTGATTCTGGCTCGTCCAAGATGTTTGTCTCTTTCGGCACGCGCTGCAAGGTTTCTGAAGAGCTGGGATCCACTATTAAAACGCTCTGACTGCAGGGTCTGATGAACTTACAGTCACTCTTTCTGGAATCTGTGGTCCGGCACACCTCGTAATTGTACATGTGCTGTAGAGTTCCTGTACCTCCAGCGTCTGCGTAACTGGGTGGATAATACGGAATAACTGGCAGATTGGATTGATAGAAGATGCGCGACTGTCTCCATCTATAGACTTTTACTGATATTATTGCCACCAAAGATGAAACGAAGAGGAAGGAAACTACAGCCA
This sequence comes from Anguilla anguilla, assembly GCF_013347855.1. Taxonomy (NCBI): domain Eukaryota; kingdom Metazoa; phylum Chordata; class Actinopteri; order Anguilliformes; family Anguillidae; genus Anguilla; species Anguilla anguilla. Next base: position 9,942,021 of record NC_049203.1, read on the forward strand.
ATGCCAATATTAAATAAAACGTTAAGTTGTCGTTGTAATCCTTGTCGTGCGTAAATTCTGTAAATTCAGACAGCACCTCCGGGAAGCTATCCGCCACCACCACGTTCACATTGACTGTAGCTGAACGACAGGGTTGCCCGTTGTCCTCCACTACAACAGTAAGCCTATGTTTCACCGCATCTTTATCAGTGACCTGGCGTGAAGTTCTTATTTCACCATTCTGCAGGCCCACTTCAAACAACGCTCTATCTGCCACTTTCATTATTTTATATGAGAGCCAGGCATTCTGTCCAGAGTCCACATCAACAGCGACAACTTTCGTGACAAGATAGCCAACATCTGCTGAGCGAGGCACCATTTCAGCCACCAGAGAAACGCCAGGTTGCATTGGGTAGAGAATCTGAGGAGTGTTGTCATTCTGGTCTTGGATAAAAATGTTTACTGTTACATTACTATGTAATGGAGGAGAGCCCCCATCTTGCGCCTTGACAATGAGTTTAAAATGTTTCATTTGCTCATAATCAAACGATCTGACTGCGTATATAACTCCACTGTCCGACTTCACAGAAACATATGCAGAGATCGGTGCTCCCGCCACATCAGTTTCTTCTAAAATGTAGGATATTCTGGCATTCTGATTCCAGTCAGAATCGTGAGCTTTCACAGTACATAAAGACACGCCTGGGGAATTGTTTTCGGCAATATAGGAGGTGTAGATGTCCTGATGAAATGTTGGAGCATTGTCATTCACGTCTGATACTTTAAGGTTCAACGTTTTTGAAGTTGAAAGAGGTGGTGAGCCCAAGTCAGTCGCAACTATTGTGATATTGTAGTCCATTATTTTTTCACGATCAAGACCGGCTTCAGATACCAAAGTGTAATAATTTCTTAAAGACGATTTTACCTTGAAGGGGATGTTTTGGTTAATTGAACAGCTGATTTGGCCATTTTCACCAGAATCAACGTCTTTGACATTAAAAATGACTATCGTAGTTCCGGGAGGAGAATCTTCCGGTATTGGGCTGGAGAATGACATGATATTTATTACAGGAGCGTTGTCATTGACATCGACTACTTCCACAACAACTTTGCTGGAATCGGTTAGACCACCTTGATCTTTAGCTTCGATTCTAATTTCGTATTTTTTCATCTTTTCATAATCTATTTGTCCTGAAACTGATATAGTGCCAGTGTTTTCATTGAGGCTGAAAATGTCTGCCACATTCCCTTTCAGGTTTGAGAATGAATAGGTTACTAAACCATTTGACCCACTATCTGCATCACTCGCATTTACAGTTGTGATATACGTGCCTTCTGAAGCGTTTTCCAAAACAGTTGCTCGGTACATCGACTGGTTAAATACCGGGGGGTTGTCATTAGCGTCAAGAACAGTCACCTCGATATTCACTGTTCCAGATTTCTGAGGATTTCCGCCATCCACGGCTATTAATTTTAGAGAAAGGCGTGGCTGTTCTTCTCTGTCTAAGGGTTTCTGAAGGATCATTTCTGCATATTTAATCCCATCCTGATTTTCGTGCTGCTTCAGAATGAAATTATCATTCGGTGTTAAAATATAATTTTGAAGAGAGTTTACACCCACATCAGGATCATCCGCGCTACCTAAAATAAAACGCGCACCCGACGCAGCCAATTCGCTTATTTCAAGTTTAATTTCATTCTTTTGAAAAACCGGAGCATTGTCGTTTACATCAAGAATTTCTACAGTAACATGATGCAGTTCCATTGGATTCTCAAGGATAATTTCGAAACTGAAGCTACAAGGAGAAACCTCTCCACAGAGTTCCTCCCTGTCTATTCTTTCTTTTACAACCAAAATCCCTTTGTCTGTCTTTAGATCTGCGTACTGATCGCTGTCCCCGGTCACGATACTGGCCCGACCAGACTGCAGTCTTTTTAGCTCCAATCCGAGGTCTTGGGCGATATTGCCTATTAGTGATCCCTTTTTCATTTCCTCTGGAATGGAATAGCGAATCTGTCCATAAGCAGCACGGCCAATACATGAAAGCAATAATATCAGTACTTGCCATCGAAGTCTCGTACACTTCTGCAGTCCGTAAATATCCGCATGAGCCAGAGCTGTATATCCCATATTCCTGTTGCAGGCTTTACACACAGCAAATAATATAAAACCAAATTCAAATAAATGCGATGAAAAGATAAATGCTTGACTGTATCTCAATAAACCACACGTAACAGAAATCCTAGCGGTATTTCGACTGTGAGTCTGTCTGTCTAGCTCTAAGTATCCGTTTCTGTCAACACGGAGATATGGGAGGTCCTTCGGAAGACGACCTCATAATTTCACTGCACTATTCAACAGCGGCACTCAGAGTCCAACTCCAGAAGGACATGCGTGACGCTGTACTAAAATAAAATTCCAAACGAATTATTTTTCGACTAATAATAATAATAATAATAATAATCATCTATATAGGGCGATACAGCACAAAGAGTTTACATACAATTAAAATAACTTGGTTGAAATGATCAGGAGCTAAAAAAGCACAAGGAACAGAAACAATAAAACAAAACCAGAAAAAATAATTTACTCGGGTACTATAAATTACTCAGCCTCGTATGCGGTGTAGATAATCGACGCAAATCCTTTAACTGATTAAACCTGTAAGTGCTTGTGATAATGCTTATCAGTTAAGAACACGACGAATTTCCTCACGAAATTGGAACAATAATCAAGTTTTATGCATCATTTAAAATATGACAAGGAGAGCAATTGAACATGAAAAGCTTCACCAACACATCAGTACATTGGAGGTTTTATATACAATGCAATGTATGTTTACTGTGTGCACCCTTGTTTAGTTACGTAAGCCTAAATGGGACAAAAAGTCTGCCCATAAAATATACCCATGGAAGTAAATAAATCTTTTTTAAAATTATCTCACCTGTAATGGCGAGTCCGGCTCGTCCAGGATGTTTGTCTCTTTCTGGACGCGCTGCATTTTTACTGATATCATTACAACTAAGGATGAAATAAAGAGGAAGGAAACAACAGCCAAGGCCATGACTAAATTAAAAGTAAGGTTGTCGTTGTAATTCCTGTCCTGCGTAAAGTCAGACAACACTTCTGGGAAGCTATCCGCCAGTGCCACGTTCACATTCACTGTAGCCGAGAGAGAGGGCCGCCCGTTATCTTCCACTACAACAGTAAGCCTTTGCTTCACAGCATCTTTATCAGTGACTTGACGTAAAGTTCTTATTTCTCCATTCTGTGAGCCCACTTCAAACAGTGCCCTATCTGTGGCTTTAAGCAGTTTATATGAGAGACAAGCATTCTGTCCGGAGTCGACATCAACAGCGACAACTTTAGAGACAATGAAGCCAACCAATGAAGCTGAAGGAGGCACAATTTCAGCTGAGACAGCAGTCTGTACCGGGTAGAGAATCTGAGGGGCGTTATCGTTTTGGTCTCGGATAATGACTGCAACCATCACGTTACTACTCAGGGCGGTGCAAGGCTATTCAACTTCCAGAGCTTTCCTGATCAACAGCGGCACTTAGAGTACAATGTACGCAATGCACAAAATGAGTCTAGTATGAACTAATAAAAATAAAAAACACATCTCTTAAGGCATTTTTCTCTTCGATTTAGTGCTCTATTCGGCCATTACGCAGCCTAAATATTCATATATAAGTCTGTGTCTTGTACTGTATAGTATCTCTTAATTGTTCATAGGGTTTTTGCTTCTACCTCCAGTGCGATATGCTGAGAACTGACTCAAGCCCCATCGCGTTAACCAGCAACGGCACACAGAGAAATTAAGGAGAACTACATCTCTAAAAATAAAATGCCATATTCATTCTTAATTGGAGCTGACTATTATAAATTCACATTTTTGATCTACAATATCGATTACGCAAGCACTTACATCCTAAAAAATATTTATTTATGTTCAATGCATGGTTTAAGTGTTTACCGCAGCGGTCGCAAGTGTTTAATTTATTGCTAGATGCATTTAATTATTTGAAAATAACTTTGTTTTAAATTTTATAACTTTAGAACGTTAATGTCCAATGCATAGTCGAAATGTAAATGTCGCATTATCACAGGAGAAAGGTGCACGAGGACGCACAAATACCTATCACCCTAATATGTTTCAGGACCATTTAACAGGTATGCATGTAAAAAAAAAACACATTATTTGAAAGAATATTCGACAGCACATGTTTTAAAAAATCACATTCATTCATAAAGCAGTAGTAACACTCACCAGCGTTGAAGATGCTCCGGTTGGAGACTGCTCCTTTTGAACATGCGGCATTGTCTCCATATCATTTATGTCAACACTCATGAGGCTTTGACTCATGGGTCTCAGGTACTTAATGTCACTCTTTCTGGAGTCAGTTGTTCTGCACACCTCGTAATTGAACACGTGCGGTAGAGTTCCTGTACCCCCAACGTCTGCGTAACAGGGTGGATAATAAGGAATAACAGGGAGATTGGACTGATAGAAGATGCGAGATTGTCTCCATCGGTAGACTTTTATCGATATTATGACGACTAGAGATGAAATGAAGAGGAAGGAAACTACCGCCAAGGCCAAAACTAAATAAAAAGTCAAGTTGTCGTTGTAATCCTTTTCGTGCGTAAATTCAGTGAATTCCGAGAACACGTCTGGAAAGCTGTCCGCCACCACCACATTGACATTTACTGTAGCGGAGCGAGAGGGCTGCCCGTTGTCCTCCACTACAACAGTAAGCCTATGTTTCACAGCATCTTTATCGGTGACCTGGCGTAAAGTTCTTATTTCACCATTTTGTAAACCCACTTCAAACAGCGCCCTATCTGTTGCTTTTACTAGTTTATATGAGAGCCAGGCATTCTGACCAGAGTCCACATCAACGGCCACTACCTTAGTTACCAGATAGCCAACATCTGCTGAACGAGGAACCATTTCAGCCACCACAGTGGCACCAGTATGAACTGGGTAGAGAATCTGAGGTGCGTTATCGTTCTGGTCTTGAATAAAGATTTTAACAGTTGTGCTGCAGCTTTGAGGTGGTGAGCCCCCATCTTGTGCTTTGACAAGCATTTCAAACGACTTGATCTGTTCGTAATCAAACGAGCGCACTGCATACATCACACCTGTGTCAGAATTGACAGAAATTAAGTCGGAAATAGGAGAGCCATTTACTTGTGTATCTTCAAGGAAATAAGAGACTCGAGCATTTTGATTCCAATCTATGTCGCTGGCGTGAACAGAAGCTACTGATACTCCTGGAGAATTGTTCTCTATCAAGGTAGTTTCATACCTGTTTTGCTCAAATACTGGTGCGTTGTCGTTCACATCTGTCACTTTTACCATAAATGTCTTATTACTGCGGAGAGACGGAACGCCTTGATCTTCTGCTGTGATTGTAATGTTGTACTCAGAGACAGTCTCGCGGTCTAAAATGCTGTCAGTTACCAAAGTATAATAATTTGTCAATGAAGATTTTATCTTGAAAGGTAATGATGGGCTAACAGTGCAGTTGACCTGTCCATTCTTCCCCGAGTCCAAGTCTTTAACGCTAATGATAGCAACGGTAGTGCCTGGCACAGAATCTTCTGAGATCATATTAGAAAAAGATGTCATCGCTATAACGGGAGGGTTATCATTAACATCGATTACTTCAATTATTACTTTGCATGAGTTAGATAGAGATCCTTTGTCTTTCGCGATTACATTCATTTGATGATGTTTGGACTTTTCAAAATCTATATTACCCAAAACTTTAATTTCTCCATTGTCGGGATTCATGGAAAACAAGCTGATATTCTGCTGTGTGGCCTGATCAATGTAATACGTAATATCGCCATTGGTGCCCTCGTCTGCGTCAGTCGCGCTGACGGCCATAACTAATGTTTCCTTTGGAGAATTCTCTATGACGGAGGCTTTGTATACGGCCTGCTTGAAAACAGGCGCATTGTCATTGGCATCTTGAACAATGACTCGTATATTCACAGTCCCCGTCCGCCTAGGGTTCCCCCCGTCAGCTGCAGTCAGTGTTAAAAACATCTCGCTCTGCTTTTCCCTATCAAGGGGACTCTGCAGAACCATCTCTGCATATTTACTCCCGTCGGCGTGGCTTTGCTCTTTAAGATTAAAATGTGTGGTGGGTTTCAGACTGTAGCTTTGAAGCGTATTTACACCCACGTCGGCATCCACGGCGCTGCCCAAAATAAAATGAGCTCCGATCACCGCCACTTCGCTTATATCCAGTGTAATTTCTTTAGTTGAAAATACGGGAGAATTGTCGTTAATATCAAGAATCTCCACTGTAATACTGAACAATTCCATTGGATTTTCCAGGACCATTTCGAAACTGAAGCTGCAAGGAGACGTCTGACCGCACAGCTCCTCTCGGTCTATGCGTTTTTTCACCAGCAGAATCCCTTTGTCCGCATTCAGGCCCACACAGTCACTGCTGTCCTCGGTAACAATACGAGCACGACCCGATTTAAGCCTCCTTACATCCAATCCCAAATCCTTTGCAATATCCCCTATCAGAGACCCTTTCACCATTTCTTCTGGAATCGAGTATCTGACTTGTGCCAAAACCCCATTAAAAACAATCACACACACGAACAACTGTACCTGCCACTGGAGCGAACGTTGCTGCTGCTGCAGAACCATTTCAGTCCTAATGATATAAATAAGTTGTCCAGTAAAATATTAAATACGAAATAAATCCGCAACTGGCTTCACTTACGATAAAACAAATCGAGCAATCCGTGGTGTGTAGGCTACTTTGAACAATGCTGGTTCGGAAAGATAGTGGAAAATCTGTCCTCTCCTCTGCTCATGTTAAATACAATTTGATGGGAGGGGTTGTGAAAGTACAGCAAACCTCTGTCTTATTGACCAACAGCGGCACTCAGAGTCCACAATGGAGACTGGCAGCCCTATACGGGATACAGCTTGAAACTAGGAAGTGTGACATTTCTCAGACCAAGAGGAATAAGACGTTCGTCTGTGTTTTAGGTTTATCTGAGCACTGTATGTCATGTTTTAACACGTTTTAACACTTCTTTATCAAGAATGTTAAATGTGTAATTTGAATCACACTTGGACTGGTGTTTGTGTCTTTGCCACAATATTTTTGAGCGATCAAAAGAGAGATGAGATGGAAAGAAGAATAAAGAGAGGGCCAAGTTGTTTTTTTAAGAATGCAGAAAAATATGTGTACCAATGCTTTTAATATGGCTTGTTTAATATTACTTATTAGAAATTTCAATAATTTAGAACACATACGGATTTTTAGAACAAAAATGTGCTCTACTCATTTGCGTATGCTCACGTATTTACGGTTAGAATTTACGTAGAAAAGGTTTTTTGTCGACATTATTATTATTATTATTATCAATTTGATCAAGAGTAGCTACTGCAGCTATTATAATTATAATGCTACGAGTACTATAGTTACTGCATGCAAACATTAATCTTAATACAATGTTTATCTGTGGTGACTTCACAATTCAAAATTCTATGTTCTGGCCTTGCCAAGTTTTCCTTCAAATGGGATACTTATTGGTTGATTGTTCCCTAATCTTTTCACATGCTGAAATATCATCAGCGTATTCGATATTTCAAAAAAGGCCAGTGTAGCTGAGCAGAGACATTAGGTATTTCAGCACCACATGAGCGGACAGCGACACAGCAGAGAGCCATTGCTAAACCACAGCAGTACACAGCCCCCAGCAGCCAAATAAACACATGCATATGTCCATAAATACACATGTACCCAAATTTACTGGAGTATGATCATGTTATGCTCAGTCACAACTGTCATCACAATTACACAGTTAAACACTGTTTAATAACTTTTCATGATAACACAACATCCACGCAAGGTCAAACATCAAATACAGGAAAACACTGAAAACATATGAATAGTTTAAATCTACAATATTATAATTATTCGCCTCGTCACAATTTACTTACCAAAGTTGGTTGATCTGCGCCCTCGACTGACATTGTTTCATTTGGCATTGTCTCAGTACCATCTATGTCAACACTCATGAGGCTTTTACTGATGGGTCTGAGGTATTTAATGTCACTCGTTCTGGAGTCAGTGGTCCGGTAAAGTTCGTAATTATAAACGTGCTGTAGAGTTCCTGTACCTCCAGCGTCTGCGTAACGGGGTGGACAATAAGGAATAACTGGCAGATTGGACTGATAGAAGATGCGAGACTGTCTCCATCTGTAGACTTTTACAGATATTATTACTACTAAAGATGAAATGAAAAGGAAGGAAACTACTGCCAAAGCCAAAACTAAATAGAAAGTCAAGTCTCCATTGTAATCCTTCTCGTGCGTAAATTCTGTAAATTCGGAGAGCACTTCCGGGAAGCTGTCGGCCACCGCCACGTTCACATTGACTGTAGCTGAGCGTGGGGGTTGCCCGTTGTCCTCCACTACAACACTAAGTCTTTGTTTCACAGCATCTTTGTCAGTGACCTGGCGTAAAGTTCTTATTTCTCCGTTCTGTAAACCAACTTCAAACAGCGCTCTGTCTGTAACTTTCAGCAGTTTATATGAGAGCCAGGCATTCTGTCCGGAATCCACATCAACAGCGACCACTTTAGTGACAAGATATCCAACATCTGCTGAACGAGGCACCATCTCAGCGACCAGTGAGACCCCAGTCTGTACCGGATATAGAATCTGAGGTGCGTTATCATTCTGATCTTGAATGAAAACTGTGACGGTAACATTACTTGTCAGAGGGGGTGAGCCTCCGTCCTGTGCTTTCACTAGAAATCTGAACTGCTTCACTTGCTCGTAATCAAAAGATCGTACTGCATGAATAACTCCGGTTTCCGAGTTAATAGAGAAATAAGAAGCTATCGGGGTTCCACTGACATGTGTTTCTTCTATGATATAAGATATTCGAGCATTCTGATTCCAGTCGGAGTCCATAGCCGCCACGGTAAATATAGACAGTCCAGGAGAATTATTTTCCATGACATAAGTAAAATATGCGCCCTGTCCAAACACGGGAGCATTGTCATTTACATCGGACACCTTAAGATGTAAGGTTCTGGTACTAGAAATCGGAGTCGAACCGGAATCAGTCGCAGTTATTGTAATATTATATTCTGGCACGGTTTCTCGATCAAAGGCGGCGTTGCTGACCAATGTGTAATAATTGGTTAGCGAAGATTTAATCTCAAAAGGGAGATTGCCTTCAATAGAGCACGTTACCCGACCATTCCCCTCGGAATCTGAGTCTTTGACATTTATAATTGCAATCGTAGTGCCGAGTGGAGCGTCTTCAGACACCGGACTAGAGAATGACATGATATTTATCACAGGAGCATTATCATTTACGTCAATGACTTCAACAACAACCTTACTGGAATCTGCAAAACCACCTTGATCTTTGGCTTCGATTCTAATTTCGTATTTTTTTATTTTTTCGTAGTCGATTTGTCCTGCAACTGAGATCACACCAGTGCTTTCATTTAGATCGAATATGGCCATATTCCCCTTAAGGTTTGAAAACGAATATGTTATTAATCCATTTAAATCGCTATCTGCATCACTGGCATTTACCGTTGTGATGTATGTGCCCTTTGCCGCGTTTTCAAGCACAGTCGCTCTATACACCGACTGGTTAAAAACGGGTGCATTGTCATTAACATCTAAAACGGTAACCTCTATATTCACTGTACCGGATTTCTGTGGGTCGCCGCCATCCACAGCCACTAACTTTAGAGAAAGACGAGGTTGCTTCTCCCAGTCCAAAGGCTTCTGAAGAACCATTTCTGCGTGCTTAACTCCATCTGGATTCGCGTGCTGCTTCAGAATAAAATTATCCGTCGGTGTTAAAATATAATTTTGAAGAGAGTTTACTCCAACGTCAGGATCTTCTGCGCTCCCCAAGAGGAAGTGCGCACCCAACGCAGCCGATTCGCTTATTTCAAATCGAATTTCATTTTTCGGAAACGTCGGAGAATTGTCGTTTACATCCAAAATTTCAACAGTGACACGGTGCAGTTCCATCGGATTTTCAAGAATGATTTCGAAACTGAAGCTACATGGCGAAATCTCGCCACAAAGCTGCTCTCGGTCTATCCTCTCGCCGACAACCAACACCCCTTTGTCTGTCCTTAGCTCTGCGTATTGAATGTTGTCTCCAGTAACGATACGTGCCCGACCTACCTGCAATCTTTTCGCATCTAAGCCCAGGTCCTGAGCTATATTACCAATAAATGACCCCTTCCTCTGTTCCTCTGGAATAGAATAACGAATCTGTCCGCTTGCGGGACTGAAGTACATAACGCATATGAGTAGTACTTGCCATTTTAGTGTCGAGAAAAATTTCCACCTCATGTTTTTGTACAATAAATCCTCTTCTTTCCGTGATCAGTCGAGAATTCTACTTTGCATATATCCTCGCTCGGTTGGATTAATCACAGCGACGCTAAGTAATGCTACTATTTAAAAAAACCAGACCAGGTTAGACCTGCGCGAGGTGTTCGAAGAAACTACGCTCGTGGAGCCCTTTGGGTCTCTATGCCCTGGTTCTCCTTACAGAGACAGTAATATGGGAGGGCCCTCTGCTGATAGCACAACAACTTATTGATTCCTCCGACCAACAGCGACACTCACAGTCGAAACACAGAACAAAAATAAGATAATAAAAATAATAAAATGCAACAACTAATACTATTTTTTAGAATAATACACAAATAATGTCTAACATTCCGCATAAGTACAGCATTAATTATAAAGATTATTAGTTTCAGCATTTTATTTGGCAAATGAATGTTAAATGCCAAAATGTGGATAACTAAAAGAATGCAAACTTCAGCAAATGAAAGGTTAATAATTATGACGTTCCATAATTATATAACATGTTTTTTTCAGGGTGGAAAATAACCAGCCACATAAATAAACTGCACGCAAACAAGTGTAAAAAAAAAATCAATGCAAGTCGCTGTGGCTAAGAGCGTGTGCTCAATGTAGATATGTAAAATATAACAATGAATATTAGAAAACTGCATTTACAAATTATATAGATTCGTTCATTCTATAAGTTATAAAATCGTTAATTCCACTTCAGAAATCAAAATGACAAAGACACAATCTCACCTGCAGCGGTGATTCTGGCTCGTCCAAGATGTTTGTCTCTTTCGGCACGCGCTGCAAGGTTTCTGAAGAGCTGGGATCCACTATTAAAACGCTCTGACTGCAGGGTCTGATGAACTTACAGTCACTCTTTCTGGAATCTGTGGTCCTGCACACCTCGTAATTGTACATGTGCTGCAGAGTTCCTGCACTTCCAGCGTCTGCGTAACTGGGTGGATAATACGGGATAACTGGCAGATTGGATTGATAGAAGATGCGCGACTGTCTCCATCTGTAGACTTTTACTGATATTATTGCCACCAAGGATGAAATGAAGAGGAAGGAAACTACAGCCAAAGCCAGTATTAAATAAAAAGTCATATTTTCGTTGTGTTCCTTCTCCTGCGTTGTAAAATCAGTGAATTCTGAGAGCATTTCAGGGAAGCTATCCGCCACCGCCACGTTCACATTGACTGTAGCTGAGCGTGCAGGCTGTCCGTTGTCCTCCACTACAACAGTAAGTCTTTGTTTTACAGCATCTTTGTCAGTCACCTGGCGTAAAGTTCTTATTTCTCCATTCTGTAGGCCCACCTCAAAAAGCGCCCTATCTGTCGCTTTCATCAGTTTGTATGAGAGCCATGCATTCTGTCCAGAGTCCACATCAACAGCGATTACTTTGGTGACAAGATAGCCAACATCTGCTGAACGAGGCACCATTTCAGCCACCAGAGAGACACCAGTCTGTACTGGATAGAGAACCTGTGGCGCGTTGTCGTTCTGGTCTTGAATCAAGACTGTAATCGTGACATTGCTACTGAGAGGGGGAGAACCCCCGTCCTGAGCTTTCACGAGAATCCTAAATTGTCTTATTTGTTCATAATCAAAAGCTCTCTCGGCGTAAACAACTCCAGTTTCTGAGTTAATGGTAACGTAAGTGGAAGCAGTTACCCCGCCGACATACGTTTCTTCTAGAAGATATGATATTCGAGCGTTTTGACTCCAGTCAGAGTCTTTAGCCTTCACTGTAATAATAGATTTTCCAGGTGAGTTATTTTCCATAACATAAGACGTATATGAGCTCTGCGTAAAAACTGGAGCATTGTCATTCACATCAGACACCTTAAGCGTCAACCTTTCTGTGCTACCCAGAGGCGGCGAACCAGAGTCCGTAGCCGTTACAGTTATATTGTATTCTGAAACAGTCTCTCTGTCCAAAACACCGTCAGTAACAAGAGTGTAATAGTTTCTCAAGGATGATGCTATTTTAAATGGCAGGTTTTGATTTATTGAACATACTACTTCACCGTTGTTCTCCGAATCCAAATCTTTCACATTTATTATTGCTACTGTTGTTCCAGATGGAGCATTCTCTGGTATAGGGCTGGAAAACGACATTACATTTATTATAGGCTCATTGTCATTCACATCAATCACCTCAACGACAACTTTGCTAGAATCCGCAAGCCCCCCCTGATCTTTTGCTTGGATGCTTATCTCGTATTTTTTTACCTTCTCAAAATCTACTTGGCCACTTACGGATATTACACCAGTATTTTCATCTAAATGAAACATGTCGCCAACATTACCTTTGAGATTGGAAAAATAATAACTTACTTGACCATATGAACCAATATCTGCATCAGTCGCATTCACTACAGTCACCAATGTGCCTTTTGGCGAAGATTCAAACACACGAGCTGTGTAAACCGACTGGTTAAACACAGGGGCATTGTCATTAGCGTCAATAACAGTAACATCGATGTTAACAGTTCCAGATTTCTGTGGATTGCCCCCATCCATTGCTATTAATTTTAAAGAAAGGCGTGGCTGTTCTTCTCTATCTAACGGTTTTTGAAGGACCATTTCAGCATATTTAACTCCATCCGGACGTTCATGTTGTTTCAGAATGAAATTATCAGTCGGCGTTAAAGCGTAATTCTGAAGAGAATTTATTCCCACATCAGGGTCATCCGCGCTACCTAATACGAAGCGCGCCCCTGGTGACGCCGTTTCGCTAATTTCCAGCTTGATTTCATTATTTTGAAACGTCGGGGGATTATCGTTGATATCTAAAATCTCTACAGTAACACTATGTAGCTCCATTGGTCTCTCAAGAATAATTTCGAAACTGAAGCTACAAGGAGATACCTCACCACAAAGCTGTTCTCGGTCTATTCTCTCACCGACAACCAAAACCCCTTTGTCTGTATCTAGCTGTCCGTACTGAATGCTGTCTCCAGTAACGATACGGGCCCGTCCTTCCCGCAGTCTTTTTAGCTCAAGGCCTAAATCTTGGGCAATATTGCCGATGAACGATCCTTTTTTCAATTCTTCTGGTATGGAATAGCGAATCTGTCCATATATTGCTACAATATTATAACCCGTCAAAATCAACAGCAGTACTTGCCCTTTCATCGTACACCAAAGTGTCATGTCTCTCGTCCGCAGCTGCACAAAAACTTGATATATTATCCTCGAGAATAAATTATTCAGAAACGGAGATCTTCAAAAATGTAAATCTGTATTTGTTCATCCTTATATAAACAGATGAACTGAAATATCCATTAGGTTGCGGAGGGCGATCTGAATGCTTCTGAATGCAGCTTGTATAGCATGGCGATATGGGAGGGTTTTCCTGATACCAGACCAAGCAATCGGACTTTTAGCCAATAGCGGCACTTACAGTTCACACAACGAACAGCTGACAGTGTGCATATCGTACTATATTCTAAAAAGTAATTTTAATGGGACTATAATAATAATAATAATAATAATAGTAGTAGTAGTGGTTCAATTAAAATGACTTTTTACAAAATAGTACAATCTTACAATAGTATAATAATGATGAGTATAATAATGATGATGATGATGATTATTATTATTACTATTATTATTATTATTATTAGTAGTAGTAGTAGTATGGGTAGTCCTCGCGGTAACATGCTGAAAAAACAGAAGCAGCATAAACGTACAGAGCATAGTAAAAATAAGCTAAAACTATTTTTAAAATAAAAATAGGATTGTAAAAAATGATGTGTCTCTTAACAGAAATGAAAGTTGTCAGAATAACTTAACCGGAAAAAACTTGAGAAAAGCGGAACTCAAACGCATTGAGAACGCTGTCAAAACGCATATCGTATGCCGTATTTACTGTTATGTTTACCAGTTGTGCTGATACTCATTTTAGGAGTCTTAAAGTTAAACTCTGCAACCTCTGGTGGGACTTTGGGGATTTCAATGTTTTATTATGGGGTACAACTTTTACACGGCAAGGGTGCACAAATCTATCCACCACATAATTGGGATGGAAAAAATGGGAAAAAAGGAGCCAAACCACGATTCTTCCAGGTTGCAATGAATAATAGAGGTCCTCTTTTCTAGGGTAAATTATAGCTACTCGGTCTAATGCATAGAACTCAAGTGATAAAAACCGTGTACAAATAAAGCGATAGGATTATCAAAAAGTCAGGTTACACTTACCAAAGATGTGGCCTCTCCATTATCAGATGATGTTTTGGCCTTAGGTATAGTCTCTGCACCGCTGGCATCGACACTTAGGAGGCTTTGACTGATGGGTCTTAGATATTTGATGTCACTCTCCCTGGAATCAGTCGTCCTGCACACCTCGTAATTGTAAACGCGCTGCAGAGTCCCTGTACCTCCCGCGTCTGCATAACGGGGTGGATAATATGGAATGATTGGCAGATTCGACTGATAGAAGAGCCGCGATTGTTTCCATCTGTAGACTTTAATTGAGATTATAACGACCAAGGATGAAACGAAGAGGAAGGAAACTACAGCCAATGCCAATATTAAATAAAAGGTTAAGTTGTCATTGTAATCCTTGTCGTGCGTAAATTCAGTAAATTCTGAAAGCACTTCCGGGAAGCTATCCGCCACAGCCACGTTCACATTGACTGTAGCTGAGCGAGAGGGCTGTCCGTTATCCTCCACTACAACAGTAAGTCTTTGTTTCACAGCATCTTTATCAGAGACCTGGCGTGAAGTTCTTATTTCTCCATTCTGTAGGCCCACTTCAAATAGTGCCCTATCTGTCGTTTTCAACAGTTTGTATGAGAGCCATGCATTCTGTCCAGAGTCCACGTCAACAGCGACAACTTTAGTGACGAGATAGCCAACATCTGCTGAACGAGGCACCATTTCAGCCACCAGAGATACGCCAGTTTGCATTGGGTAGAGAATCTGGGGAGTGTTGTCATTCTGGTCTTGGATAAAGATGTTTACTGTTGCATTATTAGTTAACGGAGGAGAGCCACCATCTTGCGCCTTGACAATGAGTTTAAACTGTTTCATTTGCTCATAATCAAACGATCTGACTGCGTATATAACTCCACTGTCCGAATTCACAGAAACATATGCAGAGATCGGTGCTCCCGCCACATCAGTTTCTTCTAATATGTAGGATATTCTGGCATTCTGATTCCAGTCAGAATCATGAGCTTTCACGGTACATAAAGACACGCCTGGGGAATTGTTTTCGGCAATATAGGAGGTGTAGATGTCCTGATGAAATGTTGGAGCATTGTCATTCACATCTGATACTTTAAGGTGCAACGTTTTTGAAGTTGAAAGAGGTGGTGAGCCCAGGTCAGTCGCAACTATTGTGATATTATAGTCCACAGTTTTTTCACGATCAAGACCGGCATCAGATACCAAAGTGTAATAATTTCTTAAAGACGATTTTACCTTGAAGGGGATGTTTTGGTTAATTGAACAGCTGATTTGGCCATTTTCACCAGAATCAACGTCTTTGACATTAAAAATGACTATTGTAGTTCCGGGAGGAGAATCTTCCGGTATTGGGCTGGAGAATGACATGATATTTATTACAGGAGCGTTGTCATTGACATCGACTACTTCCACGACAACTTTGCTGGAATCGGTTAGACCACCTTGATCTTTGGCTTCGATTCTAATTTCGTATTTTTTAATCTTTTCATAATCTATTTGTCCTGAAACTGATATAGTGCCTGTGTTTTCACTGAGGCTGAAAATGTCTGCCACATTCCCTTTCAGGATTGAAAATGAATAGGTTATTAAACCATATGGCCCACTATCTGCATCACTCGCATTTACGGTTATGATATACGTGCCTTCAGAAGCATTTTCCAAAACAGTCGCTCGGTACACCGACTGGTTAAATACTGGGGGGTTGTCATTGGCGTCAAGAACAGTCACCTCGATATTCACTGTTCCAGATTTCTGAGGATTGCCGCCATCCACGGCTATTAATTTTAGAGAAAGGCGTGGCTGTTCTTCTCTGTCTAAGGGTTTTTGAAGGACCATTTCTGCATATTTAATCCCATCTGGATTTTCGTGCTGCTTCAGAATGAAATTGTCATTCGGTGTTAAAATATAATTTTGAAGAGAGTTTACACCCACATCAGGGTCATCCGCGCTACCTAAAACAAAGCGCGCACCCGACGCCGCCGATTCACTAATTTCAAGTTTAATATCGTTTTTTTGAAAAACCGGAGCATTGTCGTTTACGTCAAGAATTTCTACAGTAACGTGATGCAGTTCCATTGGATTCTCAAGAATAATTTCGAAACTGAAGCTACAAGGAGAAACCTCTCCACAGAGTCCCTCCCTGTCTATTCTTTCTTTTACAACCAAAACCCCTTTGTCTGTCTTTAGCTCTGCGTACTGATCGCTGTCCCCGGTCACGATACTGGCCCGACCTGACTGCAGTCTTTTTAGCTCCAATCCGAGGTCTTGGGCGACATTGCCTATTAGTGATCCCTTTTTCATTTCCTCTGGAATAGAATAGCGAATCTGTCCATAAGCAGGACGGCCCATACATGAAAGCAATACTATCAGTACTTGCCATCGAAGTCTCGTACACTTCTGCAGTCCGTAAATATCCGCATGAGCCAAAACTGTATTTCCCATATTCCTGTTACAGGCTTTACCCACAGCAAATAAAATAAAACCAAAGTCAAATAAATGCGATGAAACGATAAATTCTTGACTGTATCTCCATCAACCACACGTAACAGAAATCCAAGCACTATTTCGACTGTGAGTCTGCCTGTCTAGCTCTAAGTATCCGTTTCTGTCAACACGGAGATATGGGAGGTCCTTCGGAAGACTACCTCATAAATTCACTGCACTATTCAACAGCGGCACTCAGAGTCCAACTCCAGAAAGACATGCGTGACGGTGTACTAAATTAAAATTCCAAACGAGTTATTTTTCGTCTAATAATAATAATAATAATAATAATAATAATAATCTATATAGGGCGATACAGCACAAAGAGTTTACATACGATTAAAAGAACTTGGTTAAAATGATCAGGAGCTAAAAAAGCACAAGGAACAGAAACAATAAAACAAAACCAGAAAAAATAATTTACTCGGGTACTATAAATTACTCAGCCTCGTTTGCGGTGTAGATAATCAACGCAAATCCTTTAACTGATTAAACCTTTAAGTGCTTGTGATAATGCTTATCAGTTAAGAATACGAAATTTGAACATAATCAAGTTTTATGCATCATTTAAAATATAACAAGGAGAGCAATTAAACATGGAAAGCTTCACCAACACATCAGTATATTGGAGGTTGTATATACAATGCAATGTATGTTTACTGTGTGCACCCATGTTAGTTATGTAAGCCTAAATGGGACAAAAAGTCCGTCCATAAAATATACCCATGGAAGTAAATTAATATTTTTAAAAATTATCTCACCTGTAATGGCGAGTCCGGCTCGTCCAGGATGTTTGTCTCTTTCTGCACACGCTGCATTGTCTCTGCACCGCTGGGGTCCACTGATAAAACGCTCTGCCTACAGGGTCTCATAAACTTACAGTCACTCTTTCTAGAGTCAGTCGTTCTGCACACTTCGTAATTGTACACGTGCTGTAGCGTTCCTGCACTTCCAACCGAGTCTGCGTAACGCGGTGGATAATACGGGATAACTGGTAGATTGGATTGATAGAAAATGCGGGATTGTCGCCATCTGTAGATTTTTACTGATATTATTACAACTAAGGATGAAATAAAGAGGAAGGAAACAACAGCCAAGGCCATGACTAAATAAAAAGTAAGGTTGTCGTTGTAATTCCTGTCCTGCGTAAAGTCCGTGAATTCCGACAACACTTCTGGGAAGCTATCCGCCAGTGCCACGTTCACATTGACTGTAGCCGAGAGAGAGGGCCGCCCGTTATCTTCCACTACAACAGTAAGCCTTTGCTTCACAGCATCTTTGTCAGTGACCTGACGTAAAGTTCTTATTTCTCCATTCTGTGAGCCCACTTCAAACAGCGCTCTGTCTGTAGCTTTCAGCAGTTTATATGAGAGCCAGGCATTCTGTCCGGAATCCACATCAACAGCGACAACTTTAGTGACAATGAAGCCAACCTCTGCTGAAGGAGGCACAATTTCAGCTGAGACAGCAGTCTGTACCGGGTAGAGAATCTGAGGGGCGTTATCGTTTTGGTCTTGGATAATGATTGCAACCGTCACGTTACTGCTCAGTGGAGGCGAGCCTCCGTCTTGCGCTTTTACGCGGAACTGGAAACCCTTTATCTGCTCGTAGTCGAAAGAACGCACGGCATGGATTGCTCCGCTCTCTGAATTCACAGAAATGAAGGATGACACCGGAATTCCACCGACCACAGACTCTACTAGGAAGTAGGATATGCGAGCATTCTGATTCCAATCAGAATCACGCGCTCGCACAGAAAATACAGACAACCCTGGCACATTGTTTTCCATCACGTGGGCAGCGTAGGAGCTGTGCTCAAAAACAGGCGCATTATCGTTCACATCTGATATTTTCAGAGTGATGGTTTTGTTGCTGGAAAGCGGAGGTGTCCCTTTATCCACAGCTGTAAATGTGATATTATATTCACCATTGCGCTCCCTGTCCAACGCGCCCTCAGTCAGAAGAGTATAATAGTTTTTTAAAGTAGACTTAATTGTAAATGGGACGTTTGTATTGATTGAACAGTCTATTTGTCCATTCATACCCGAATCTGGATCTTTGACATTAACAATGGCTACAGTCGTGCCGCTCACAGAGTCTTCTGAGATAGGACTGGAGAACGAGGTAACCGCTAGCATAGGGGCATTGTCGTTGACATCAATAACTTCAATAATTACTTTTGCTGAATCCATAAGCCCCCCTTGGTCTTTCGCTTGTATGTTGAGCTCATATAGTTTGTTCTTTTCATAATCAATTTTTCCCATCACTGTTATTGCGCCGTTGTTCTCGTCAATTGAAAAGAGTTCTGCAATCTCAGGTGAAACGCGAGCGAAATGATACGTCACGTGACCGTACAAACCATCGTCTGCGTCCGATGCACTCACAGCCGTTACCAGAGTGCCTTGGTGTGCGTTTTCAATGACCTCTGCTTTATATACAGACTGTGTAAAAACTGGTACGTTGTCGTTAGAATCAAGAACCAAAATGATTATTCTAACCGTGCCAGACCTCTGCGGCTCGCCGCCATCCACGGCAGTCAGTGTTAGTACCAGACTCTCCTCTTTCTCTCGGTCTAAAGGCGTGCGCAGAAACATTTCCACGTATTTAGTTCCATCTGGGCTTGTCTGGGTTTTAATATTAAAATGATTAGTTGGGTTTAATGTATAGCTCTGCAGCGCATTGATGCCGACATCGGGATCTGTGGCGCTCTCTTGTAAAATGCGAGAGCCCGGTGGAGCTGATTCTAAAATTTCTAATTTAATCTCATTCTCAGTAAAGCGGGGAGCGTTGTCATTCACATCTAATATTTCCACCACAACACTGTGCAGCTGCATCGGATTCGACATTATCATTTCAAAGCTTAAACTACACGGGGTCGTTTGCCCGCATAGCTGTTCTCTGTCTATCCTCTCTCTGACAACCAGAATCCCTTTGTCTAAATGTAGTTCAATGTACTCACTGCTGTCGCTGCTTACAATTCGTGCACTGCCGGATTTCATTCTTGTCGGGTCGATTCCCAAATCCTGAGCTATGTTACCCACAAACGAACCCTTTTTCGACTCCTCGGGGATAGAATATCGAATCTGCCCAAAAACAATCTCGACGAGGCACAAAACCAGAAAGAACTGATTTGGAAAAAAACGAACAATCCGTGTGCTTGAGAAGGCACTCTGCCCTCTGCCATCTCTCTTTAGCCGTAAACCCGAACTAAACATGGTGAACGGCGAAATCTGTATCCAAATTCGGACTGATCGACTAATAAGAATTATATTTGGCTTCGTATTCCATGCAAACAGGTCACACTGCGTGATACTACTCACAAAGCGATGACGGCCGAGGAAGTGGCCCGAGCCTCCCTGCCTCTGAATCACATGCAAGGCAAAGAGATGGGCGGTGCAAGACTATTCAACTTCCAGAGCTTTCCTGATCAACAGCGGCACTTAGAGTACAATGTACGCAATGCACACAATGAGTCTAGTATGAACTAATAAAAATTAAAAACACATCTCTTAAAGGCATTTTCTCTTCGATTTAGTGCTCTATTCGGCCATTACGCCCTCAATTTAGTCTGAGCGCAGCCTAAATATTCAGATATAAGTTTGTGACTTGTACTGTATAGTATCTCTTAATTGTTCATAGGGTTTGTGCTTTTAACTCCAGTGCCATATGCTGAGAACCGACCACAGCCCCATCGTGTTAACCAGCAACGGCACAAAGAGAAATTAAGGAGAATTAAATCTCTAAAAATAAAATGGCATATTCATTCTTAATTGGAGTTGACTATTATAAATTCACATTTTTAATCTACAATATCGATTACGCAAGCACTTGCATCCTAAAAAATATTCATTTATGTTCAATGCATGGTTTAAGTGGTTACCGGAGGTCGCAAGTGTATAATTTATTGCTAGATGCATTTAATAATTTGAAAATAACTTTGTTTTACATTTTATAACTTTAGAACGTTTATGTCCAATGCATAATCGAAATGTAAATGTCGCATTATCACAGGAGGAAGGTGCACGAGGACGCACAAATAACCGAATATATATTTCAATATGAACTGTCAATATAAACCTTGACCAAACCCCCACTATCACACTAATATGTTTCAGGGCAATTTAACAGGTATGCATGTAAACAAACAAAAAAAACACATTATTTGAAAGAATATTCGACAGCACATTTTTTAAAAACCATTCATTTATAAAGCAGTAGTAACACTCACCAGCGTTGAAGATGCTCCGGTTGGAGACTGCTCCTTTTGAACATGCGGCATTGTCTCCATATCATTTATGTCAACACTCATGAGGCTTTGACTCATGGGTCTCAGGTATTTAATGTCACTCTTTCTGGAGTCAGTGGTTCTGCACACCTCGTAATTGAACACGTGCGGTAGAGTTCCTGTACCCCCAACGTCTGCGTAACGGGGTGGATAATAAGGAATAACAGGGAGATTGGACTGATAGAAGATGCGAGATTGTCTCCATCGGTACACTTTTATCGATATTATGACGACTAGAGATGAAATGAAAAGGAAGGAAACTACCGCCAAGGCCAAAATTAAGTAAAAAGTCAAGTTGTCGTTGTAATCCTTATCTTGAGTAAATTCAGTGAACTCCGAGAACACGTCTGGAAAGCTATCCGCCACCGCCACATTGACATTTACTGTAGCTGAGCGAGAGGGCTGCCCGTTGTCCTCCACTACAACAGTAAGCCTTTGTTTCACAGCATCTTTATCAGTGACCTGGCGTAAAGTTCTTATTTCACCATTTTGTAAACCAACTTCAAACAGCGCCCTGTCTGTTGCTTTTACTAGTTTATATGAGAGCCAGGCATTCTGACCAGAGTCCACATCAATAGCTACTACCTTAGTTACCAGATAGCCAACATCTGCTGAACGAGGAACCATTTCAGCCACCACAGTGGCACCAGTATGAACTGGGTAGAGAATCTGAGGTGCGTTATCGTTCTGGTCTTGAATAAAGATTTTAACAGTTGTGCTGCAACTTTGAGGTGGTGAACCCCCATCTTGTGCTTTAACAAGCATTTCAAACGACTTGATCTGTTCGTAATCAAACGAGCGCACTGCATACATCACGCCTGTTTCAGAGTTTACAGAAATTAAGTCGGAAATCGGAGAGCCATTTACTTGTGTATCTTCAAGGAAATAAGAGACTCGAGCATTTTGATTCCAATCCACGTCGTTGGCGTGAACAGAAGCTACAGATACTCCTGGAGAGTTGTTCTCGATCAAGGTAGATTCATACATATTTTGCTCAAATACCGGTGCGTTGTCGTTCACATCTGTCACTTTAACCAGAAGTGTCTTATTACTGCGCAGCGAGGGAACGCCTTGATCTGCCGCTGTGATTGTAATGTTGTACTCAGAGACGGTCTCGCGGTCTAAAATGCTGTCAGTTACCAAAGTATAATAGTTGGTCAATGAAGATTTTATCTTGAAGGGTAATGATGGGCTAACAGTGCAGTTGACCTGTCCATTCTTCCCCGAGTCCAAGTCTTTAATGCTAATGATAGCAACAGTAGTGCCTGGCACAGAATCTTCTGAGATCGTATTAGAAAAAGATGTCATCGCTATAACGGGAGGGTTGTCATTAACATCGATCACTTCAATTATTACTTTGCATGAGTTAGATAGAGATCCCTTGTCTTTCGCGATTACATTCATTTGATAATGTTTGGACTTTTCAAAATCTATATTACCCAAAACTTTAATTTCTCCATTGTCGGGATTCAAGGTAAACAAGCTGATATTCTGTTGTGTGGCCTGATCAATGTAATACGTTATATCGCCATTGGTGCCCTCGTCTGCGTCAGTCGCGGTGACGGCCGTAACTAATGTTTCCTTTGGAGAATTCTCTATGACGGAGGCTTTGTATACGGCCTGGTTGAAAACAGGCGCATTGTCATTGGCATCTTGAACAATGACTCGTATATTCACAGTCCCCGTCCGCCTAGGGTTCCCCCCGTCAGCTGCAGTCAGTGTTAAAAACATCTCGCTCTGCTTTTCCCTATCGAGGGGACTCTGCAGAACCATCTCTACATATTTACTCCCGTCGGCGTGGGTTTGCTCTTTAAGATTAAAATGTGTGGTGGGTTTCAAACTGTAGCTTTGAAGCGTATTTATACCCACGTCAGCATCCACGGCGCCGCCTAAAATAAAATGAGCTCCGATCACCGCCAGCTCGCTTATATCCAGTGTAATTTCTTTAGTTGAAAATACGGGAGAATTGTCGTTAATATCAAGAATCTCCACTGTAATGCTGAACAATTCCATTGGATTTTCCAGGACCATTTCGAAACTGAAGCTGCAAGGAGACGTCTGACCGCACAGCTCCTCTCGGTCTATGCGTTTTTTCACCAGCAGAATCCCTTTGTCCGCATTCAGGTCCACACAGTCGCTGCTGTCCTCGGTAACAATACGAGCACGACCCGATTTAAGCCTTCTGACATCCAATCCCAAATCCTTTGCAATATCCCCTATCAGAGACCCTTTCACCATTTCTTCTGGAATCGAGTATCTGACTTGTGCCAAAACCCCATTAAAAACAATCACACACACGAACAACTGTACCTGCCACTGGAGCGAACGTTGCTGCTGCTGCACAACCATTTCAGTCCTAATGATATAAATAAGTTGTCCAGTAAAATATTAAATACGAAATAAATCCGCAACTGGCTTCACTTACGATAAAACAAATCGAGCAATCCGTGGTGTGTAGGCTACTGAACAATGCTGGTTCGGAAAGATAGTGGAAAATCTGCCCTCTCCTCTGCTCATGTTAAATACAATTTGATGGGAGGGGTTGTGAACGTACAGCAATCCTCTGTCTTATTGACCAACAGCGGCACTCAGAGTCCACAGTGGAGACTGGCAGCCCTATACGGGATACAGCTTGAAACTAGGAAGTATGTGAAATTTCTCAAACCAAGGCTAATACGGCGCTCGTGTGCGTTTTAGGTTTATCTGAGCACCGCATGTCATGGGACTGGTGTTTGTGTCTTTGACACAATATTTTTGAGCGACCAAAAGAGAGATGAGATGGCAAGAAGAATAAAGAGAGGGCCAAGTTGTTTTTTTAAAAATGCAGAAGAGTATAGCAATGCTTTTAATATGGCTTATTTGATATGACTTATTAGAAATTTCAATAATTTGGAACACATACGAATTTTTAGGAAATGTGCGTTTTTACATATGAGTATGCTCTACTCATTTGCGTATGCTCACGTATTTACGGTTATAATTTACGTAGAAAAGGTTTTTTGTCCACATTATTATTATTATTATTATTATTATCAATTTGATCAGGAGTAGCTACTGCAGCTATTATAATTATAATTGTTATGTTACGAGTACTATAGTTACTGCATGCAAACATTAATCTTAATACAATGTTTATTTGTGGTGACTTCACAATTCAAAATTCTATGTTCTGGCCTTGCCAAGATTTCCTTCAAATCAGATACTTATTGGTTGATTGTTCCTTAATCTTTTCACATGCTGAAATACCATCAGCATATTCGATATTTCAAAAAAGGCCAGTGTAGCTGAGCAGAGACATTAGGTATTTCAGCACCACAGGAGCGGACAGCGACACAGCAGAGAGCCATTGATAAACCACAGCAGTACACAGCCCCCAGCAGCCAAATAAACACATACATATGTCCATAAATACACGTGTACCTAAATTTACTGGAGTATGATCATGTTATGCTCAGTCGCAACTGTCATCACAATTACACAGTTAAATACCGTTTAATAACTTTTTATGATAACGCAATATCCACGCAGGATCAAACATCAAATACAGGAAAACATTGAAAACACACGAATAGTTTAAATCTACAATATTATAATTATTCGCCTCGTCACAATTTACTTACCAAAGTTGGTTGATCTGCGCCCTCGACTGACATTGTTTCCTTTGGCATTGTTTCAGTACCATCTATGTCAACACTCATGAGGCTTTGACTGATGGGTCTGAGGTATTTAATGTCACTCTTTCTGGAGTCAGTGGTCCGGTAAAGTTCGTAATTATAAACGTGCTGTAGAGTTCCTGTACCTCCAGCGTCTGCGTAACGGGGTGGACAATAAGGAATAACTGGCAGATTGGACTGATAGAAGATGCGAGACTGTCTCCATCTGTAGACTTTTACAGATATTATTACTACTAAAGATGAAATGAAAAGGAAGGAAACTACTGCCAAAGCCAAAACTAAATAAAAAGTCAAGTCTCCATTGTAATCCTTCTCGTGCGTAAATTCTGTAAATTCGGAGAGCACTTCCGGGAAGCTGTCTGCCAACGCCACGTTCACATTGACTGTGGCTGAGCGAGAGGGCTGCCCGTTGTCTTCCACTACAACAGTAAGTCTTTGTTTCACAGCATCTTTGTCAGTGACCTGGCGTAAAGTTCTTATTTCTCCATTCTGTGAGCCCACTTCAAACAACGCCCTGTCTGTCGCTTTCAACAGTTTGTATGAGAGCCAGGCATTCTGTCCGGAGTCCACATCAACAGCGACCACTTTAGTGACAAGGTATCCAACATCTGCAGAACGAGGCACCATTTCTGCCACCAAAGAGCCACCAGTTTGTACTGGGTACAGAATCTGGGGTGCGTTATCGTTCTGGTCCTGAATCAAGATAGTCACTGTTGCATTGTTTCTCAGTGGCGGAGAGCCCCCATCTTGAGCTATTATATGCACCTGAAACCGTTTGATTTTCTCATAATCCAGGGAGCGCACTGCGTAAATAACACCTGTGTCTGAGTTGACAGAAATGTAGGATGAAACCGGTGACCCATTTACACCTACATCTTCGAGAAAGTAAGATATACGAGCATTTGGTCCCCAGTCGTCATCTCTGGCTTGCAACAAAAATATTGACAATCCAGGGGCATTGTTTTCCATCACGGAAGTGAGGTAGTCAGTTTTTTCGAAGTAAGGGGCGTTGTCATTGACATCAGACACCTGTAAAACAATTTGGTAGTGGCTCGAGAGGGGGGGTGTCCCTCCATCCCTAGCGGTTATGCTTATATTGTAGTCTGAGTATTTTTCTCGATCCAGATCTGTGTCAGTCACTAAACTGTAATAATTAGAAAGAGATTTTTTTATTTTGAATGGGAGGTTTGGGCCAATAGCGCACACTATCTCGCCATTTTTTTCAGAGTCCATGTCTTGCACATTAATAATAGCAACAACGGTGCCAGGTGATGCGTTCTCCGGTATTGGATTAGAGAGAGAAGTTAGCGTGATGACTGGTGCATTATCGTTTACGTCAGTAACCTCAATTATAATTTTGCAAGAGTCTGTTAGCCCCCCTTGGTCTTTAGCTTGTACGTTCACTTCATATCTTTTCACCATTTCATAATCTATATGACCAGATACTTTAATTTCACCGGACATAGCATCAATTTCAAACAATTCTCCAACGTGTGTTGCTAAATGCGTAATAGAATAGGTTATTTTAGAGTTGCCTCCTTCATCCGCATCGGTTGCATTTACCACAGTGACCAGGGTTCCTTTCGCCGAATTTTCTTGTATACTCGCTTTATAAATCGCTTGGCTAAACACGGGAGAGTTGTCGTTTGCATCCAAAACGGTTACATGTACTCTGAGCGTGCCAGACCTCCGTGGGCTGCCGCCATCCACTGCAGTCAACAACAATGAGTGCTCGCGCTCCTTCTCCCAGTCAAGAGGTGCCTTCAACACCATTTCCACGTACCTGCTTCCATCGGGCACATTGTTAACTTTCAAATCAAAATAATCTCTAGGGTTAAGGGAGTAGCCCTGTAGACTGTTTATACCAACATCTGGGTCCATGGCATTATCCAAGACAAAGCGTGCACCAGGCTGGGCTGATTCACTGATCTCCAATTTAATTTCTTTTCTGGGAAACGTGGGAGGGTTGTCGTTAATATCAAGAATTTCGACCGTAATTTGATACATTTCCAAAGGATTCTCAAGAACCAACTCGAAACTAATCGAACACGGAACCGTCTGCTCACAAAGCTTTTCCCTATCTATCCTCTGCATCACCACCAACTCTCCTTTGTCGACATCCAGCAGAATATATTCACTGTTTAAACCAGCGACAATGCGCGCTTTACCGCTGATCATTCTTTTAATATCAACCCCCAAATCCTTCGCAAAATTACCAACAAACGATCCCTTTGGCATCTCTTCTGGGATAGAGTACCGAATCTGCGCAAGCACAATGTTTGTAACGCAAAGCAATATGGTTGAAAATAGCACTTGCCGTTTCATTGCCCAGAAAATCTTTCCTCCGACGTACTGGTCCATTCTCCGATTGTGTCAGACAGATAATATGTATGTACATAAGTCGCAGCACCTCTCTTATTTTTAGGTATCCTCAAAAAAAAATCTATTAGAAATCAGGACTCTTTTAAAATATATTCCGACCGGAGAAAAGAGGTGGGCCACAGCACATCTCGTTCATAATGAGAGACAAAAAGGAGGAGCGAAAGCCTCAGGAAACCACAAAACAGTCTCCTTGATCAACAGCGACACTCCGAGTTCAAACTGAGAGTATTCCCTCTCTCTCTCACACACACTCTCTCTCTCGTCTGTGATGCTCTTGAAGCGCATTAGTGGAGTTGCAGTTGGTACTGGAATATACTATTAATTCCCTGAACAACAGTGGCGCGCACATGGTATTTTTTTTTTGGGGGGGGGGGGGGGGTGGTTCACGCAGCGGCGCTGCACCATTACGGTAGATAATACTGTCTGCTCAATTAACGTAATGCGGGATAACGTGCTGAGAAATCTCCTCAAAATGATTCAGTAAGTGAAGTAAACTACCGTATAAATTGATAATATGGAAAAATATTTGCTGTACAAATCAGTCCGTATTATATGGTCTGCTCAACAAACAATATAAAAATAATGTTCAGTATGATATTACCATGTCACAAAAAAAAAACTGACATAGCATATTACATATTGTTTTTTTTCACCAAGAACAACCATGTTTTAGTCTTAGTATCTCCTTCTCCCTTTACACTTACCCATATTTCCCTCTCTCCCTCATCACTTTCTTTATAAGATCACCATCTCTCCCACTCACTTGAATCTTTTCCCTCACTTAAACTGCTCTTCCCACTTTATTCATTGGCCTTTACTGCATCAAACTTCAATCTCTGTCTTCTTTTTTGAGAATATTATTTCAGATACTATGGGACACTTTTACAAATAAAGTTTTCAACCTTGGTTTCCCATATAAGCAAAGAGTAAAACAGCAGCTCATACATTTCATTTTGGGGCAAGCAAAGATGACAATTTACACAAGTCGCAAAAATACAATTGGTGGAAGGTACAGGCAAGATGTGGTGGTTGTAGTTAGGGGTATGATCAGGGACAGTGTGTCAGTAGAGTTTCAGTATCACAAAGCAATGGAGAGCTTGAATGTTGTGTGTGGTGTCATAAGGGTGTTTTGTGATCAGTGGATGGAAATGAGCTATTGTCTGCTACTTTGTGATAGACTTGTGTTTTATCATATTAATTTTGAACTTAGATTTTTGGTTTATTGTTTATGTAATGTCATTTATGTAATGTTCTTGTCTTGAGTGTGGAAATAAAGGATGGGTAAAAATTCAAATCCTTTACTAGATCTCTACATGATGAGTACTGTACCTTATCAGAACAGCGTTTTTTAGTTAGCCAGTGACCTTTGGTATGCACTTATTGCATGTCCTATGTAGCATAGGTTTCAGAATAGCCAAATGTATTGTTCTTGATATTAAGACCACAGACTCATGTCCCCTATGAGGACCAGGTCTTAGGAGGTTAATATTCATCAGGTTCACACCCAGTCTTTCAGTTTTGACCACTTTTAAAACAGGTGTAGCAGTGTGTATGCACAGCTAATCAGAGAAGAATGAATGATTCCTTACCTTAAGTAGACACCAAGGCATCCATTCAGAGGCAGGGGGAGACAACATGAAAAGAAAGAGGAAAAAGACATTGTTTAAATGTTTGACAAGTCATGTTAATATATGGTCCTGACTCATGAAGTGACGGTAGAACAAATTCAAGTTCTAAACAGCAGCCAGTGAACTCCATCTGGAGGACAATGCAGTTCCACCTCTGCACTGGCAGGACACCATCTTCACAACATGGCCACTTCGCCTCACTTAGAATCCGACTTTGCACATCCACAACCACTGGAAACACATTTGTACTGACAGTATCTCAGCTGAGAGTTACAGCATGTTTTTCACTGTAATGACTGTTATATTAGTTTCACGTCTTTGTGTGGAGAAACATTTCGAATTATACAGAAACTTGTCTAGTTCAAATACTTCTCAGGGTCTTTCCTAATGAATGTGGACTTTCACATTTAGCCTATTATACAACAGATACGACTCCTAAGTGCCAGGTTAACAACAAATAAGTACACCACTGTTCATTGTTGTCTTCTTTGCTTTAAAGTGGTGTTTATTATACTCCAATCAACGGGGACAGAGGAGAGCCCCCCTAAGTAAAAATGCATACCCAGTCAGAAAGAACATCTTTGAAATTGGAATACAGTGCTTATGAAAATTACCCCAGAACAATGAGAAATGGGTGAGACCCATGGGTGAGATCCACATTTCAAACAGTTTACACTAAAAACCGATTATATCACGTGTATGAATAGCTGAACATTTAAAATACTGGCAAAGGCTTTATGCTGATAGGGCTGAACTGTACTGACCACCATGTCTAAACATGATGCCATGTAGACAGATGTCAGTCAGCCAGTCACTGTGGAGACAACAGCATGCCAATGCACAGTCATAACAATCTGCAGCAACAGCAGCAACATACACTATATGACCAAAAGTATCTGGACACATGTTGGTTTGGGGCTGTTTTTAATGTTTTGGGCTAGGCCCCTTAGTTCCAATGAAGGGAAATCTTAATGCTACAGCATACAATCACATTCAGGGTAAGGCCCTTTCCTCTTTCGGCATGACAATGCCCCCAGGCACACAGAGAGGTCCATATAGAAATGATTTTATCGAGAACGGTGTGGAAGAATGTGACAGGCCTGCACAGAGCCGTGTCCCACACCTTCGGGATCAATTGGAAAGTCAACTGTGAGCCAGCCTTAATCACCCAACCAATCAACGCCCGGCCTTACTAATGCTCTTCTGGCTGAATGGAAGGGAATCCCTGCAGCAGTGCTCCAACATCTAGTCTAAAGCCTTCCCAGAAAACTGGAGGCTGTTATATCAGCAAAGGGTAGACCAACTCCATATTAACACCCATAATTTTGGATGAGATGTTGAATGTGAGGTGTCCACATTTATTTGGCCATGTAGTGTTCCAGTTAATGGATGTCATAAATGTTTTTTTAGCTGGAATATCCTCCCTGGAATTAACATGTAGACCAACTACAAATACTTTTTATATATCACTGATGACAATCAGTTCTACCCAGATTCCATCCATTACATCTTTCAGACATAATATATAAATATGTTGTTTTAGGTTGACTGTACTAAAGTGTGTGCTTTAGGCAGGCCTTTATTAACAGTATTTAAATGCTAAATTTTACAAAGTCCTACTTCCACTTCTAATTCCTTCTGTGAACACACTTGGAGAAATGAAGCAAATAATTTCCACATGTTTGGCTTGTGAGTATAAAGCTAGTCTTACACAATTAGCAGGTTGTAAAACTGTTATACACCATTGTATTAAGTCACATTACATCATAATGAAGCAGCAGTGCCATCTGCCTGAAGTCATGGGCTGTATTTCATTCCTGGCTTATCTTGGCAGTGTCAAAACAGCACAATTTATAATGAAGTTAAGAAAATGTTTTAGACCACATTGGGTATAGGTATCAGTATATAACCAATTACATGGAATTATGATTATGCAAACACCTACAAAAATATACGACACACACACACACACACACAAATAAGTAAATAAATAAATAAATAAATAAATAAATAAATAAATAAACAAATATATACATACACATCCATAAATACATATGTACAAACACTAAATATGTACAGTGAATTGCAAAAGCATTGGGACAGTGACACATTTTTTGTTGTTTTGGCTAATGTAGTACTCCTGTACTACATTAGGTTTGAAATAAAACATTGAATACAAGATTAATTTGAGGGCATTTACATCCTTATAGGGTGACCCGTGTAGGACTTGCGGCCCTTTTTATACATAGCCCCCCTGTGGGGACTTGGCTGCTGTGATCAGCCCAGCAGAAATCTTATCACAACAGCCAGCCGTCAGGAAGGTGCTACAGGTGATAATGTGGAGGGTTCAGTGACAGGGTTCATTTGAGCAGAAAATGACAGATAAGTACCTTTCGTGTGTGTGTGAGTGTGTAGGTCTGAGTGTAAGTGTGTGTGTGTGTGTGTGTGTCTGTGTATGTGTATGTGTGTTTGTACATCTGCAGCGCAAGCCATTTTTTCCCCTGTTGCTCCTAGAAGTTTCATTAATGCTAAAATAGCCCCCTCTGAGAAAAAAAAAGAAGCTTTTTATTACATTTTTTGTTTTTATTTTTACAGTCTTTAACTCCTTGTCACATTAACATGAAAATCTCTGATGCTAAAAGCTGTGGTGTTTAGTGTGGCCTACCTTTATGCATCTTGGAAATTCATAGTTATGGTAATCTCAGTAGTATGCCAGTTTTAGATAATAACTGAAGCCCTTTATGGAGTTTACATATAGCGAGCACCATAATGAAATAAGAAAAAAACAATGAGAGACATAGGCCAAACCTTAGGCTAAATAAATCCAACTGTTTGGAACATCATTAAGAAGAAAGATAACCCTGGCAAGTGCAGAAATCCCAAAGACCCTGTTAAGCCAAGAAAGACATCTACCGTTGATGACAGAATAATTCTCCCCATACTGAAGAAAAAACCCCTAAACAGCTGTCCAACAGATCATAAACACTTTTCAGGAGGGAGGTGTGGATCTGCCAGTGACTACTGTCCACAGAAGACTTAAACTTAAGGCCACACTGCAAGATGCACAGCACAGGTTTGCTGCAAAAAAAAAAGGATGGCCAGGTTACAGTTTGCTAAGAAGCACCTAAAAGAGCCTGCAGAGTTCTGTGAAAAGATGTTGTGGATAAATGAGACATATGATTCACTTGTACCAAAGTGATGGCAAGAACAAAGCATGGAGGCAGAAAGAAACTGTCAAAGATCCAAAGCACTCCCACTCAAATGTGAAACATGACGGAGGGGGGAGGGGGGTGTTATGGTTTGGGCATGTATGGTTGCCATAGATACTGGCTCACTTGGCTTCACTGATGATGTAACTGCTGATAGCAGCAGCAGAATTAATTCTGAAGTGCACTAAAGCATCCTATCCGCTCAGGTTCAACCAAATTCCTCCAAATTCATTGCATTCACAAGGGAGGTCTTCTTTGGCCTACCGGGCCCACTGTGATTACTCAGCCCCCAGGCAGCTCTCTTTCTTTGTAGTGATGTTCCAAACAGTTGGTTTTGGTTAGCCTAAGGTTTAGTTTATGTCTCTTGTGCTATTTTCTTATTTCTCACCTTCATAATGGCTTCCTTGACTTTGATTGGCACAACTCCTGTCCTCATGTTGACAAATGCCAATAACAGATGCAAATCAAAAGGTTAGAATCAAAAGTAGATAGTGCAGGTATATGAGAGCTTTCACTAAGGAAGCAATTGAACACAACTGACTAATCAAAAACACCTGTGATGCCATTGGTCCCAAACACTATGACGCCATGAAATGAGGGGACTATTTATAAAATATTCTGTAATTTTTACGTGGCGAAAATGTATAGAATTCCCTAAAATAAAAACAGAGAATGTGCGCTTTAACTACACTGTTTGATTACAAATATAAAATTGTGGAGTACAGAGCCAAATCAATAATATATATCTTTGTCCCAAACATTATGGTGCTCACTGTACATTAGCTTTGATGCTCCAAAGTGACTTCAGCTGCAGTTCTACTTTGGTTAAGTTTTGGGAGGCCCATCACTAAAAAGCAAAACTGCTGATACAGACTGTGGAGAATAACACAAATATATCTGCTTTAAAAGTACAACAGCATGTGGCTGCACATAGTCAGTTTGTTTTCACACCCAGGGCATGCATGACATTTAGAACAAATTCATGTGGAGTCGCATTTGCCACATCACCACAGATCAAATGGTATGCCAAAAGAGTCTCCTGGAAGACAGTGGCCCATTCAGAATGTATACCTACTGCTGAAACATGCTCTTAACTGTCTGTAGGATTCAAACACTCTCTTAAACAGAATGATCACCATTACCCATAACCAGCTATGGGTCAAATACATATACAAACACAAATACTTTAGCTTCCATGCCTCTAAGAATTAAAATTAAGTATCCCTGGCATTTTTTTAGTAAAACATGTTACTAACCCTAACCAAAACAAACAATCAGGCAAAATAAAAATGTTGTCCTCCATACTGGTGAAATACATGATACCCAACAACGACAGTAAACTGCAGGAATTTTACTGGCATCTAAAGGGTTTGGTTGTGTCAAATATGTATATTTCCCTGGGTCTGCTCGTAACAACTAAAAATACGCTTTTAAAGGGAGGGCTCAGTAATTAATATGGCTGACTTTTATGTCTGCTGAAAAAACATTACATTACATCACATTACAGGAATTTAGCAGACGCTCTTTTCCAGAGCGAATTACACAACTGGTGGACAGCCACTTGCACAAACATCACTGACGTGTAATGTCACTCATGTATTACATATCCACACTGACTAAGTACACTTCAAACCTATGGCTGCAGAATCAAACCTCCCCTCTGTCAGATCTCTATCTTCTCAGCGTCCAGTGATTGCCAGTCCCTAAGTTCAGGTTGCAGTGTTGCTGCTAGTACTGCCTTCAAATATGACAGTATTTACAGAACACCCCCACACAAATACGGAAAGCAAAATATTGAATGTCAATTGAATGCCCATATACCAACATATTTGTTTAAAGTGGAATTTATAGACAAGCACACATGTAATAAGATTATGAAACACACCTGCAAACTGACAGAAGGAAAGAAAAGGAAACCCCGTCTTTCAAGTTTCAACAAAATCATCTTTCAATAGTTATTCAGCATTAATTCCCAGTCAATCAAAGGAGCACATTGCATAAAACATTGGAAAAATTCAGGTTAAAAGATCAACCAGGAAGTATTCTGAAATTGAATCTATGCAACTCTGTCTTTTTATTTTTTTTGAGAAATACATTACCTCACCCTACGGCAATGCAAATCTGCACAACTGCAAAATTTGCATACCTCTTGGTCAAGGAAGTCATCCACAGCAGGTGGTAGCAAAGGTAGTTTAAGCAAAAACAGAATCTAATATGCAAGTAAGGCTTGTTAACAATCATGTCAAGTCAGCATGTTCAAGGGACAGCGAATAGTGTGGAAGGAGTAACAAGACAAATGCACTACACACAAAACAAACTCACAATGGAGTGTCAAATGATAGTACACTCGCTTGCATTAGTGATAGACTAAAATTCACAACACTACCTCAGCAGAAGGAAGGTTAAGCAAGAAATTTTGTTTTGTTGCTTTCTACCAGCATGGTGCTGAAATTTACAAAGACAAGTCACTAGTGGAGGGTAAACAGAGATAAATATTCTTCAAATGCTCAGTCATTATATAAAAGCGAGACAGAATTACTATCTTGTATATGATTTTTGTTAAAATAAGAGAAATAATGTATCAGTCCTGTTAACTCACAGATAGTAAAATAAGCTGAGTTCTCACAAACTATTAAATTGAGCAACTCACTCTTGGGGGCAAACTCATCAAAATTAATCGCACTTATAATCAGAAGACATTTTACATTGTGCCTATCCTCAGCCAGTGTCTCCAGGTTGGGGAAATTAAAATTAAATATGAGTGTATAGTATTGGGGGCGGCACAGTGGTGCAGTGGCCTTGGGGGCCTCTGTGTGCAGTTTGCATGTTCTCCCCATGTCTGCATGGGTTTCCTCCGGGCACACCAGTTTCCTCCCACAGTCCAAAGACATGCAGGTTGGCTAATTAGAGACTCTAAATTGCCCAAGGTACGAGCGTGTGAGTGAATGGTGTGTGTGTGCCCTGCGATAGATTGGTGGCCTGTCCAGGGAGTATTCCCTCCTCTCGCCCGGTGCGTGTACACTGGGATAGACTCCAGCTCCCCCTGCGACCCTGCCCAGGATAAGCGGGTATAGATAATGGACGGATGTATAGTAGTGCTGATTGTGTAATGTTCCCTGCCAAAGGGTCTATATAAGATAATTCTCATGTTGAGCCAATTTGAGTCCGCCATTCCTATTGTTGCCTTATCCTATAAAACATTACGGTTCATGCCATAATACAGCAATGGCACAGGCCATCTTAAGTCTCAGGAGGGCAACTACATGCACAACTACCTTCCCAGCGCAATCCCCCGGTAAGCCACAGTTCACCAGTATATTTTTTTCATTAGAAAAACAATGGACTATTGCCATGAGTTTGTGGAAATTCAGACATTTTAAAAAGGAGAACCGCACTGCGCACAACACAAGCTCTTTGGAAAAAGTACAAGTTGCAGCATTCCAACAATTACCCATGCAAAAAGGGTTTCCCAAACGAGGCCCTGCATCCTGGTTTTCGTTCCAGCCATACTTAAAATTGCTTATGCATAGCAAGCTGAGACACTTAAAATGTAAACAAACACAAGAACGGCAAGCGGCGGGACGTCACCCAAATGAGCGGGCTCTGCACTATTGGCCTAACTCGCCTTTCATTTCCGTGGGTGCAGAACAATCCAGCTGAATGACAATGTAGAACAAAATATGAAGAACTCAGTGAACGTTTCCTCGATGAAAATCGATAAAATGACGATGGACCTTTACAAACCAAATTGTTCACAGGTTTGAGATTTGCAAACACTGAAGTGTGGATATGACATCCTAACGATGTGAACTGAAACTGAAATAAAGTACATGCTCATGAAGGAGGAAAAACGTGAGAACCTGAAGGCATAGCATACTCACAGTTAGCTGTCTGATACAAGAAAGCTAAATATTATTTGCCATTAAAAACTTAGAAAAAGAGATGTTCGTGTTTATGGTACGCACTTTCCAGAACTATGAGATTAGGCTATCAGAAACAGATCTGATATCTTGAACTTCCAATGAAAACACGTGACATTTGTAAAAAGCAAATGGCTTGAATTCCTCCCATTTGTTCAAGTTGAATGTGGTTAAACTTTGGAGAAACATTTTAAACAAATTTGTAAATATAAAACAAAATTAGTTTTTACCAGAGTGGAGAATTTTGACCCATCCTCTGTCGTTGCGCCCTGTTCACTAGTTTCATGGGGGCTCCTTTTCAGCGTTCGATCAGCAGGCAGAGTGCCGTCATTAAACGAGCGAACAAACTTGAAGTCGCTCGTGCGTGACCCAGTCGTTAAGTAAGTGTCATAATTGTAGGAACTGCGAAGTGTTCCTGCTCCCTCTACCTCCGCGTAGTTG
This sequence comes from Anguilla anguilla, assembly GCF_013347855.1. NCBI lineage: Eukaryota > Metazoa > Chordata > Actinopteri > Anguilliformes > Anguillidae > Anguilla > Anguilla anguilla. The sequence continues at coordinate 9,978,611 of NC_049203.1, forward strand.
GGGGGGAAATATGCGCTGGGAATGGCTACTGCGCTGTCAAACAACAGCCTGGGCTTTCTTCTACGGCAAAACTTTACGACCACAATGAGAACAATGAACGTCAGGAAGAAGGTGGAAACTGCGACCAGAGCAATGATCAAATAGGAAGTTAATTTGGAACTGTTCTCCTCATGTGACATATCTTTCAGCTCCGGAAGTTCTGCCAAATTATCTGAAATTAGTAAATACACAGCGCAGGTTGTCGAGAGAGACGGCTGTCCATTATCTTTCACTGATATGACAAGGTTCTGTTTCATAGTATCAGATTCAGCAATGTCCCGCTGCGACCTGATCTCACCGCTGTGAAGACCTATAGTGAAAAGTCCAGGATCAGTAGATTTTATGATCTGATAGGACAGCCACGCGTTCTGTCCAGAGTCAGCATCCACTGCGATCACCTTGGAAACCAGAGAGCCTGCATGAGCAGCTTTGGGGACCATCTCGGTCATGAAGGAGTTCCCCAGAGGCGCAGGATATAATATCAGTGGAGAGTTATCATTCTCATCTGTTATAAACACACTCACAGTCACGTTGCTGCTGAGTGGAGGGGAACCGTTGTCTCTGGCAACCACCTGAACTTTGAAGCTTCTGAACTGCTCATAATCAAATGATCTCACTGCATGGATGACACCGGTGTCTCCGTTAATCGATAAAAACGAAGACACAGGGACACCACTGACTTCACTGGGCAACAGAGAATATAAAATTGTGCCGTTCTGTCTCCAGTCTGGGTCTCTCGCTCTCACAGAAATGACAGAGGTGCCAGGTTTGTTGTATTCAGACACATAGGCGCTGTACGACTGCTCATCAAATGTAGGTGGATTGTCATTCACATCTGAGATGGAAACATACAGTGTTTTAAAGGAAGATAAGGGTGGGGAGCCTTCGTCTGAAGCTGTCAGTGAAATATTGTATTCTGACTGGAATTCCCGGTCCAGGACACCAGTTGTTACAACTGAATAAAAGTTTTTGATAGAAGGTATCAATTTGAAAGGTACATGTCCTTGAATGGAGCACCGAACTTGACTATTATGGTCTGAATCGATGTCCTGAACATTAATGATGCCTACCTCTGTGCCAGGTGGCGCGCTCTCAAGCACTGAGTTAGACAATGACGTCACAAATATCACTGGTGCATTGTCGTTCACATCAGTGATATCGACAATTACTTTGGTCTGCGAAGCTAATCCAGCTCCGTCTTTCCCTTCAATGCGCAGTTCATAACTAGACTCTTCTTCGAAATCAATGAGTCCCGTTACTCGAATTTCCCCAGTTTTGTGATCAAGGCTAAATATACCATTCGCCTCGTCGGAAATGCGACTGAATTCATACGTCACTTCGCCATTGGCTCCCTCGTCTGCATCACTGGCGGTGACTGTAACCACTACGGTACCTAAAGGAGAATTTTCAGGCAGACTGACTTTATAAATGGCTTGGGTAAACACGGGGATGTTATCGTTAGCATCCAGCACAGTGATGTGAATAACTACGGTCCCAGATCTCTGAGGCGTCCCTCCGTCGGCAGCTGTAAGTAACAATGAAACCTCCTGCTGTTCTTCGCGATCTAATTCTTTTTCTAAAACTAATTCTGCGTATTTTCCTCCGTCTATATTCGTCTGAACGGCCAGAAGAAAATGATCATTCCTTTGAAGGGTGTAGCTTTGTACCGCGTTCTGTCCTATATCCGCATCGTGTGCCTCATTCACTGGAAAGCGGGCGCCTTTAACTGCAGATTCTCGAATTTCCAGTCGAATCACATCCTTCGAGAATTGCGGCGAGTTGTCATTTATATCCTCAATTTTCAGAACAACACGGTGTAAATCCAACGGATTTTCAAGCACAAGCTCGTATTTTAAAATGCAGACAGTCTTTTGGCCGCAAAGCTGTTCTCTATCGATCCTCTCAGCCACAATCAGATCGCCAGAATTCAGACTGATGTCACAATAGCGCTTGCTGCTTCCTTCAGTCTGTAAGCGAGCCTTGCGAAGCGACAGACTTTTAAAATCCACCCCAAGATCATTTGCAATATTCCCAATGACGGAGCCGCGTTTTAGCTCCTCCGGAACAGAATAGGTCACATCTCCAAACGAAGCTGGCATGGTTAAAAGAAAGAAAAACCAACAGCAACTCGCTCCGGTAACAGAGAAGCCTCTACGGTCCATGTTAAGGTCGATCCGTAAGAACGTTCCCATTTCAAACTAATCAACTTGGAGAAATATGATTTCGGTTATATAGCCAAAGCAGTCCGTATGGTGTGTTTGGTGTGACGTGGGAGCGGAGTGATTGCATCTGAATAATAAAAAATGAAGGAGGAGGTGCGTCTCTAGTTTTCCCTTGATGGCGAACAGCGACATCGTGAGTTATTTTAGAAAACTGGCATATTTAAATAAATATTTTCTGCGCCCTTAAACATTTCACTGTTGTATATGTTTTAACCGATCTAATTTGTCGTATCATATGCATACAATGTATTTGAAGACGCGATACTTATCGACAACCTAGCATTTAAGATGTATTACAAGAGCGATCCAACGCAGCATTTTCACACAGACATTGCAGCATAATTGGCAGCAGCCTGCGTTTGTATGACAACATTGCAATAACGACGATATTAATTTCCTATAGGGCCTAAACTGTAGCATATTCTAATCAATCTATGTTTTAAATCATCCTCAGTTTTAACATTGTTGTCCAATAAAGCCTAAAAGGTATGGACACGTGAAATGTAATTAGGTATTTTGTTGGAATACAGCCATAATATTGTGCCACATTACAAAAGCATGAAGATGCATTATATTTTTGAACAGTTTGCTGAAATCACATGTTGATTCAGCTGTGTGGTTCAGGATGTAGAGTAGCCAACGTTACAACGACAAAAATACTTGACTTGTCTAAACTGGAGACAAAGTTTAATCTCTTCCTCTCACTGACAGGTAAAGGAAGGGCGATTCATCGAAATCAGACGCCAAACTCGGCTGCGTGAGCGTCGAATTTTTTGTACTGCGGCAATCTTCCTGGTACATTGAGCTCTCCAGCCTCCGTGCGCAAAGGCTGCTACACTCGAACTGTATCCATGAAGTTTCACCAGGAAAAAAATAATTGCATCGGAGGTCAATGCCTGCCCTGATACCCTGATACAGGTGGCTTAATTGGCTAAAATTAGGCAGATGTGTAGTCATACATTTTCTTGGATGAATCTGTGAATATGTAAAATAATCATTTGTAACAGGAAAACACCCAAAACCATTTATATTATATTGCAGTTAGCCTACATATTCGGCGATAACTTTATATTTCAAAGAAACTACTAAGTGATTTAAAATGACATAAGTTCAACATAAAATGTACAACATAAAACCTACACAGGTACCTCGTTAACGTCTGTCCTGTGGAGGGTTGATTCTCCGTTCGGAGTTTCATTTTGACTCCTCTTCAGAGTTAGACCAGTAGGTAATATGGCGTCATTGGAAGAACCGACGAACTTGAAGTCGCTGGTGCGCGAGCCTGCTGTTAAGTAGGCGTCATAATTGTACGAACTGCGAAGTGTTCCTGTCCCGTCAACGTCTGAGTAGTTGGGAGGGAAATATGCGCTGGGAATGGCCACAGCGCCGTCAAATAACAGTCTGGGGTTTCTTCTACGGCAAAACCTCACGGAAATAATAAGAATGATGAACGTCAGAAAGAAGGTGGACACAGAGACGAGCGCTATAATCAAATATGAAGTTAATCTGGAACTGTTCTCGTCATACGACATATCTTTCAGCTCTGGAACATCTGCCAAGTTATCCGAAATCAGGAGGTATACTGTGCAGGTTGTCGAGAGAGATGGCTGTCCGTTATCTTTCACTGATACAACAATGTTTTGCTTCATATCATCAGACAGAGAAATGTCTCGCTGCGTCCTGATCTCTCCGCTGTGAAGACCAATTGTAAAAAGTGTCAGATCAGTCGATTTCAGGATCTGATAGGACAGCCAGGAATTTTGTCCAGAGTCTGCATCCACAGCGATCACCTTGGAAACGAGGGAACCTGCATGAGCAGCTTTGGGGACCATCTCGGTCATGAATGAGTTTCCCAGAGGCGCAGGATATAATATCTGTGGAGAGTTATCATTCTCATCTGCTATGAACACGCTCACAGTCACGTTGCTGCTGAGTGGAGGGGAACCGTTGTCTCTGGCAACCACCAGCACTTTGAAGCTTCTGGACTGCTCATAATCGAATGATCTCACTGCATGGATCACACCGGTGTCTCCGTTAATCGATAAGAACGAAGACACGGGAACACCACTGACCTCATCGGACAACAAGGAATAGAAAACTGTACCGTTCTGTCTCCAGTCCGGGTCTTTTGCCCTCACAGAAATTACAGAGGTACCAGGTTTGTTATTTTCAGTCACATGGGCGCTATATGACTGCTCATCAAATGTAGGTGGATTGTCATTCACATCTGACACAGATAACTGCACAGTCTTTGAAGAAGACAGTGGTGGAGAGCCCTCATCTCTAGCTGTAATTGTTATGTTGTAATCAGACACTAGTTCGCGGTCTAGTTCGCTTGCAGTTACCAGTGAGTAATAATTTTTGATTGAGGGGACTAACTTGAAAGGAACATTTTGTTGAATGGAACAGCGGACCTGTCGATTTTCTCCTGAATCTTTATCCTGAACATTAATTATGCCCACCTCTGTGCCAGTTATTGCGCTTTCTGAGATGGGATTCTTCAGAGATTTCAAAATTATCTCAGGAGCGTTGTCATTCACATCAGTGATTTCCAAAATGACTGTCGAATACGACGCTAAACCTGACCCATCTTTTGCCTGAATTCTCATTTCGTAATTCATATTCTCTTCGAAATCGAGATCACCACTGAGTGTAACCTGTCCGGTTTTACGATCCAGGGAAAACATTTTTTTAACTTCATTCGGAACACGACCGAATTCATAAGTCACATCACCATTGGCTCCCTCGTCTGCGTCAGTGGCACTGACTGTTACCACTACAGCACCTAAAGCAGAATTTTCAGGCAGGCTGACTTTATAAACTGCCTGGCTAAACACAGGTCTATTATCGTTCGCATCCAGCACAGTGACGTGTATAACTACAGTACCAGATCTCTGCGGGGACCCACCGTCAGCCGCAGTAAGTAATAATGTAATCTCCTGTTGTTCTTCACGGTCTAGCTCTTTTTCTAAGACCAATTCTCCATATTTCCTTCCGTCTGGGCTTGTTTGTACGTCCAAAACAAAATGATCATTCCTTTGTAACGTGTAGCTTTGCACCGCGTTCTGTCCTATATCAGCGTCGTGGGCCTCGTCTAAGGGAAAACGAGCCCCTTTAAATGTCGACTCTCCGATTTCTAGTTTTATAAGGTCATTTGCAAATTGTGGCAGGTTGTCATTAATGTCTTGAATATGAAGCGATATACCGTGCAATTCAAGAGGATTCTCCAATACGAGCTCAAATTTCAGAGCACACGAAACCTTCTGGCCACAAAGAGCTTCTCGGTCAATCCTTTCAAACACAATCAAATTGCCAGAATTCAGATCAATGTCACAATAACGTCGGCGGCTCCTTTCAGTGTCGATACGAGCTTGTCGGACAGCCAGACTTTTAACATCCACGCCGATGTCTTTCGCTATATTTCCAATGACTGATCCGCGTTTCATCTCCTCCGGAATAGAGAAGCTAATATCTCCGGTCGTTAGCGGCATTATAAGCAGGGCGATAGCACAACAGCATTTAAGCAGGGAAACGAGAGGGGCTTTGTATTCCATGTCTACGCCAAAGCGACGGTTTTTGTTCTGTAATCCAGTGTTTGATTTTGAAGAACATGTACGAAGGATCCGAATGATCTTGCGCACGCAATCCAAACGTTACTGTGAATGAGTGATGTCGCTAGTATTCGCTTTCTACCTCTTTGAATACTACATTAGTGGGTGGAGAGGTGCGCCCAAAGTGCCCTAGCTGGTGAATAGCGACACTCTGAGTTATTTTATTAAACTACACCATGCAATCATACAGCATTTTGAAAGAGTAAAACATGTTTTCAAAATAGTGCTTAGAAAGTAAGCAACTATTAGCTTATTCTATTTTTGTGTTTAAATTAAATCTTGAAGTCTAGTGATTGCAAAAAATATTAATAATAGCGAGAATGTGGACAAAATGGTACTAATATCGATGCTACAAATATTTTTGTCCACAAGCCGGTTCGCTGTCAATCAGTGAAACTGTCATTGTTAAATTGACAATTACAGCGTACATTTTGTTCAGAGATGTTTTTCTCCTTATGGTATAAACAGATAATGAATAAACATATAAATGGAATAATATAAAGCAAATTAACTGTTCTATCTGAATTAAGCAGACCTGCTTGTGATGCTTTATAACTCAAACAAATAACAAAATTCAAAATAATAATAAACCTCAACAGCTGCACAGCATAACATTTGAAAGACAAGCTGGTTTATCATTGCCAGTGGATAATACTCTTGAATAACCATCAAAGAAAAGCTATCCTACTCACTGATAATATTAATTATGCTCACACGCAGGTATCTAAAATATTTAACAGACCCATGCTATTTTCAAAAATGTATTGTTTGTTTATTTATTTATTTATTTACGTATTTATGTTAAGAAAATGCCAATTCGGAACCACTTGGGACAGTAGACACTGGGAAGCTCTGTCAGATTCCAGATGTAGCAGCAGTAGAAGGATCTACTGGTTTCACCTACAGAATTTCAGATATGTAACTACAGCAATAACAAGTGAGATGATGCAACAGCCAGGTTAATCAGCAAACAGTTTTAAAAAACCTTCTCACCATTTTTGACCTGTGAGTAAGCAAAGACTTCATGAAAAGACAGTTCACAGCAATTGACTGTATTTACTGTAGCAACTGCTAATTGGACTGTGGTCCTTGACAACAATCACTAAGGTATATTTGGATAGGTGCAGCCTTGGTATCCATCATAAATGCCAACCACACCTAACCTGGGTGTGAGGCTATTACAAACCGAGAAAAATGCCAGCCATTCAGCCCAGACCCTTATGTACTAGCACTATGTTCATTATCGAGAACCACCATCGTCAGCCACAAGCAACTGTGTGGCCTGCAACCAGGTACAGAACTATGGCAGGAACATTGTTCTGGCTGGAGATTAAAACACAGTGCACTGACTGGAGCGGCAGAGAGGGATCAGAAGCTCCATCCCATGATGCATCAGGAGATAAACTGACTCCATCCCATGATGCATCTGGAGATAATCCAACTGCTCTCAGTCAAAGCAGTATGAAATAAAATAGCCTCCTGTTTTTGAAGCAACCTCCCCTCCTTGAATCCTTTACTAATGGCTGCAAAATTCTGGCCTTCAAATTTTCTGCAGCTTTACGCTCTGACCTAAAATAAAACTTTTCTTATGGGTTTGTTTTCCAGGATTAAAGCACTGTAGAATATAAGAGGACTGTCATGAATACACCACATCCATCTCTATTGTTTTCCTCATGAAAGAGGAAAACCAGCATCTATTTCCATGACTAATAATTCAATTCCTGGATTATACAGTTAATCAAAATTACATCTTGAGTTAAATTAGATGAGTAGTATACCTCAGTATATCACAGAAGTATGCCTATTTTAGATAATGAGTGAAGAGCCCTTTATGGAGTTTAAGTACATTGCTCTAGAGTGACTTAAGCTGCAGTGCTCCTTGTACAAGTTTGGGAGGCACATCACTGACTAGAGAGGCTAAACTGCTGATACAAACTGGGGGGTATAACACTAAAATGCACATGCTTTAAAAGTACAACTGCATCCAGCTACAAGTAGTTTGTTTCTTTTCTCGTCCAGAACATGCATGACATTTAGAACAAATTCATGTGGAGTTGCATTTGACACATCACCACAGATCAAATGGTATGTCAAAGAGCCTCCTGGAAGGAAGTTACTCATTCAGAATGTGTATCTACTGTAGAAAAATGCTCTTAAGTTTTTGCAGATGGATTCAAACATTCTCATCAACAGCCAAAAAGATTATCTACAGAACTGCATTAACCTTTGGTTACATTAGTGAACAGATGTCAATGAAAATGAAGCATTCCAGCATATGCTTGAACGTTTTCAGCAAAACATGTTACTAACCAAAACAAACAATCATAATCACAAAAATCACATACAGATTTTGTCCATCATACAGAAACATTAAAATGTCAGTAAACTGCAGGAATTTTACTGGCATCTAAAGGGTTCAATGCTGTCAAATAAGTACTTTACCCAGGTCTACGCATCACAAATAAACAAAATAAGCTTTTAAATGATGGGCTTAGTAACATAAATTATTGAATTTCAGAATGAAATTACTGAAAGAACACATCACTGAGGCATGATGTCACTCATGTATTACACACTGACTGACAAAGTACCTGTCAAACCAATTCTCTATCAGCACACAGAAATGGTGAGGAAAACACAACTCCCCTCTGTCAGTTCTCAACCTTCTCAGCCTCCAATGATAGCCAGTTCCTAAGTTTAGGCCACAGTGTTTTTGCTAGTACTGCCTTCAGTTATCATGCTTTTTACTGCCCAAACACAAAGAAAATAAGCAAAAACCTCCCAATGGAATGCTCATATATCTGCAGATTTATGTAAAGCAGAATTTCTAGACAGACACACAGACAATAACATTTTGAAACACACCTGCAGCCTTAAAAAGGAAACGAGAAGGCAAACTCGTTTTTCAATTCAGATTAAATTTACGGATAAACCGTAAAGTGTTCTGAAGTAGAGTTCCATAGATATTCAGTATGTGTGTGTTTTTGTGTCTCTGTGTGTGTTAGTAGCAAATGTGCACAGCAACACGGCTGCTTTTTTGCATATCATGGGTAAGGAAGTCATCCACAGCAGGTGGCCTAAGTGAGAGATTAAAAGGCCTACATTAAGAGCCTAAAATTCAGAAGGAGGAAGGTTAAGGCATCACAATGAGTTTGTTGCTGTCCACCAGCATGGTGCTGAACTTGAAGAGAAAAGTCTCCAGTGGAGGGCAAACTGATAAATATTCATCAAATTCTCAGTCACAGTTTAATAGGAATGCAACATTTTTAAAAGACTTTAACAGAATGAACAGAAACCATTTCTAAATCCAGTTAAATCACATGGTACGTTCTCACAAACTCTAGGTCAAGTATTTTACTCATTATTCAGGGGAGGGTGATCAAAATTAATAGCACGTATAATCAGAAGATATTTTACATCCTGGCTATTCTCCCAGTGTCTCAATTTCTAGGTGGATTAGAAAATGTGTGAGTGTAAACTGCTGATTGTGTTGTGCTTTCATTCCATCCATGATTAAACTTCCTTACGTTCCTGAATTTCCAACTCACAAATACGAAGTTAATATGTTCAAAGTTATATTTTGTAAAAAGCAATTGTCTTACACCCTACCTACTGCATGTGCAAGTTCAAACTGGTTAAATCTGGAGAAAAACTGTTTAAACAAACTTGTAAATGAAATAATTTCGGATTACGACATTTAGAACAATATATATTTTTATTTACCAGAGTGGAGAATTCTGACCCATCCTCTGTCGTTGCGCCCTGTTCACTAGTTTCATGGGGGCTCCTCTTCAGCGTTTGATCAGCAGGGAGTGTGCCGTCATTAAACGAGCGAACAAACTTGAAGTCGCTCGTGCGTGACCCAGTCGTTAAGTAAGTGTCATAATTGTAAGAACTGCGAAGTGTTCCTGCTCCCTCCACCTCCGCGTAGTTGGGAGGGAAATATGCGCTGGGAATAGCCACTGCGCTGTCAAACAACAGCCTGGGCTTTCTTCTACGGCAAAACTTTACGACCACAATGAGGACAATAAATGTCAGGAAGAAGGTGGAAACTGCGACCAGAGCGATGATCAAATAGGAAGTTAATTTAGAACTGCTCTCCTCATGTGACATATCTTTCAGCTCCGGAAGTTCTGCCAAATTATCTGAAATTAGTAAATACACAGCGCAGGTTGTCGAGAGAGATGGCTGTCCATTATCTTTCACTGATATGACAAGGTTTTGTTTCATAGTATCCGATTCAGCAATGTCCCGCTGCACCTTGATCTCACCGCTGTGAAGACCAATAGTGAAAAGTCCCGGATCAGTAGATTTTATGATCTGATAGGACAGCCACGCGTTCTGTCCAGAGTCTGCATCCACAGCTATCACCTTGGAAACCAGAGAGCCTGCATGAGCAGCTTTAGGGACCATCTCAGTCATGATGGAGTTCCCGAGAGGCGCAGGATATAGTATCAGTGGAGAGTTATCATTCTCATCTGTTATGAACACACTCACAGTCACATTACTGCTGAGTGGAGGGGAACCGTTGTCTCTGGCAACAACCTGAACTTTGAAACTCCTGAACTGCTCATAATCAAATGATCTCACTGCATGGATGACACCGGTGTCTCCGTTAATCGATAAAAACGAAGACACAGGGACACCACTGACTTCACTGGGCAACAGAGAATATAAAATCGTGCCGTTCTGTCTCCAATCTGGGTCTCTCGCCCTCACAGAAATGACAGAGGTGCCAGGTTTGTTATTTTCAGTCACATAGGCGCTGTACGACCGCTCATCAAATGTAGGTGGATTGTCATTCACATCTGAGATGGACACATACAGTGTTTTAAAGGAAGATAAGGGTGGGGAGCCTTCGTCTGACGCAGCCAGTGAAATATTGTATTCTGACTGGAGTTCCCGGTCCAGGACACCAGTTGTTACAACTGAATAAAAATTTTTGATAGAAGGCATCAATTTGAAAGGTACATGTCCTTGAATGGAGCACCGAACTTGGCTATTATCGTATGAATCAATGTCCTGAACATTAATGATGCCTACCTCTGTGCCAGGTGGCGCGCTCTCAGGCACTGAGTTAGACAATGACGTCACAAATATCACTGGTGCATTGTCGTTCACATCAGTGATATCGACAATTACTTTGGTCTGCGAAGCTAATCCAGCTCCGTCTTTACCTTCAATGCGCAGTTCATAACTAGACTCTTCTTCGAAATCAATGGGTCCCGTTACTCGAATTTCCCCAGTTTTGTGATCAAGACTAAATAAATCCTTCGCCTCATCGGAAATGCGACTGAATTCATATGTCACCTCGCCATTGGCTCCCTCGTCTGCATCACTGGCGCTGACTGTGACCACAACAGCACCTAAATGAGAATTTTCAGGAAGACTGACTTTATAAATGGCTTGGTTAAACACGGGGATGTTATCGTTAGCATCCAGCACAGTGATGTGAATAACTACGGTCCCAGACCTCTGAGGCGTCCCTCCGTCGGCAGCTGTAAGTAACAATGAAACCTCCTGCTGTTCCTCGCGATCCAATTCTTTTTCTAACACTAATTCAGCGTATTTTCCTCCATCTATATTCGTCTGAACGGCCAGAACAAAATGATCATTCCTTTGAAGTGTGTAGCTTTGAACTGCGTTCTGTCCTATATCCGCATCGTGTGCCTCATTCACTGGAAAGCGGGCGCCTTTATCAGCAGATTCTTGAATTTCCAGTCTGATCATATCCTTCGCGAACTTCGGCGAGTTGTCATTTATATCCTCAATTTGCACAACAACACGGTGTAAATCCAACGGACTTTCAAGCACCAGCTCGTATTTTAGACTACACACAGCCTTTTGGCCGCAAAGCTGTTCTCTATCGATCCTCTCGGCCACAATCAAATCGCCAGAATTCAGATTGATGTCACAATAGCGCTTGCTGCTTCCTTCAGTCTGTAAGCGAGCCTTGCGAAGCGACAGACTTTTAAAATCCACCCCAAGATCATTTGCAATACTTCCGATGACGGAGCCGCGTTTTAGCTCCTCCGGAACAGAATAGCTCACATCTCCAAACGAAGCTGGCATGGTTAAAAGAAAGAAAAACCAACAGCAACTCGCTGCGGTAACAGAGAAGCCTCTACGGTCCATGTTAAGGTCGATCCGCGTGAACGTTCCCATTTCAAACTTATCAACTTGAAGAAATATGATTTCGGTTAGACAGCCAAAGCAGTCCGTATGGTGTGCGAATATAGATTTGATGTGGGAGCGGAGTGATTTGATCTGAATAATAAAAAATGAAGGAGGAGGTGCTTCTCTAGTTTCCCCTTGATGGTGAACAGCGACACCGTGAGTTATTTTAGAAAACTGGCATATTTAAATAAATATTCTGTGGCCTTAAACATATTTCACTTTTGCTTATTTGTTTAACCGAACGAATTTATCGTATCATATGCATACAACGTATTTGAAGACGCAATACTTTTCGACAACCTAGTATTTAAGATGTATTACAAGAGAGATACAACGCAGCATTTTCATGCAGACATTGTAGCCTAATTGGCAGCAGCTTGTGTTTGTATGACAACATTGCAATAACGACGGAATTAGTTTCTTACCAGGCATAATCTGTAGCATACTCTAATTAATATATGTTTTAAATCACCCTCAGTTATAACATTATTGTCCAATAAAGGCTAAAAGGTATGGACACGCGAAATGTAATTAGGTATTTTCTTGGAATACAGCCATAATATTGTGCCACATTTCAAAAGCATGAAGATACATTATATTTTTAAACAGTTTGCTGAAATCACTTGCTGATTCAGCTGTGTGGTTCAGAATGTAAAGTAGAGTAGCCAACGTTACAATGACAAAAATACTTCACTTTTCTCAACTGGAGACTAGATTAATCTCTTCCTCTCAGTGGCAGGTAAAGGAAGGGCGATTCCTCTAGATCAGACGCCAAAATCGGCTGCGTGAGCGTCTATTATTTGTACTGCGGCAATCTTCCTGGTACACTGAGCTCTCCAGCCTCCGTGCGCAAAGGCTGATACACTCGAACTGTATCCATGAAGTTTCACCACGAAAAAAAATAACTGCATCGTAGGCCAATGCCTGCCCTGATGCCATGATACAGGTGGCTCAATTTGATAAAATTAGGCAGACGTGAAATCATAAATTATCTTGCATGAAGCTGTGAATAGTTCAAATAATAATTTGTTAAAGAAACCACTCAGAACCATTGATATTATATTGCAATAAGCCTACATATTCGGTGCAAACTGTTAATATTTTAATGAGTCCAAGTTATTTAAAATGGCTAAATGAGTTCAACATAAAATGTACAACATAAAAGCTACACAGGTACCTCGTTAACTCCTGTCCTGTGGAGGTTTGATTCTCCGTTCAGAGTTTCATTTTGACTCCTCTTCAGAGTTAGATCAGTAGGCAGTATGGCGTCATTTGAAGAACCGACGAACTTGAAGTCGCTAGTGCGCGAGCCAGCGGTTAAGTAGGCATCATAATTGTAAGAACTGCGAAGTGTTCCTGTTCCGTCAACGTCTGAGTAATTGGGAGGGAAATATGCGCTGGGAATGGCCACAGCGCCGTCAAATAACAGTCTGGGGTTTCTTCTACGGCAAAACTTCACGGAAATTATAAGAATAATGAACGTCAGGAAGAAAGTGGACACAGAGACGAGCGCTATGATCAAATATGAAGTTAATCTGGAACTGTTCTCGTCATACGACATATCTTTCAGCTCTGGAACATCTGCCAAGTTATCCGAAATCAGGAGGTATACTGTGCAGGTTGTCGAGAGAGATGGCTGTCCGTTATCTTTCACTGATACAACAATGTTTTGCTTCATATCATCAGACAGAGAAATGTCCCGCTGCGTCCTGATCTCTCCGCTGTGAAGACCAATTGTAAAAAGTGTCAGATCAGTCGATTTCAGGATCTGATAGGACAGCCAGGAATTTTGTCCAGAGTCTGCATCGACAGCAATCACCTTAGAAACGAGGGAGCCTGCATGAGCAGCTTTGGGGACCATCTCGGTCATGAATGAGTTTCCCAGAGGCGCAGGATATAATATCTGTGGAGAGTTATCATTCTCATCTGTTATGAACACGCTCACAGTCACGTTGCTGCTGAGTGGAGGGGAACCGTTGTCTCTGGCAACCACCTGAACTTTGAAGCTTCTGGACTGCTCATAATCAAATGATCTCACTGCATGGATCACACCAGTGTCTCCGTTAATTGACAAGAACGAAGACACGGGAACAGCACTGACCTCATCGGACAACAAGGAATAGAAAACTGTACCGTTCTGTTTCCAGTCCGGGTCTTTTGCCCGCACAGAAATGACAGAGGTGCCAGGTTTGTTATTTTCAGTCACATAGGCGCTGTACGACTGCTCATCAAATGTAGGTGGATTGTCATTCACATCTGACACAGATAACTGCACAGTTTTTGAAGAAGACAGTGGTGGAGAGCCCTCATCTCTAGCTGTAATTGTTATGTTGTAATCAGACACTAGTTCGCGGTCTAGTTCGCTTGTAGTTACCAGTGAGTAATAATTTTTGATTGAGGGGACTAACCTGAAAGGAACATTTTGCTGAATGGAACAGCGGACCTGTCGATTTTCCCCTGAATCTTTATCCTGAACATTAATGATGCCCACCTCTGTGCCAGGTACTGCGCTTTCTGGGATGGGATTCTTCAGAGATTTCAAAATTATCTCAGGAGCGTTGTCATTCACATCAGTGATTTCTAAAATGACTGTCGAATACGACGCTAAACCTGACCCATCTTTTGCCTGAATTCTCATTTCGTAATTCAAATTCTCTTCGAAGTCGAGATCACCATTAAGTGTAACCTGTCCTGTTTTACGGTCCAGGGAAAACATTTTTTTCACTTCATTCGGAACACGGCCAAATTCATAAGTCACATCACCATTGGCTCCCTCGTCAGCGTCAGTGGCGCTGACTGTTACCACTACAGCACCTAAAGCAGAATTTTCAGGCAGGCTGACTTTATAAACTGCCTGGCTAAACACAGGTCTGTTATCGTTCGCATCAAGCACAGTGACGTATACTACTACAGTACCAGATCTCTGCGGGGTCCCACCGTCAGCGGCAGTAAGTAATAATGTAATCTCCTGTTGTTCTTCACGGTCTAGCTCTTTTTCTAACACTAATTCGCCATATTTCCTTCCGTCTGGGCTTGTTTGAACGTCCAAAACAAAATGATCATTCCTTTGTAACGTGTAGCTTTGAACCGCGTTCTGTCCTATATCAGCGTCGTGGGCCTCATCCAAGGGAAAGCGAGCTCCTTTATCCGCCGATTCTCTGATTTCCAATTTTATTACGTCGTTTGCAAATTGTGGAAGGTTGTCATTAATGTCTTGAATATGAAGCGATATACTGTGCAATTCTAGAGGATTCTCCAATACGAGCTCAAATTTCAGAGCACACGAAACCTTCTGACCACAAAGAGCTTCTCGGTCAATCCTTTCAAACACAATCAAATTGCCAGAATTCAGATCAATGTCGCAATAACGTCGGCGGCTCCTTTCAGTGTCGATACGAGCTTGTCGGACAGCCAGACTTTTAACATCCACGCCGATGTCCTTTGCTATATTTCCAATGACTGATCCGCGTTTCATCTCCTCCGGAATAGAAAAGCTAATATCTCCGGTCGTTAGCGGCATTATAAGCAGGGCGAGAGCACAACAGCATTTAAGCAGGAAAACGAGAGGGGCTTTGTATTCCATGTCTACGCCAAAGCGACGGTTTTTGTTCTGTAATCCAGTGTTTGATTTTGAAGAACATATACGAAGGATCTTGCGCACGCAATCCAATCGTTATTGTGAATGAGTGATGTCGCTTGGATTTCTCTCTTTCTCCCTCTTTGAATACTACATTAGTGGGTGGAGAGGTGCGTCCAAAGTGCCCTAGCTGGTGAATAGCGACACTCTGAGTTATTTTAATAAACTACACCATGCAATCATACAGCATTTTGAAAGAGTAAAACATGTTTTCAAAATAGTGCTTAGAAAGTAAGCAACTGTTTATATATTTTATAAAATAAGCTTATTATATTTTTGTTTTTAAATTGAATCTTGAAATATTGACAATAACAAGAATGTTAACAAAATGGCACTAATATCAATGCTACAAATATTTTTGTCCACAAACCGGTTCGCTGTCAATCAGAGAAACTGTCATTGTTAAATTGACAATTACAGCGTACATTTTGTTTAGAGATGTTTTTCTCGTCATGGTATGAATAGATAATGCATAAACAAGTGAATTGAAGAATATAAAGCAAATTAATTGTTCTCTGAATTAAGCAGACTTGCTTGTGATGCTTTATAACTCAACCAAATGCCAGAATTCAAAATAATAGAAAACCTCAACTGCACAACAATAAATTTAAAAGACAGGCTGGTTTATCACTGTCAGTGGATTATACTCTTGAATAACAATCATCAATCAAGTATCTAAAATAGTTTACAGACCCAAGCTATTTTCAAAAATGCATTGTTTGCTTATATATTTATGTATTTATTTTAAGATAATGCCAAGTCAGAACCACTTGGGACAGTAGACACTGGGAAGCCCTGTCAGATTCCAGATGTAGCAGCAGTACAAGCATCTACTGGTTTCTCCCACAGAATTTCAGATATGTAACTACAGTGATAACAAGTGAGATGATGTAGCAGCCAGGCTAATCATCAAACACAGTTTAAAAAAATTAAAAACCCTGGTCACCACTTTTGACCTTTGAGCAATCAAAGACTTCACAGCAATTGACTGTATTTCCTGTAGCAACTGCTAACTGGACGGTGGTCCTTGACAACAATCACTGAGGTATATTCGGATAGGTGCAGCCTTGGTGTTTATCATAAATGCCAACCACACATAATCTGGGTGTGAGGCTATCATAATCTGAGAAGAAAGCCAGCCATTCAGCCCAGACCCTGATGAACAAGCACAATGTTTATTATCAAGAACTGCTATCTTCAGCCACAACCGTGTGGCCTGCAAGCAGGCACAGAACTATGGCAGGAATATTGTTCTGGGTAGAGATGAAAACACAGTGAACTGATTGGAGAGGGATGAGTAGCTCCATCCCATGATGCATCTGAAGATAAACTGTTCTCAGTCAAAGCAGTATGAAATAAAATAGCCTCCTGTTCTTGAAGGAACCTCCCCTCCTTGAATCCTTTACTACTGGCTGCAAAATTCTGGGCTTCAAATTTGCTGCAGCTTTGGGCTCCAACTCCAAAAAAACTTTTCTTATGGGTTTGTTTTCCAGGATTAAAGCACTGTAGAATATAAGAGGACTGTCATGAATACACCAAATCCATCTCTATTGTTATCCTCATGAAAGAGGTAAAACAGCATCTATTTCCATGACTGTAAGAACGAAATTTGTAGATTTTACAGTTAATCAAAATTACTTCTTGGGTTTAACGGGTTGAGTAGTATACCTCAGTATATCCCAGTAGTATGTCTGTTTTAGATATTGAGTGAAGAGCCCTTTATGGAGTTTAAGTACATTGGCCTTTATGCTCCAGATTGACTTCAGTTGTGGTGCCCCTTGTACAAGTTTGTGAGGTACATCACTAACTGGAGAGGTAAAACTGCTGATAGAAATTGGGGAGTATAACACTAAAATGCATATGCTTTAAATGTACAACAGCATCCAGCTACAAGTAGTTTGTTTCTTTTCTCATCCAGAACATGCATGACATTCAGAACAAATGCATGTCGAGTTGCATTTGACACATCACCATAGATCAAATGGAATGCCAAGAGTCTCCCAGAAGGAGGTGACTTATTCAGACTGTGCATCTACTCCAGGAAAAATGCTCTCAATTGTCTGTAGAAGGATTCAAACATTCTCATAAACAGTCAAAAATAGTATCTACAAAACTGCATTAACCTTTTGTTACATCAGTCAACAGATGTCAATCAAAATGAAGTATTCCTGTAAATGCTTGACATTTTTCAGCAAAACATGTTACTAACCAAAACAAATAATCAAAATCACATAAATCATATATAGATTTTGTAAATCATACTGATACTTTCAAATGTCAGTAAACTGCAGGAATTTTACTGCCATCGAAAGGGTTCAATGCGGTCAAATAGGTACTTTGCCCAGGTCTACTCATAACAAATAAACAAAATAAGCTTTTAAATGATGGGCTTAGTAACATAAATTATTGAATTTCAGAATGAAATTACTGAAAGAACACATCACTGAGGCATGATGTCACTCATGTAGTACACACTGACTGACAAAGTACCTGTCAAACCAATTCTCTATCAGCACACAGAAATGGTAAGAAAAACACATATCCCCTCTGTCAGTTCTCAACCTTCTCAGATTCCAAAGATAGCCAGTTCCTAAGTTTAGGTCACAGTGTTGTTGTTCGTATTGCCAGTTATCATGCTTTTTACTGCCCAAACACAAAGAAAATAAGCAAAAACCTCCCAATGGAATGCTCATATATCTGCAGATTTTTGTAAAGCAGAATTTCTAGACAGGCACACAGACAATAACATTTTGAAACACACCTACCGCCTTAAAAAGGAAACAAGAAGGTAAGCTCATTTTTTCAAATCAGATTAAATTTACACACCAGCTATGAACTGTTCTAAAATAGATCATAGATTCAGTATGTGTTTTTTAGTGTGTGTGTGTTAGTTCACCCTAACACAAAAAAACATGTTAGCTCACCCTACAGCAATGCAAATGTGCACAGCAACATGGCTGCATTTATGCACGTATCATGGGTAAGGAAGTCATCCACAGCAGGTGGCTTAAGTGAGATATTAAATGGCTTAAAGTAAGAGCCTAAAATTCGGAAGGAGGAAGGTTAAGGCAACACAATGTGTTTTGCTGCTGTCCACAAGCATGGTGCTGAACTTGAAGAGAGAACTCACCAGTGGAGGGCAAACTGATAAATATTCATGAAATTCTCAGTCACAGTGTAATAGGAATACAGCATTTTAAAAAGACTTCAAAAGAATGAACACAAACTATTTCTAAATCCTGTTAAATCACATGGCAAGTGCATGGTAAACTCTAGGTCAAGTATTTTACTCATTATTCAGGGGAGGGTGATCAAAATAAATAGCACGTATAATCAGAAGATATTTTACATCGTGGCTGTGCTCCCAGTGCCTCATTTTCTAGGTGGATTAGAAAATATGTGAGTGTAAACTGCTGATTGTGTTGCGCTTTCGTTCCATCCATAATTAAACTTCCTTAAGGTCCTGAATTTTCAATTAAGACGGTTAACTAATAAACTCACAAACACGACGTTAATATGTTCGTATCGTAAAAAGCAATTGTCTCACACCCTACCTACTGCATGTGCAAGTTCAAATTGGTTCAATCTGGAGAAAAACCGTTTAAACAAACGTATAAATGAAACAATTTCGGATAACGACATTTAGAACAATATAGATATTTTTTATTTACCAGAGTGGAGAAATTTGACCCATCCTCTGTCGTTGCGCCCTGTTCACTAGTTTCATGGGGGCTCCTCTTCAGCGTTTGATCGGCAGGTAGTGTGCCGTCATTAAACGAGCGAACAAACTTGAAGTCGCTCGTGCGTGACCCAGTCGTTAAGTAAGTGTCATAATTGTAAGAACTGCGAAGTGTTCCTGCTCCCTCCACCTCTGCGTAGTTGGGAGGGAAATATGCGCTGGGAATGGCTACTGCGCTGTCAAACAACAGCCTGGGCTTTCTTCTACGGCAAAACTTTACGACCACAATGAGGACAATGAACATCAGGAAAAATGTAGAAACAGAGACCAGCGCAATGATCAAATATGAAGTTAGTTTGGAATTGTTTTCCGCATATGCCATGTCCTTCAGCTCCGGAACTTCTGCCAAGTTATCCGATATCAGTAAATATACTGCGCAAGTTGTCGACAGGGACGGCTGTCCATTATCTTTCACTGATACGACAAGGTTTTGTTTCATAGTATCAGATTCAGCAATGTCCCGCAGCACCCTGATCTCCCCGCTGTGGAGACCAATAGTGAAAAGTCCAGGATCAGTAGATTTCAGGATCTGATAGGACAGCCATGCGTTCTGTCCAGAGTCTGCATCCACAGCGATCACCTTGGAAACCAGGGAGCCCGCATGAACAGCCTTTGGGACCATCTCGGTCATGATAGAGTTTCCCAGAGGCATAGGATATAATATCTGTGGAGAGTTATCATTCTCATCTGTTATGAACACACTCACAGTCACGTTGCTGCTGAGGGGAGGGGAACCGCTGTCTCTGGCAACGACCTGGACTTTGAAGCTCCTGAACTGCTCATAATCAAACGACCTGGCAGCATGGATCACACCGGTGTCACCGTTAATGGATAAATATGAAGACACGGGAACACCATTGACCTCACTGGACAACAGAGAATATAACACTGTGCCGTTCTGTCTCCAGTCCGGGTCTCTCGCCCTCACAGAAATGACAGAGGTGCCTGGTTTGTTATTTTCGGTCACATAGGCGCTGTAGGACTGCTCTTTAAATGTAGGTGGATTGTCATTCACATCTGCGATGGACACGTACAGTGTTTTAAAGGAGGATAAGGGTGGGGAGCCTTCGTCTGAAGCAGTAAGTGAAATATTGTATTCTGACTGGAGTTCCCGGTCCAGTTCACCAGTTGTTATAACTGAGTAATAATTTTTGGCAGAAGGCATCAATTTAAAAGGTACATGTCCTTGAACAGAACATCTAACTTTATGATTACCTTCAGAATCGATGTCCTGAACATTAATGATTCCAACTTCTGTGCCAGGTGGCGCGCTCTCTGGCACTGATTTTATCAGTGACGCAACAAAGATAACCGGTGCATTGTCATTCACATCAGTGATGTCCACAATTACTTTGGACTGCGAAGCGAGTCCAGCACCGTCTTTCCCTTCAATGCGCATTTCATAACTGGACTCTTCTTCGAAATCAATGGGTCCAGTTACTGTAATTTCCCCAGTTTTGCGATCAAGACTAAATAAATGATTCGCCTCATCGGAAATGCGACTGAATTCATACGTCACTTCGCCATTGGCTCCCTCGTCTGCATCAGTGGCGGTGACTGTAACCACTACGGTACCTAAAGGAGAATTTTCAGGCAGACTGACTTTATAAACGGTTTGGGTAAACACTGGAATGTTATCATTAGCATCCAGGACAGTGACGTGTATAACTACAGTACCGGATCTCTGAGGAGACCCTCCGTCAGAAGCTGTAAGTAATAATGTAACCTCTTGCTGTTCTTCGCGATCCAATTCTTTTTCTAAAACTAACTCACCGTATTTTCCTCCATCTATATTCGTCTGTACAGCTAGAACAAAATGATCATTCCTTTGTAGTGTGTAGCTTTGTACCGCGTTCTGTCCTATATCCGCATCGTGGGCCTCATTCACAGGAAAGCGGGCGCCTTTAACAACAGATTCTCCTATTTCCAGTCGGATCATATCCTTCGGAAACCGAGGCGAGTTGTCATTTACATCAATAATTTGCAGAACAACACGGTGTAAATCGAATGGACTTTCAAGCATTAGCTCGTATTTTAGATTACACACAGCCTTCTGGCCGCAAAGCTGTTCTCTGTCGATCCTCTCAGCCACAATCAAATCGCCAGAATTCAGATTGATGTCACAATAGCGCTTGCTGCTCCCTTCTGCGTTTAAACGGGCCTTGCGAACCAACAGACTTTTAAAATCCACGTCGAGATCATTTGCAATATTCCCAATAACCGATCCGCGTTTCAGCTCCTCTGGAATAGAATAGCTCACATCTCCAAACGAGGCTGGCACGGTTAAAACAAAGAAAAACCAAAAGTAACTCGCTCCGGCAACCGAGAAGCCTCCATGATTCATTTTCTCGGTATGTGTGAATTTTCCCATTCTAATCAAACTCGTCAGTTTTCAGAAAGCTTGAGTTAGGTTAGACGGCCCATACAGTCTGCATGGCGTGTGAATGTGGGTTTGGTGTGGTAACAGACTGTTTGGTTATGAATAATAAAAAATGAGGGAGGAGGTGCATATATAGCCTGCCCTCGATGGTGAACAGCGACATCGTGAGTCCTATTTTTAAATCTTCCTTTTAAAATAAATATTTTGCGCGCCCTGCAACATATTATACCGCTGCATTGCCTATGTGTCACTCCATCGAAATAATGAAATCATATCATATCCATATTATGGATATTTGAAGTCGAGATAATTTTTGATAAACTATTATGTAAGATGTATTACACGAGATATCCTGCAGGGACAGATTGCAGCAAATAGGGTAATTCAGTAGCCTATGTTTTCATGGAAACATTTATAACAACGAATTCACCAATTTTCTGTCAGGTGCATAATAGCCTACTCGTATCCATCCATGCTGTCAATTCTTATTTATAACACCGTTGAATAATAAAGTCAAATATGTCTGGACACGTAAGATGTTAATATTTATTTGCGCAACTTTTATCAGAATATTGCCCTAAAATTCTCCGACATAAAAAGCAAGAAACTGAATTATCTTTTAGCAAATATTTCGACTGATTTAGGCTAATTACAGATTAGGCTACGTGATACAGAATTCAAATGGATCTTACAATTACAATAATACTTGAATTATCAAACTGGAAAGACGTTAAAACTTTTCCTCACAGTGGCATTCGGGCAATTTAGGAGAGATTGTAACGCGGTTGTCTGCGGTTGACATTCATTTCTCCTGCTTCCGTGAGCACCGGCTGCACCCCAATTTTATCCATCAAGTTTCACCACGATGGAATTCTGGCATCCTGGCATAAGAACCATTGCCTGTTCTTTTACAAGTGGCTTTATTTGCCCAAATTAGGCTAGTGTGTAGTCATAAATCACTGTGGATAAAACTCTGAACTGATAAAAGAACAGTCTGGCAAAAAAAAAAACATTCAAAAGTACTCGCATTACATTGTAATCAGCCTACTTTGTATTAACCATTTAGATTTTGTTTCAACTAAATTCAGAATAAGTTCAACATTAAACGGATATAAAACAAGCACGTATTAGATATGTAACTTGTTTAGGCTACTTTGGACGGTTGACCTAAGAGTTTTATTTGGAATGTTCTTTAGAGTTTGATCAGTGGGCAGTTTGACATCAATGAAAGAACTGACAACCGCGAAGTCGCTGTGTGTGAGCCAGCTGTTGAGCATGCGTAAAAAAATGCCGTCTACCTCCCCATAGCTGGGAGGGCAACGTTTGCTTGGAATGACCACTGTTCTGTAAAACAACGGGTTGTGGGCCAAATGACCACGGACCAGACTAGTCAATCTTAACGCATTTTCGCAATCTTAAGACCACCTCTTCTAATTGTTAAGGATTTACGTTTCTAGTGACACGAAAATCAGAAACTACCTCACAACCACGAAAGAGCCCCGTTTCCCAAAACCCAGCAGCGTGGGTTTAAATAACATTGTTAGAACCACCGAAATGTGCATTCCAAGCATAAACAAAGGTAGATTTATTGATAAATAAAATAACTGTTCGATTCATGGTTAATACAGGAAAAACTACAAACCAGCTTGGTGATCACAATTTAGCGCCACTGATGTGAACAGGGACAAAAACAAGCGCAGCAAATTACAAGCAGAGCGAAGTTAAAATACGAAAGTGCACGCGTTGGATGTGGAACACATTGGACAAATTAAATATGTTAATACCTGGGGAAAGTCAAAATGTGTGCAGGTCTCATCAATCAAAGAATAAAATAGGTGAAATACAAGCTTGAAAAACTAAATCGAAAGGATTACCAGAGTTGCGCATTTGAATCCATCCTCTGTGCTGTCTTTCGCGTCAGTGGTTCCATTTGGTTTCCTTAGCGTCTGATCAATGGGAAGAGTGATGTCATTGAATGACCTAACAAATTTGAAGTCGCTGGTTCGCGATCCTGTTGTTAAATAGGTGTCATAATTGTAAGAACTACGAAGAGTTCCTGTTGCATCAACCTCTGCAGGGAAGTAACCGCTTGGAATGGCGACTGCACTGTCAAATAAAAGTCTGGGCTTCCTTCTTCTGCAAAGCCTGATGGTCACGATGAAAATAATGAAAGTCATAAAGAAGGTGGAAACAGAGACCAGTGCGATGATCAAATATGAAGTTAATTTTGAATTGCTCTCCTCGTGATGCATGTCCTTCAGCTCTGGAATTTCTGCCAAGTTATCCGATATTAATAAATAAACCGAGCAGGACGAAGTAAGAGAGGGTTTTCCGTTATCTTTCACTAAGATAACAAGATTCTGCTTCTGGATATCAGATTCAGAAATGTCTCTCTGCACCCTGATCTCACCACTATGAACACCAATGTTGAAAAGTCCCGGATCGGTGGACTTCACAATAGCATAAGACAGCCACGCGTTCTGTCCAGAGTCTGCATCGACAGCGATCACCTTGGAAACCAAGGAACCGGCGAGAGCAGCTTTGGGAACCATCTCAGTCATGAATGAGTTTCCTGCTGGAGCAGGGTATAATATCTGTGGAGAGTTATCATTCTCATCTGTTATGAAGACATTCACCGTCACGTTGCTGCTGAGAGGAGGGGAACCGTTGTCTCTGGCAACGACCTGCACTTTGAAGCTTCTGAACTGCTCATAATCAAATGATCTGACAGCATGGATCACCCCCGTATCCGCGTTAATGCTCAAAAGCGAGGAGACAGGAACACCGCTGACTTCACTTGAAAAGAGAGAATACAAAACCGTGCCGTTCTGTTTACAGTCCGGGTCCCTCGCCCTCACAGACATAACAGCGTTTCCGGGTTTGTTATTTTCAGTCACATATACGCTGTATGACTGCTCGTCAAATTCAGGCGAGTTGTCATTCACGTCCGACACAAATAACTGCACAGTTTTTGAAGAAGACAGTGACGGAGAGCCCTCATCTGTAGCAGTAACTGTTATGTTGTAATCAGACACTAGTTCGCGGTCTAGTTCGCTTGTGGTTACCAGTGAGTAATAATTTTTGATGGAGGGGATTAACTTGAAAGGAACATTTTGCTGAATGGAGCAGCGGACCTGTCGATTATCACCTGAATCTTTATCCTGAACATTAATTATGCCCACCTCTGTGCCAGGCGCTATGCTTTCAGAAACAGGATTCTTCAAAGATTTTAGATGTATCACCGGGGCGTTGTCATTCATATCAGTAATTTCTATAACAACCTTCGTATGAGATGCAAGTCCAGAGCCATCTTTGCCTTCAATGCGCATTTCATAAACAGACTCTTCTTCGAAATCTATTGTTCCCGAGACTTGGATTTCTCCTGTTTTGTGGTTTATAGAAAATACTTTTTTAGTTTTATCAGATATACGACTAAAATCATACGTCACTTCGCCATTGGCTCCCTCATCTGCATCAGCGGCGCTCACTGTAACCACAACAGAACCTAAAGGGGGATTTTCAGGCAGAGTGACTCTATAAACAGCCTGGCTAAACACGGGGATATTATCATTAGCATCGAGCACAGTAATCTGTACAACAACAGTACCAGATCTTTGCGGGGTCCCTCCATCACTCGCAGTAAGTAATAACGCAACCTCTTGCTGTTCTTCCCGGTCCAGCTCCTTTTCTAAGACCAACTCTCCATATTTCCCTCCGTCTGTGTTCGTACGGACGGCTAAAACAAAGTGATCGTTTCTTTGTAACGTGTAGCTTTGAACTGAATTCTGTCCTATATCCGCATCGTGGGCTTCATCCAAGGGGAAGCGAGCGCCTTTATATGCAGATTCTCTTATTTCTAGCTTTATCAGTTCCCTAGCAAATGCTGGTGGGTTATCATTGATATCTTGAATTTGAAGGGTAATACGATGCAACTCCAAAGGATCCTCCAATACCAGCTCATAGTTAAGAGGACAGGAAGGCTTCTCACCGCACAACTCCTCTCTGTCAATCCTTTCAGACACCATTAAATCACCAGAATTGAGATTGATATCACAAAAACGTCGATGGCCGCCGTCAGTATCTAGACGCGCTTTGCGAGCAGACAGGGTCGTAACATCCACACCGAGCTCCTTTCCAATATTTCCAATGACAGATCCGCGTTTCATCTCCTCCGGAACAGAATACCTCACATCTCCAAAGCAAGGCAGAGCAAAAAAAAGAAATAAAATCAAACCGCACGGCGGGCTGCTTAAAGATGACATCTTGTGGTCCATCTCTTGACAGAATCCGTGAAGAATTCGTATTGTAATCCAGTCTCTGAACTCTAACGAATATTAGTATTATTTAGACTTACAGGACAAAATGTAGCTACGTTCCGTTTGGTAAAACGATTTTGTGCGCTGAAGCAGTGACTCTCCTGCCTCTGAATATTCTAATATTGGGTGGATAACATTCCTTAGCTGGTGAATAGCGACACTTTGAGTATTTCTAAAGAACTGCAGATAGTAGGTAATTTTAATCATTTAAATAAATTCTGAATGATTCAAAATTCACAAAACGTTTATTTTATATTGTCTTCAGGGGCTCAAACTTAACATGGACCATGGGGAATCGCGTGGAACTGTATCTGAAAAAAATCTAAATAGCTCCGGTATTTATTTCGACGAAATAGAAAACAACGTCATAAAACACCCCAAAAACATTGTCTGTCATGGCGTACAATTACCACAAAGAATATTCATTAAAATAAGATAAAAACCCAAACTCTCCGTTAGAGTGTGTTAACACGTTGTAAGATTTCTATAAAAAGGTCCTATATCATTTATAATATTTCCCAAGAGCTCGAATAAAATACATTCTGAAAATTTGTGCATTCTACATTTAAATACTGAACTTAAAATACATTCATTCTACTGATAGTAATGTACGAAAATGAAAATGGCTCGCGCTTTGCAAATTTTCAAACACGTACATCAAGTGGGTTTGATATATTACTCGTATAGTCCAATAGATCAACAAATCAATAAATTAACTATGTCATTGTATAAACACAATTGTTTGGGTTGTCCGCGGTGAGCGATACATTAATGGTGATAATGATGTGATCAACGAATACATTAAAAAATCAGATAAACAGTCAAGACCATTCCGTACATATTCTCCCATAAAAGGCCGACATACATTCAATACCAAACTAAAGGACAACCGAAAAGTATCCAGTGAAAAAATGTTAACATTAAACAACAGTTGTTGAAGACACATCTGCAACCACCGTAGTAACCGAAATCAGAAATAGTACGCACCTGGCAGTATACCTAATCAAATGTTTTCTTGAATTAATGGTACTTGATTGCATTGTCATTACAGGTGTTTAAAACATTTCAGTCATCAGGCTGTTTTGCAATAGTTCATACTGCAAAATTTAAATAATATATTTGCAGTTGCACTTGAGAATTATTGAAAAACTAAGAAATTAGAACATATTGCATCCACACAATAGAAACTCCATTACAGACAGTGAAAAAGTAATGACAAGACAGCTCAGCAACAAAACATCAAGAACAACAGGGGAAAACCCCTGATTAAAAACACTAACATGCCTTCAGTGTTGAAAACGCACATGAGAGTACATGTACTCAGGACACAATTTAAACCATTCCTTTTGAAGTACCAAAACGACGACTGGCAGGCAGAGTAACCATTCACCACATAATATAGACATGAGGCATTATTTGTTTCACATAATTTGATTGCTCGCCCCCTTTGTACATTCACAGCTCTGTGAAATACTGCAACGTAACCCACGGCTATACCATTATGATATATTTTCAAAGAGAATATATTAAGAAAATCATGTATTTACCAGAGTTGCCCATTTGGAACTAGGCTCAGAAATTTCGTTGTCTTCAGTTCCACCTGGACTCCGCTTCAGGGTCTGATCTACTAGGGTCGTGCAGTCATTGTAAGATCTGGCAAATTTGAAGTCGCTCGTGCGCGATCCAGTTGTTAAGTACGTGTCATAATTGTAAGAACTACGTATGGTTTCAGCTCCTTCCATTTCTGCAGAATTGGGAGGGAAATACGCACTGGGAATGGCCACCGCGCCGTCAAACAACAGTCTTGGCTTCCTCCTACAGCAAACTCTAATAGTCACAATAAGAACGATGAAAGTCAGGAAAAAGGTAGAGACGGATACCAGAGCAACGATCAAATATGACGTTAATTTAGAACCTTTGTCCTCATAAGACATATCTTTCAACTCGGGAACTTCTGCCAAGTTATCCGAAATCAATAAATATACTGCGCATGTTGTCGAGAGGGACGGCTGTCCATTATCTTTCACTGATACAACAAGGTTTTGTTTCATAGTATCAGATTCAACAATGTCCCGCTGGACCCTGATCTCTCCGCTGTGAAGACCAATGGTGAAAAGTCCCGGATCTGTGGATTTTATGATCTGATAGGACAGCCATGCGTTCTGCCCAGAGTCTGCATCCACAGCGATCACCTTGGAAACCAGGGAGCCTGCATGCGCAGCTTTGGGGACCATCTCTGTCATGAAAGAGTTCCCGAGAGACGCAGGATATAATATCTGTGGAGAATGATCATTTTCATCTGTAATGAACACGCTCACAGTCACATTACTGCTGAGGGGAGGAGAACCGTTGTCTCTGGCAACAACCTGAACTTTGAGGCTTCTGAACTTCTCATAATCAAATGATCTCACAGCGTGGATCACCCCGGTATCTCCGTTAATGGATAAAAACGCGGACAAAGGAACACCACTGACCTCACTGGATAACATAGAATAGAAAACTGTGCCGTTCTGTCTCAAGTCTGGGTCTTTTGCCATCACAGAAACAACAGAGGAGCCAGGTTTGTTATTTTCAGTCACATAGGCGCTGTATGACTGCTCATCAAATACAGGCGGGTTGTCATTCACGTCTGATACAGAGAACTGCACGGTTTTTGTAGAAGATAAAGTTGGAGAACCCTCGTCGGTAGCTGTAATTGTTATGTTGTAATCAGGCACTACTTCTCGGTCCAGTTCCCCTGTAGTTACAAGTGAATAATAATTTTGGATGGAGGGGATTAATTTGAAAGGAACATTTTGCTGAATGGAACAGCGAACCTGTCGATTTTCCCCTGAATCTTTATCCTGGACATTGATGATGCCTACTTCTGTGCCAGGTAGCGCATTCTCAGAAATAGGATTCCTCAAAGATTTCAGAAATATCTCAGGGGCATTGTCATTTACATCAGTGATTTCTATGATTAATTTCGCATAGGAAGCCAGACCTGAACCATCTCTTGCTTGTATTCGTACTTCGTAGTTTGACTCCTCTTCAAAATCAATCGGTCCTTTCAGTCTTATCTCTCCATTTTTACGATTGAGCGTAAATAATGCATCCACATCCTCTGATACACGGCCAAGATCATACGTCACCTCGCCATTGGCTCCTTCATCTGCATCAGCGGCAGTGACTGTTACCACAACAGTACCCAAAGGAGAATTTTCAGGCAGACTGACTTTATAAACGGCCTGGCTAAACACAGGGATATTATCATTAGCGTCCAGCACAGTGATGTGTATAACTACAGTCCCGGTTTTCTGAGGAGTCCCTCCGTCAGCTGCGGTAAGCAATAACGTAACCTCCTGCTGATCTTCGCGATCCAATTTTTTTTCTAACACTAACTCACCGTATTTTCCCCTGTCCGTATTTGAATGAATAGCCAAAACAAAATAATTATTATTTTGCAATGTGTAACTTTGGACCGCGTTCTGTCCAATATCCGCATCGTGGGCCTCATCTAATGGGAAACGAAAGTCTTTATCCGCCGATTCTCTAATTTCTAGTTTAATAACATCTTTGTCAAACTGTGGGGAATTGTCATTGATGTCGTTGATATGAATCAATATACGATGTATTTCCAGAGGATTCTCCAACACGAGCTCACATTTTAACGCGCATGAAGCCTTCTGTCCACAAAGCGCTTCTCTGTCAATCCGATCAGACACTATCAAATCACCGGAATTCAGAACAATGTCGCAATAACATCGGCGGCTACCTCCAGCATCTATGCGGGCTTTGCGATTAGACAGGCTTTGTACATCCAGACCAAGATCTTTTGCAATATTTCCAATAACAGACCCGCGTCTCATCTCCTCCGGAATGGAATAGCTCGCATCTCCAAATGAAGCAGGCAGGGAGAGAAGAAAGAAAACCACACAGCACGCGAGACTGCTCCCAAAGAATACAATGCAGACCATCCTGATGTCTGAGCCGCAATAAATTCGCAGGTTGTCAGTCCACAGAAACGGTAAACTCAAAGAGATCCACTTTTCTGAAACATAACACAATGGTACGATGGTTTTCTGCGGTGTAAAACCGAGTCGCCTGCGTTTGAATATTACACTAGTGGGTGGAGAGGTGAATTTAATGTGCCTTAGCTGGTGAATAGCGACACTCCGAGTGCATTTACAAAACTACAGATAAAATATGACAATAACTGTTGAAAGTCATTGAAATTTTCAAGAAAATGAATGTTAGTTTACGCACAAATCTGACAGTGTAGCTTCACATAGACCGTTAAAAATCAAGTGTGCTTGTTCCTGACTAAATTCCAGCTTTTACGTCATATTTATAGTAGCTTACATTACAACCACTCAGCAGACGATAGAAGACCTTTCTGCCTTTAAAATTCAAACCAGAGCCTATCCATTAACACAAGAGGCCTTCTGTAAATGACGGAGTAAGGCTTATGTCCGCAACAAATTCATTCGTCGGAGTGTTTGAAGTCACATGGGTTACATTTACAGGTCTACAAATTTGGGAATCTAGTGTTTTTTTGTTACCGTGTTTATAAAGAAAGCAAAACAGAAAATAAATACAATGGCAATCTCCACTTCTAGTATTGAGTACACTGAAAGGACAACACCTGCAACAAGCAGCAAAAATCGAAATGACGACAGGAGAAACAAAAAAAAAGGTCGTTTGGGAATTATAAGTAGTTCCTGAAAATTCATAAATTTTATGTTGAGGCCTTTAACGAATATCTTGTAATTCGAAACAGCGTGGTATACGTTTTAGGAAATAGGTACATGTAAAAGTGTTGTTTAATGTCAATAACATATCTCTAAATACGTATAATGCAATGGCATTGCGCACCGCCCAACACAAACATATAACTGCATAAATAAATAGCAGAACATACAGTAGTACTCATAAAACTATATATAAACACAATTGATAGGAATAATACCAACATTTTTAAGTAATCCATTGTAGGCTAATACAGCTATGATTCGCTCCACTAACACACTGTTCGACAACACGAGAATACCCCAGATTGGATTTGTACATTCACTTGAGCAACACCAGGGCTGTACATAATCAGAAGAGTGTTCCCTGTCGCTTTAAAAACATTCAGTTACAATCAAGCCTTTGCTCAAACTTAACGAAAAATGTTTATGAATTCATAATAGGTAAACTAGGCATACTTCCCTGCAACAATCTAATAAAAATCTTTTAATTTCAAATAAAGACTGAGAAATATATTCACTTCAGTAAATTAACACTAAACACGACCAAAATTCAGAATTGTGAATAGGAATAAACAATATGGATTTACCAGAGCTGTGCATGTAGATTCAACCTCAGTGAAGTCAGTTTCCGCTTTGGTTTCATTTGGACTCCGCTTAAGGGTCTGGCCGGAGGGAATTGTGGAATCGTTGTAAGAGCTGAGGAACTTGAAGTCGCTCGTGCGCGAGCCAGTTGTTAAGTACGTGTCATAATTGTACGAACTACGCAGGGTTCCTTCCACTTCAGAGTAGTTGGGAGGGAAATATGCACTGGGAATGGCGACTGCGCCGTCAAACAGTACTCTGGGCTTTCGTCTACGGCAAAACATCACGGAGACGATGAGGACAATGAAAGTAAGGAAAAAAGTGGAGACGGAGACAAGTGCGATGATCAAATATGAAGTTAACTTGGAGTTGTTTTCCTCATACGACATATCCTTCAGCTCTGGAACTTCTGCCAAGTTATCTGAAATCACTAAATATACTGCGGATGTTGTAGAAAGAGATGGCCGTCCGTTATCCGTCACTGAGATGACAAGATTCTGTTTCATCGTGTCCGATTCAGAAATGTCCCGCTGTGTCCTGATCTCACCGCTGTGGAGACCAATTGTGAAAAGTCCTGGATCAGTCGATTTCAGGATTTGATATGACAGCCATGCGTTCTGTCCAGAGTCCGCATCCACGGCGATCACTTTGGAAACTAGAGAGCCCGCATGAGCAGCTTTAGGGACCATTTCTGTCATGAAGGAGTTCCCGAGAGGCGCAGGATATAATATCTGTGGAGAGTTATCATTCTCATCGGTTATGAACACATTCACAGTCACATTGCTGCTGAGTGGAGGAGACCCGTTATCTCTGGCAACCACCTGCACTTTGAAGCTTCTGAACTGCTCATAATCAAATGATCTGGCAGCATGGATCACCCCGGTGTCTCCATTAATGGACAGAAACGAGGATACAGGGACTCCACTGGCATCACCGGACAAAATAGAATAGAAAACTGTACCGTTCTGCCTCCAGTCTGGGTCTCTCGCTTTTACAGAAACAACAGAGGAGCCAGGTTTGTTATTTTCAGTCACATAAGCACTGTACGACTGCTCATCAAATATAGGCGGATTGTCATTCACGTCTGATATGGATAACTGCACACTCTTTGTGGAAGATAAAGATGGTGAACCCTCATCAGCAGCTGTAATTGTTATGTTGTAATCAGACACAACTTCTCGATCTAGCACTTCTGTTGTTACCAGTGAGTAATAATTTTTGATGGAGGGCAGTAACTTAAAAGGAACATTTGTTTGAATAGAACAGAGGATCTGTCTATTTTCTTGAGAATCTTTATCTTGGACATTGATGATGCCCACCTCTGTGCCAGGTTGCGCATCCTCGGAAATTGGGTTCCTAAGAGATTCAATAAATATCTCGGGGGCATTGTCATTCACATCAGTGATTTCTATAATTACTTTCGTATGAGAAGCCAACCCTGCACCATCTTTTGCTTGTACTCGCATTTCATAATTTGTCTCTTCTTCAAAATCAATAAGTCCTTTCAGCCTAATCTCTCCTGTTTTACGATCGAGCGAAAACAATTTATCCACTTCACCTGATGCACGGCCAAAATCATACGCCACTTCGCCGTTTGCTCCCTCGTCTGCATCGGTGGCGCTGACTGTAACCACAACTGTACCTAAAGGAGAATTTTCAGGCAGACTCGCTTTATATACGGCCTGGCTAAACACAGGAATATTATCATTAGCATCCAGCACAGTGATGTGAATAACTACAGTCCCAGTTTTCTGAGGAGTCCCTCCGTCAGCCGCAGTAAGTAATAATGTTACTTCTTGCTGTTCCTCACGATCCAACTCTTTTTCTAACACTAATTCGCCGTATTTTCCTCCGTCTGGGTTTGTATGAACTGCCAGTACAAAATTATCATTCCTTTGTAGTGTGTAGCTTTGGACCGCGTTCTGTCCTATATCCGCATCGTGGGCCTCATCGAGGAGGAATCTAGCTCCCTTTAATGCAGATTCTCGTATTTCCAGCGTAATTATATCATTGCCAAATTGTGGAGAGTTGTCATTGATGTCTTGAATATGAAGCGATATACGATGTAATTCCAGAGGATTCGCCAGCACAAACTCACAATTTAAAACGCATGAAGCCTTTTGTCCACAAAGCGCTTCTCTGTCAATCCTTTCAGAAATAATTAAATCGCCAGAATTCTGATTGATGTCGCAATAACGTCGACGGCTACCTTTAGTATCTACACGGACGTTGCGAGAAGAGAGATGTTTAATATCCACGCCGAGATCATTCGCTATATTCCCAATAACAGATGCGCGTTTCATCTCTTCTGGAACAGAATAGCTCAAATCTCCAAAGCTAGCAGGTATGGATAAAAGAACAAGAAACAAACAGCACATCTGGCTGTGCGCAGAGAATCGCTTGTAGATCATATTCAAATCTGAAACACAGATCATTCGTACTTCAAGTTGATCCTTAAATCTGTAGATGTATTGTACACGATGACGTCCGGTTCCCCAAACAGAAACACCAAAGGAAAAAATAAATGAGTAGTGTGATTTTTTTTGTCTTGGAGAAGCGGTCTCCTGCTCCTGAATATTACACTAGTGGGTGGGAAGGTCCAGGTAACGTCCCATGGCTGGTGAATAGCGACACTCTGTGTACTATTATAAAACTGCAAACAGCATTACGAATTGTGTATTGCTAAAATGGGTGGTTCATCACAAGTGCGTTCATTTCACTATAGAAGCAGACGATGTGACTTAATTGGAGTAGCACATGCACCCGTCTTGAATAATAGTTTAAGTATATTTATAGTAATTAACTGCACTATTTGCTGAAGTAAATGAAATATATAATAACCTACTTTGCAATATACAGAAACTGGACAAAACCCCAACAACAATTGATTCCAGAAGAATAGTTTACCGGCAACAGGTGACGACCTGTGAATAAGCAATCCCGCATACAATACGAGTAGCTTCTGAAAAATCATAGCCTTAACCTTAAAGCTAAAAATGTCACAGAGCGAATTTGATATTATCACGACGCTCAATTAGATACAAGTCAGTGAACATTTAAATACGAAACATATTTTGTTAAGTAAATACATAATATTGTGAAGAAATCTGCGCTTAAACAACAACATAACGAGCAAGTGGTGACACATTTCGGTGAATCCATAAAATTGTCATGGCAAAACGGCAGCCCATATCGCTGACGCAAAAACCAACCGTGACTTCTCTGACAGCACTTTTTAGAAACAATACAACAAACCTCAATTTTGAAGTGACTTGTATATCAGTAGTGCAGAAACCAAAAAACAAAAATCACTAATTGTCCAGTAATGTAAAGATCACATTCTAAACAAAACACATACATCAATTGTAAGATCATTTCAATCGCTTTAAAACTACATTACAGCCAAAGTTGCACGTGAAACGAAGAGTTTTCAGAGTAAAGTAAAAGCAAAATATATTTACCAGAGTTTGGCATTTGAATTCAGCCACAGTGATGGCTGTCTCACCACTGCTTTCATTTGAACACCTCTTCAGGGTATTATCTGCTGGATTTATGACATCATTGTAAGAGGTGACGAACTTGAAATCGCTGGTCCGCGAACCCGTTGTTAAATATGTATCATAATTGTAGGAGCCACGAAGAGTCCCTGCTCCCTCCACCTCTGCGTAGTTCGGAGGGAAATACGCGCTGGGAATGGCCACGGCGCCGCCCATCAGTCTGGGGGTTCTTCTACGAAAATATCTCAGGGCCACGATGAGAATAATGAACGTCAGGAGAAAGGTGGAAACTGCTACCAGGGCGATTATTAAATATGATGTCAATTTGGAACTGTTCTCCTCATATGATATATTTTTAAACTCCGGAACTTCTGTCAAGTCATCCGAAATGAGCAAATGCACTGCGCATGTTGTAGAAAGCACAGGTGTTCCGTTGTCTCTCACTGAAACAACAAGGTTATGTTTCATGGCATCAGTCTGAGAAATATCCCGCTGCGCCTTGATCTCTCCGCTGTGAAGTCCAATTGTGAAAAGTCCTGCATCAGTCGATTTCATGATTTGATAAGACAGCCATGCGTTCTGTCCAGAGTCAGGATCTACAGCGATCACCTTGGAAACCAGGGAGCCCGCGTAAGTAGCTTTGGGGACAATCTCGGTCATAAAGGAATTACCTTGTGTGACAGGGTATAATATCTGTGGCGAGTTATCGTTCTCGTCGGTTATGAACACACTCACTGTCACGTTGCTACTGAGAGGAGGCGAGCCGTTGTCTCTGGCCACCACCTGCGCTTTGAAGCTTCTGAACTGCTCATAATCAAACGACCTGACAGCATGGATCACACCGGTGTCTCCGTTAATGGATAAAAATGAAGACATGGGAACGCCATTTACCTCAGTGGGCGACAAAGAATATAACACTGTGCCGTTCTGCCTCCAGTCTGGGTCTGTTGCCTTTACAGAAATGACAGAGGAGCCGGGTTTGTTATTTTCAGCAACATAGACGCTATATGACAGCTCATTAAAAACAGGCGGATTGTCATTCACATCAGAAATAGATAACGGCACAGTTTTTGAGGACGATAATGGTGGAGAACCCTCATCAGTTGCAATAATGGTAATATCATATTCAGACACAACCTCACGGTCGAGTTCTCCTGTAGTCACCAGTGAGTAATAATTTTTGATAGAGGGTACCAACTTAAAAGGAACATTTTGTTGAATGGTGCAGCGGACCTGTCGATTCGCCCCTGAATCTTTATCCTGCACATTAATAATGGCCACTTCTGTCCCAGGTAACACATTCTCTGGGATTGGATTGTCCAGAGATTTCAGAAATATCTCGGGGGCGTTGTCATTCATATCAGTGATTTCAATGTTAACGGAGGAATAAGAAGCTAAACCTGACCCGTCTTTTGCTTGAATTCGCATTTCATAGTTGGACTCCTCTTCAAAATTTATTTGTCCACTCACTTTAATCTGACCTGTTTTACGATCGAGGGAAAACAATTTCTTTACTTCATCCGGAACACGACCAAATTCATATGTCACTTCGCCATTGGCCCCCTCGTCTGCATCAGTGGCGCTCACTGTAACCATTAAGGCACCTAAAGGAGAATTTTCAGAAAGACTGACTTTATAAACGTCTTTGCTAAACACGGGGATATTATCATTAGCATCAAGCACTGTGACGTGCACAGCTACTGTACCGGATCTTTGAGGAGTCCCTCCGTCCGCCGCAGTAAGTAATAATGTAATATTCTGCTGTTCTTCGCGATCCAACTCTTTTTCTAATACTAAAACGCCGTATTTTCCTCCAACCGTGTTTGTATGCATTGTCAGAACAAAATGATCATTCCTTTGTAGTGTGTAGCTTTGGACCGAGTTCTGTCCAATATCCGCATCGTGGGCCTCATCTAATGGGAAGCGAGAGCCCTTATCTGCCGATTCTCCAATTTCTAGTTTAATAACGTCATTAGCAAACTGTGGGGAGTTGTCATTAATATCGTTTATATGAATCAATATACGATGTAATTCCAGAGGATTCTCCAACACAAGCTCATATTTTAACGCGCATGAAGGCTTTTGTCCGCAAAGCGCTTCTCTGTCAATCCTGTCTGACACGATCAAATCGCCAGAATTAATATTTATTTCACAATAACGTCGGCGGCTACCTTCCGTATCTATCCGGGCTTTCCGACCAGACAGGCTTTGTACACCCAGACCAAGATCTTTTGCTATATTTCCAATAATAGACCCGTGTTTCATCTCCTCCGGAATGGAGTAGCTCGCATCTCCAAAGGACGCAGGCAGGGAGAGAAGAAAGAAAACCACACAGCACGCGAGGCTGCTCCAAAAGAATCCAAAAGACACCATACTGAAGTCAGAGCCACAACACCTTCGCACAGTAATTTAGTTCTTCAATCCACAGAAATAATCCACAATAAGAGATTCACTGGCCCTAAACAGATCCGAGCAACATTCCGAATGATACGGTAGTTTTTTTGTGGTGTAACGCAGTCGCCTGCGTTTGAATATTACACTTGTGGGAGGAGAGACGATTATATCGTGTCTCAGCTGGTGAATAGCGACACAGTGAGTATATTTAAAAAACTGCACATAAAATGCGAAAATAATAACAGTAGAAACGCATGACAAGCAATATCTACATAGAAACTGGTGTCATTTCATGTAATAATCTGGCAGCGTATGTTGACAGAGAACGTCAACGAAATGAAATCTACAGGGTGTTTAAATCAGGAAAGTAACATCTACAGGTCTGCAAATATGGGAAACCGCTGTCTTCATTCTACTGCGTTAAATAATAAACTAAACAGAAATGCAATGGCAAACCCCACAGAGGGAAACATCAGTAATTTGGGAATTGCGAGTATTTTTGAAAATTCTTGACTGGTATACACTTTAATGCGTAAATGTAAGGTCAAGTGCAGTTCAAGACAAGTTTAACCTGTTACAATATAAAAACATGTTATTAAATACGTGAAAATATTTAATTCGATTTCGCCCCACTAATCTCCAACGTATCCTATAATTTCAGAATAAGAAAAAAGAGATTATTTACACTGTGTACATGCAGAGACAAGTAGTAATAACGTGACTGTAAAATCTTCCACTGCAAAACAAACGGCTCAAGTGACAACACGAGAATGGGTTGAATTTGCAGATTATCGCGGCGAAGAAGTTTTTTTGACAAACATTTTATGAATATTAAAATTCAATCTGAATACAAACGAAACCGTACATAATCAGAAGACCATTTCCAGTCGCTTTCAAACAAACTCAATTGCAACCAAGCCTTAGAGCAAACAGAATGAACATGTTTATACATTTTTTTTAAAAAGGTTAATTAGGCTAGGCCGAGCTGCCTTCATCAAGTATAAATACTTTGAATTCAAATCAAGGCTGAGAAATATACTGACTTCAGCAAATGAAAGGGATGTGAAGTACATTAAAATAACAGAAGCGGAAGAATTATGAGCAGGAATGGACAATAAATTTAATTTACCAGTGTTGCGTATTTGGATTCAACCTCTGGGAAGTCATGTCCGGCAGTGGTTTCATTTGGACTCCGCTTCAGGGTCTGACCGGGGGGAACTGTGGCGTCGTGGTAGGAGCTGAGGAACTTGAAGTCGCTTGTGCGGGACCCAGTTGTTAAATACGTGTCGTAATTATAAGAACTACGCAGGGTTCCAGCTCCTTCCATCTCTGCGTAAGTGGGAGGGAAACATGCACTGGGAATAGCCACTGTACCGTCAAACAACAGTCTGGGCTTCTTTCTACGGCAAAACTTTATGGAAATAATAATAATGACGAACGCAAAGAAAAACGTGGAGACGGAGACCAGCGCGATAATCAAATATGACGTTAATTTGGAGTTGTCTTCCTGATAAGACATATCCTTCAGTTCTGGAACTTCTGCCAAGTTATCTGAAATCAATAAATACACAGTGCATGTTGTAGAGAGAGATGACCGTCCGTTATCCGTCACTAAGATGACAAGGTTCTGTTTCATGGTGTCCGATTCAGAAATGTCCCGCTGCACTCTGATTTCGCCGCTGTGGAGACCAATGGTGAAAAGTCCCGGATCTGTCGATTTCAGTATTTGATAGGACAACCAGGCGTTATGTCCAGAGTCTGCATCAACAGCGATGACCTTGGAAACCAGGGAGCCTGCATGAGAAGTTTTGGGGACCATCTCGGTCATGAAGGAGTTCCCCAGAGGCGTAGGGTATAATATTTGTGGAGAGTTATCGTTCTCATCTGTTATGAACACACTCACTGTCACGTTGCTGCTCAGTGGAGGCGAACCGTTGTCTCTGGCAACCACCTGCACTTTGAAGCTTCTGAACTTCTCATAATCAAATGATCTCACTGCATGGATCACTCCGGTGTCTCCGTTAATAGAAAGAAACGAAGATATAGGGACTCCACTGACCTCACTGGACAAAATAGAATAGTAAACCGTACCGTTCTGTCTCCAGTCTGGGTCCCTCGCCTTTACAGAAATGACAGAGGTGCCAGGTTTGTTATTTTCAGTCACATATGCGCTGTATGACTGCTTGTCAAATGCAGGCGGGTTGTCATTCACGTCCGATACAGATAACAGCACAGTTTTTGAAGACGATAATGGTGGAAAGCCCTCATCAGATGCACTAATTGTAATATTATATTCAGACACAACCTCACGATCGAGTTCTCCTGTAGTCACCAGTGAGTAATAATTTTTGATGGAGGGAATTAATTTGAAAGGAACATCTTTTTGTATGGAGCAGCGGATCTGTTGATTTGCACCTGAATCTTTATCCTGGACATTAATGATGCCCACCTCTGTGCCAGGCAGCACATTCTCGTGAATTGGATTGCTCAGGGATTTCAGAAATATTTCAGGGGAATTGTCATTTACATCAGTGATTTCTATAATTACTTTCGTATGAGAAGCCAACCCTGCACCATCTTTTGCTTGTATTCGCATTTGATAATTTGACACTTCTTCAAAATCAATAGATCCTTTTAGCCTTATCTCTCCTGTTTTACGATCGAGTGAAAATAATTTATTAACTTCTTCTGAAACACGGCCAAAATCATACGTCACTTCGCCATTTGCCCCGTCATCTGCATCAGTGGCACTGACTGTTACCACGACTGTATCTAAAGGAGAATTCTCAGGCAGAACGGCTTTATATACGGCCTGGCTAAACACAGGAATATTATCATTAGCATCCAGCACGGTGATGTGTATAACTACAGTCCCGGTTTTCTGAGGCGTTCCCCCATCAGCTGCAGTAAGTAATAATTTAACATCTTGCTGTTCTTCACGGTCTAGCTCTTTTTCTAACACTAACTCACCGTATTTCCCCCCGTCTGTGTTCGTATGAACAGCCAAAACAAAATGATCGTTTCCTTGTAGCGTGTAGCTTTGGACCGCATTTTGTCCTATATCCGCATCGTGGGCCTCATCGAGGAGGAATCTAGCTCCTTTGCCCACAGATTCCGTTATTTCCAGCGAAATAATATTAGTTCCAAATTGCGGTGAATTGTCATTAATGTCTTGAATATGAAGCGATATACGATGTAATTCCAAAGGATTCTCCAACACAAGCTCACACCTTAAAGCACACGAAGCCTTCTGTCCACAAAGCGCTTCTCTGTCAATCCTTTCAGACACAATCAAATCACCGGAATTCAGATTAATGTCGCAATAATGTCGACGGCTACCTTCGGTATCTACACGAGCTTTGCGAGAAGAGACATGTTTAACATCCAGACCAAGATCCTTCGCTATATTCCCAATAACAGATCCGTGTTTCATCTCCTCCGGAATGGAATAGCTCGCATCTCCAAAGCAAGCAGGCAGGAAGAAAAGAATGAGAACCAAACAGCACCTCGAGCTGTTCACAGAAACCCTCTTGCAGACCATGCTCGAATCTAAACATGAGATAAATTCGAAACGTATTTCAAATAAATCTGTAGAATCTTTAAACACTACACCGAAGCCAACCTTCCCGAAAGAAATATACGCAGGGAAAGAAAACGGATCGTTAGTTAGTGTGGTATGATGGGTTTCTGTGGAGCACGAATTGGTCTCCTAATTCTGAATATTACAATAGTGGGTGGAGATGTCCGTTTAACGTAACTTAGCCGGTGAATAGCGACACTCAGTGTGCTTTTAAAAAACTGCAGAGAACAGACAAGAAGTGTTTCAATGCTGAAATGTTTCCTGACACACAGGAGCACCTGTTTTGCATTGGGTTGAGCTCATTTAATTTGTAAAACTGAATGTGTTAGTACTGAAATTGATACTCCTCGTCTTTATTATAATAAAATGCGTTTTAAATTTGTTTAAGTAAAATAAATTAAGGTCTTTTGAATGCTGACAAAACCCCTACAAGAAAAAAATAGAAATGGCATATTAGCGATGTGGCTTTGTGATATGACTTGTCAATTCCACAGGCAATACATGCAGTTTATGGCGAATTGTAACGTTAAAAGCAACATGTCATACACTAGCTGTAAGACATCTGAAATTATAAATGCTTGGGTGAATATAATTTTAAGTAATTTAAAAACTAAAAACAGCACATCTGTGAATGCGACAAACTTGCACAATAAGTAATTTTTTAAAAATTATATTAATAGGTTATAGAGATTAAATTTTAACTTAAATACATAAACAGGGTTCCCATGAGTCCTGGAAAACATGGATTATTTTTGTGCTTTTTTGGTCCCACTCTGGAATGTGGAGACAAATGTTATCTGTTAAGAGTTGGATTAACACTGGGCATTTTACTGTGTGGGAACCCTAGTAAAGTTACTCCAACTGGATGATACTTCCAATCTCATTAAAAAACTATCAAATTACAGCCAAACCTACTCCTGCAGGAGACATTAAATATAGCCTATTTCCCAAATGAGCCCTTGAAAGATGAGCATAAATGGAAAGTAAAAATGCATTTACCAGGGTTGAGAATTTGGATCCAGGCCCAGTGACGTCTCTCTCAATGTTATTCTCATTTGGACTAATCTTCAGGGTCTGTCCTGCGGGTGTCATGACATCATTGTAAGAGGTGACGAACTTGAAGTCGCTGGTCCGCGAACCCGTTGTTAAATATGTGTCATAGTTGTAGGAGCCTCGAAGAGTCCCTGCTCCCTCCACATCTGCGTAGTTGGGAGGGAAATAGGCGCTGGGAATGGCCACAGCACCGTCAAACAGTCTGGGTTTCCTTCTGTAGCAAAGCCTCATGGCCACGATTGCAATAATGAACGTGAGGAAGAAGGTGGAGACGGAAACCAACGCAATAATTAAATAGGAAGTTAATTTGGAATTGTTCTCTTCATATGACATGTCTTTCAGCTCTGGAACTTCTGCCAAGTTGTCTGAAATGAGTAAATATATTGTGCAGGTTGTAGTGAGAGCAGGTTGCCCATTATCTCTCACTGATACAACAATGCTTTGCTTCATGGTATCAGACTCAGCAATGTCCCGCTGAGTCCTGATCTCTCCGCTGTGAAGTCCAATGGTGAAAAGTCCTGCATCAGTCGATTTCACGATTTGGTAAGAAAGCCAAGCGTTCTGTCCAGAGTCTGCGTCCACGGCTATCACCTTGGAAACCAGGGACCCGGCGGAAGCAGCTTTGGGTACAATCTCTGTCATGAGGGAGTTACCGAGTGGCGCAGGATATAGTATCTGTGGAGAGTTATCATTCTCATCCTTTATAAACACACTCACTGTCACGTTGCTGCTGAGTGGAGGGGAACCGTTGTCTCTGGCAACGACCTGAACTTTGAAGCTTCTGAACTGCTCATAATCAAACGACCTGACAGCGTGAATCACCCCAGTATCTCCACTAATTGATAAAAACGAGGATCCTGAAACGCCACTGACCTCACTGGACACCAGGGAATAGGACACCGTGCCGTTCTGTCTCCAGTCTGGGTCTCTCGCCCGTATAGATATAACAGAGGACCCGGGTTTGTTATTTTCAGCCACATAGACGCTGTAGGACTGCTCATCAAATATAGGCGGATTGTCATTCACATCAGACACAGATAGCTGGACAGTTTTTGAGGACGATAAGGGTGGAGACCCCTCATCAACTGCAACAATTGTAATGTTATATTCAGACACTACTTCACGGTCAAGTTCTCCTGTAGTTACCAGTGAGTAATAATTTGTGATGGAGGGTACTAACTTGAAAGGAGCATTTTGTTGAATGGAGCACCTCACTTGTTGATTTGCCCCAAAGTCTTTATCCTGAACATTAATGATGCCAACTTCTGTTCCAGGAAACACATTTTCAGGAATGGGATTGCTCAGAGATTTCAGAAATATTTTAGGGGCGTTGTCGTTCACATCAGTGATTTCTATGTTAACTGTGGAATAAGAGACTAAACCTGACCCATCTTTTGCCTGAATTCGTATTTCATAGTTTGACTCCTCTTCAAAATTTATTTGTCCACTCACTTTAATCTGACCTGTTTTGCGGTCCAGGGAAAATAATCTCTTTACTTCGCCAGAAACACGACCAAATTCATACGTCACATCACCATTAGGTCCCTCATCTGCATCAGTGGCGCTGACTGTAGCCACCAAGGTACCTAGCGGTGAATTTTCAGAGATACTGCCCTTATACACGTTCTGGCTAAACACGGGTCTATTATCGTTCGCATCCAGCACAGTGACGTGTACTACTACAGTACCGGTTCTCTGTGGTGTCCCTCCGTCAGCAGCAGTAAGTAACAATGTAACATCCTGTTGTTCTTCACGGTCCAACTCTTTTTCTAATACCAATTCGCCGTATTTCCTTCCGTCGGGGCTTGTTTGAACGTCCAAAACAAAATTATCATTCTTTTGTAACGTGTAGCTTTGGACCGCGTTGAGTCCAATATCCGCGTCGTGGGCCTCGTCTAATGGGAAGCGGGCACCTTTAACTGCCGATTCCCTAATTTCTAGCTTCATAAAATCATTTGTAAACTGTGGCGAGTTGTCATTAATATCGTTAATGTGAAGCAATATGCGATGTAATTCCAGAGAATTTTCCAGCACGAGCTCACATGTTGACACACATGAAGCTTTCTGTCCACAAAGCGTTTCTCTGTCAATCCTTTCAGACACAATCAAATCGCCGGAATTCAGATTCATTTCGCAATAGCATCGGCTGCTACCTTCCTTATCAAAGCGGGCTTTCCGACGAGACAGGCTCTGAACATCCAAACCGAGATCGTTTGCTATATTTCCAATAACAGATCCGCGTTTCATCTCCTCCGGAATGGAATAGCTCGCGTCTCCAAAGGACGCAGGAAGGGAGAGAAAAAAGAAAACCAAACAGCACGCGAGACTGCTCCCAAAGAATGCATCGTGGCCCATCTTGAACAGTAAACCACAGAAAATCCGCACAGTAATTTAGTCCGTCAGTCTTAATATTCCTCACGATGAGATTCCGTTGCACTAATACATATGAAAAACTGAAAGAAAAGACATGCAGTCTACATTACGAATGGTACGACTTTCTGTGGTGCAGGACCGAGTCGCTTGCGTATGAATATTATAGTGGGTGGAGAAAGTGCACCATGCATCCCTTAGCTGGTGAATAGCGACGCTCTGAGTACATTTAAAAAATAGCAGAAATAAAATATTGAAATGCATCGAACTCGGCAGGTGAATTTGTATTATATAGGTTACTACGAGTGTAGTTTAAGGTGAACCGTGTACTTGGATTTGTTTCTGGCTAAATATCTTCCGACCTGGTGTTAGACTTAATCATCGCATCTTTTCATCAGTGTTGTTCAATGCAATTATGACGCAGG
Source organism: Anguilla anguilla (assembly GCF_013347855.1). Taxonomy (NCBI): domain Eukaryota; kingdom Metazoa; phylum Chordata; class Actinopteri; order Anguilliformes; family Anguillidae; genus Anguilla; species Anguilla anguilla. The sequence goes on from NC_049203.1 coordinate 10,023,363, forward strand.
GAATTGTCATGGTTGAAAAACCAAGGTCAGCATTATTTTCTACCTAGGAAATATAAAAGGCAAGCGATTATAAATAGGATCCTGCTATTTATCCAAAACAGCTTATGCAGGCTGGAAAAGACTTGTTGACAAAATAAACAAAACGTTAAGGTTAATTCAAATCAGAAAACAGATAACTTAATCCGTATTCAAGTTTTAAAATCCAACTTCTTCATTTAAGTTTTTTTGTCGCTTTTAAGCAAAAAAAAAAAAAAATTAAAACAATAATAATAACTCCAATTTTCTTTAGTTATAGTTTTGTAAATAATGAAAATGCTACACCTACAAGGCAACATAAATATTCGAGTTTTTTTCTGAGGGATAAATCAATGAATTGAAAATTTCAAGGTGCCTAATTTAACAAATAAAGATTTTAGATCGAGTGATATATTATTGCGAAATTTTTAAATATAAAATGAGTAACAGAATATTTCTAAAGGCGTCAGTAGTGTATTTACTCCAACAAATAATTGAAGACATAAATAATACAACATAAAGATATGGACCCATTACACTGTATCGTTACTGTGCCCAGTATAAGTAAAATGATGCCAATATTACAGCTATAAAACGGCTTACTTCAAATTATCATAGAACAATTGAACCCAGTTGAATTAGTAGTTCATCGCATTGTAAATCACAAAAGAAAATATTATCAACACTATGCTCCGTTAATATTCACAACCAATCTGAATGCAAACAGGCCGATACATATTTCCAGTTTCCACAGCTCTATAAAACCTATAATTACATCATAATTTGACTGAAGGTGCTGATTAATTCATATTTCCACATGCTGACAAAAAACTGACAAAAAAACAACAAATACTGAGATGTACTTGCTGTTGTAAATCTGTTGTAAAATCAATTAACACGCGGGACATTAGATAATAAAAACGGGTTATTGTGAACAAAAAATAGATTTACCAGAGTTGAGCTTGTAGACCCAGTCCCAATGAACTCCTTCTCCACAGTCGTTTCATTTGGACTTCGCTTCAGAGTCTGACCAGCGGGAATCGTGGAATCGTTGTAAGATCTGACGAACTTAAAGTCACTGGTTCGCGAGCCAGTTGTTAAGTAAGTATCATAGTTGTAAGAACTCCGTAAAGTTCCTGCGCCCTCTACCTCCGCGTAGTTGGGAGGGAAATATGCACTGGGAATAGCCACTGCGCCGTCAAACAACAGTCTGGGCTTTCGTCTCCGGCAAAACCTCACGGTCACAATTAGAATAATAAAAGTAAGAAAAAAGGTCGAGACGGAGACCAGTGCGATGATCAAATATGAAGTTAATTTGGAATCGTTTTCCTCAGAAAACATATCTTTCAGTTCTGGAACTTCTGCCAAGTTATCTGAAACCAATAAATACACGATGCATGTTGTGGAGAGAGGGGGGCGTCCGTTATCAGCCACTGAGATGACAAGATTCTGTTTCATCGTGTCCGATTCAGAAATGTCCCGCTGCGCCCTGATCTCACCACTGTGGAGACCAATGGTGAAAAGTGCCGGATCAGTCGATTTTAGGATTTGATAGGACAGCCACGCGTTCTGTCCAGAGTCCGCATCCACAGCGATCACTTTGGAAACTAGAGAGCCTGCATGAGCAGCTTTGGGGACCATTTCTGTCATGAAGGAGTTCCCGAGAGGCGCAGGATACAATATCTGTGGAGAGTTATCGTTCTCATCCGTTATGAACACACTCACAGTCACATTACTGCTGAGTGGAGGAGAACCGTTGTCTCTGGCAACGACCTGCACTTTGAAGCTTCTGAACTGCTCATAATCAAATGATCTCACAGCATGGATCACCCCAGTTTCTCCGCTAATCGACAAAAATGAGGATACAGGAACACCACTGACCTCACTGGACAGCACAGAATAGGACACGGTGCCGTTCTGCCTCCAGTCTGGGTCTCTCGCCTTTACAGAAATCACAGAGGAGCCGGGTTTGTTATTTTCAGCCACGTGCACGCTGTATGACTGCTCGTCAAATGCAGGTGGGTTGTCATTCACGTCTGATACAGATAACTGCACAGTTTTTGAGGACGATAAGGGTGGAGAGCCCTCATCAGTTGCAACAACTGTAATGTTATATTCAGACACAACCTCACGGTCTAGCTCTCCTGTAGTTACCAGTGAGTAATAATTTTTTATCGAGGGAATTAACTTGAAAGGTACATTTTGCTGAATAGAGCATCGTAATTGTTGGTTTGTCCCGGAATCTTTATCTTGGACATTAATAATCCCTACTTCCGTCCCAGGTAACGCGCTCTCTGGGATCGGATTGTTCAGAGATTTAAGAAATATCATCGGAGCATTGTCATTCACATCAGCGATTTCGATTATAACCTTAGCAAGAGAAGCTAATCCGGATCCATCTTTGGCTTGGATTCGCAATTCGTATGTGGACTCCTCTTCGAAATCGATCGCCCCTGTGACCTTAATTTGGCCAGTATGTGGATCAAGCGAAAATAATTTCATTTCTTCGTCCGAAACACGAGCGAATTCGTATGCCACTTCACCATTGGCTCCCTCGTCTGCATCAGTGGCGCTGACCGTAGCCACTACAGCACCTACAGGAGAATTTTCTGGCAGACTGACTGTATACACGGCCTGGCTAAAAACGGGGACATTATCATTAGCATCCAGTACAGTGATGTACACAACTACAGTACCAGATCTCTGTGGAGTCCCTCCGTCAGTTGCAGTAAGTAATAGTGTTACCTCCTGCTGTTTTTCGCGATCCAACTCTTTTTCTAATACTAACTCGCCATATCTTCCACCGTCAGTGTTCGTATGAACAGCCAAAACAAAATGATAATTTTCCTGTAGTATGTAGCTTTGGACCGCGTTCTTTCCTATATCCGCATCGTGGGCCTCGTCTAAGAGAAAGCGTGCTCCTTTTACAGCCGATTCTCTGATTTCTAACCTGATATGATCTTTTTTAAACTGAGGTGAATTGTCATTAACATCTTGAATATGAAGCGATATTCGATGTAATTCCAGAGGATTCTCCAGAACAAGCTCACATTTTAAGGCACACGAACTCTTCTGTCCACAAAGCGTTTCTCTGTCAATCCTTTCCGACACAATCAAATCGCCAGAAGTCAGATTAATGTCACAATAACGTCGGCGGCTACCTTCATTATCTATCCGGGCTCTGCGGGCAGAAAAGCTGGTAACGTCAACACTGAGATCTTTTGCAATATTTCCAATAACAGATCCGCGTTTCAGCTCCTCTGGAATAGAATAGCTCACATCTCCAAGCGACGAAGGCAGGATGAAAATTATTAAAAATACACGATACATGAGGTTGCTCGGAGAAAAAGAACTGCAGCCCATCTTCACATTCAAATAACAGGAAGATCGAACTGCAATTAATTCCTTCAATCTATAGATATATTCCAAGATACCCCCCACTCACTGAAAACAATCAACTGAAAGGAAATATTCCGATAGTCCGTGTGGTATTACGGGTTTCTGTAGTGTACCAGCGAATGCATTGGCACTGAATATTACACCGATGGGCGGAGAGGTGCATCTAACATTGCTGAGCTAGTAAATAGCGACACTCTCTGACTTTTTGAAAAATTGCACATAATTGCGCTGTATGTCTCTTCACAGTGACCTGAGGTCATACATGGACTACCAGCATGCACACGGGAAACAACAAATTGTGGTATAAAATTAAATGTGAATAAGACTGATTCAAAATGCTTGTTTTGTCTATATTCGAAGCCAATGGTTTGGACAAAATCCCTCAAAATGAACATTATTCGGTGCCATCAACTAATCTTAAAAATCATTTTATATATACAAATTGCATCTTGAGCCTGACGCTTACTATGCGGAAGTTTTATCATAAAATTCAGCATTGGTCTTAACCAGTTTCAATTAATTTTGCTTTAACAAGTGTATCAATTATTAGAATAACCTGTCAATGTCTTTGTTTTGAATGTTATAACTCTGAAATCCCACACACAGTGTTCTTGCAGAGAGAATGGTGTACAAAATGCCTCATCTCATGTGCTACCTCACTGTAAGACATATAAAAATGCATTAATATCTTAAAAGACATAAATGGGAGAACCATAACCACAATTTTTACACAATTACACAGTGAAATAATCACAGCTCGTGTGTTACCTAGTTTATGGTAGATACACTCAAGCTACAGCACTGACGCCAAAAATAAAATATAAACACATCATGACCTGAATTCATAGTTATGAGTTTAGAAATCCGACTCACTCTCAGGGGTTCTTTCCTTCTCACTAGTTAACTAGCCTGTGATGTATACTATATTCCCAAAAACATGCCTTTGCTTTGTTCTAAAAGAAAAACGCAAATTGCGCTACCATATTGCTCATCCAATAAAGTGATGTCTTATTTCCTGGGTAAAAACGCAATTAAAAAAAGGATCAGAAGCTGATTGAAAAATGACATGAGCATGCCGAAACAAAAATACTTCATGCACAGCATAAAGGGCAGTAAAACTCCGTATGAGTACAAAATGAGGGACACCAACTTACCAAAGTCGAGCATTTGGATGCACTCTCAATGGCCACTGTCTTTCCACTACCTTCATTAGGGCTCTTTCTCAACGTCTGCTCGGTGGGCAATGTAACGTCATTGTAAGAGCTGACAAACTTGAAGTCACTGGTACGGGAGCCTGTCGTCAAGTAAGTGTCATAATTGTAAGAACTGCGGAGCGTTCCAGCTCCATCCACATCTGCGTAGTTGGGAGGGAAATATGCACTCGGAATTGCCACTGCGCCATCAAACAACAGTTGGGGTTTTCTTCTACGGCACAACCTCACGGTCACGATAAGAATAATGAACGCCAGGAAGAAGGTGGAGACAGAAACCAGAGCAATAATTAAATACGAAGTTAATTTGGAACTGTTTTCCTCATATGACGTTTCTTTCAGCTCTGAAACATCTGCCAAGTTATCAGAGATCAGTAAATATATTGAACAGGTTGTTGAGAGAGGAGGTTGTCCATTATCTTTCACTAAGACAACAAGGCTCTGCTTCATGGTATCCGATTCAGAAATGTCACGCTGTGTCCTGATCTCTCCGCTGTGGAGGCCAATGGTGAAGAGCCCTGGATCAGTTGGTTTCAGGATCTGATAAGACAGCCAAGCGTTCTGTCCAGAGTCTGCATCCACAGCGATCACCTTAGAAACCAGGGAGCCCGCATGAGCAGCTTTAGGGACCATTTCTGTCATTAAGGAGTTCCCGAGAGGCGCAGGATATAATATCTGTGGAGAGTTATCATTCTCATCCTTTATAAACACACTCACTGTCACGTTGCTGCTGAGTGGAGGGGAACCGTTGTCTCTGGCAACGACCTGCACTTTGAAGCTTCTGAACTGCTCATAATCAAATGATCTGACAGCATGGATCATGCCAGTGTCTCCGTTAACGGACAAAAACGATGACACAGGAACACCATTGACCTCACTGGATGACAAAGAATAGAAAACGGTGCCATTCTGTCTCCAGTCTGGGTCACTTGCCCTCACAGAAATAACAGAAAATCCAGGCTTATTATTTTCAGACACGTAAGCATTGTAGGACTGCTCATCAAATAGAGGCGCGTTGTCATTCACATCTGACACAGACAGCTGCACAACTCTGGAGGAAGAAAGAGGTGGAGAACCCTCGTCGATAGCTGTGATTGTGATGTTGTATTCAGAGACCACTTCACGGTCTAGTTTGCCTGTAGTTACCAGCGAGTAATAATTTTTGATTGAGGGGATCAACTTGAAAGGAACATTTTGCTGGATAGAGCAGCGGACCTGTCGATTTGCCCCTGAATCTTTATCCTGAACATTAATGATGCCCACCTCCGTGCCAGGTAATGCATTTTCAGGAATGTTTTTGTTTAGAGATTTTAAAGCTATAACCGGGGCATTGTCATTCGCATCAGTGATTTCAATAATTACTTTAGCCTGTGAAGTCAGTCCCGCTCTGTCTTTCCCTTCAATACGCATTTCATAAGTGAACTCTTCTTCGTAATCGATTGGTCCGGTAACGACAATTTCTCCTTTTTTCTGGTCAATAGAAAATATCCTTTTTGCTTTTTCAGATATGTGACTAAATTCATACGTTACCTCGCCATTCGGTCCCTCGTCTGCATCAGTGGCGCTGACTGTGAGCACTACAGCGCCTAAAGGAGAGTTTTCTGGCAGACTGGCTGTATAAACGGCCTGGCTAAACACGGGAATATTATCGTTAGCATCAAGCACAGTGATGTGTATAACTACTGTACCGCTTTTCTGTGGAGACCCTCCGTCAGCGGCAGCCAGCACTAATGTAAGCTCTTGCTGATCTTCACGATCCAGTTCTTTTTCTAACACTAACTCTCCGTATTTTCTTCCTTCTCTATTCGTATGCACAACCAAAACAAAATTATCATTCCTTTGTAACGTGTAGCTTTGAACCGCGTTCTGTCCTATATCAGCGTCATGGGCCTCATTCACTGGAAAGCGGGCGCCTTTATCGGCAGATTCTGTAATTTCTAGTCGTATAACATCCTTCGGAAACCGAGGCGAGTTGTCATTTATATCTTGAATTTGAAGTGTAATACGATATAGCTCCAAAGGATCCTCCAGTACGACCTCATATTGCAGGTGACATGTAATCTTCTCGCCGCAAATCTCTTCTCTGTCGATTATTTCAGACAAAACCAAATCGCCAGAATTCAGGTTAATGTCGCAGTATCGTCGGCGACTACCTTCAGTATCAATACGGGCTTTGCGAGCTCTTAGTGTTTCAACATCCACACCCAGATCCTTCGCTATATTTCCAATGACGGTTCCACGTTTCATCTCTTCCGGAATGGAATAGCTTACATCGCCAAAGGAAGTAGGCACGGCAATGAGAAAATAAATAAAAAAGCACGTCTGGCAACTAACAGTGAACCCTTTGTAACACATTTTAGTTCAAACAAAAGATGATTCGCATTGTAATCCAATATTTTAATGTATCAGCCGATTTAATAGCAGGATGTTCCGATAGCATCCAAGTTGAAAGACAAAAGCTCTACGGTCCTTGTGGTACAATGATTTCTGTGTTGCAGCAGCGGATTGCTAGTGTGTGAATATTTTCATTGTGGGAGGAGAGGTACATGGAACGTTCCTTAGCTGGTGAACAGCGACACTATGAGCACATTTAAATAAGTGCATACAGCAACGAATATGAAATATGCCAGTTATGAGATATGTTACAATTAAATCGATTCTGAAGATATCATTTTATAGCGGTCATGGAAAATAGGTATGCGCAATTTTAAACTGAATCTCAATTCCACACGGACACTCGTTGAGGTAAAGAAAGCGAAGAAGCATATATCCATAAGTAAATCTGGATGTCAAAATGAAGGACGTCCTCCTATGATTTAGTTGGACAACGCAACATTTATAAAAAAAAAAACTATTCTATGGGTATGATAAATTCTATTACAGAACTACAGGTTGTAAACACGCGCGGAAATGAGCGGACAAAAGTGTTCATTTCTGGGTCTTAAAAAAATATATATACAGTTGACTGTCTGATTCATTAAAACTATTTGTTAAATAGTCCACTGCACACAATCTATATATATTTCATAAAAACGGAACTCCATTCTAGATTTTAAATGCTTGTAGGAAAGACAAACGCAGCAAACCAGCAACATACATACAAACGCCTCAACAATAAAGTGACACACACAATTCACCAAATGCTATTTCAGTATGACTGTAACTATGCTTCGATGTTCGTGGGACGCAACAGTATTCAAATATAAATGGCAGTTACTATATTCAAAATGGTAGTACCCCTGAGTTTTAATTTGATTTCATGTAAACAGCAGAATTTCCAAGTGGTATTGGAAAGGAGAAAGAGCACTGGGACACATAAATCGCTCAGTTGAAGTCACATTTACATAAAAGGTGCAAAAAACTAACCCACCAGAAATCACTTTGAAACAACAAAAACATTTTATGACATAGTGCAAGTTCAATTAAGACGTCCCTCACTGTCGCAAAACACGTATAGTAATAGCAACTCTGCGTAAATGAATCAAAAGAACAGCATCGCATTAAACCTCTGGAAACAACAATATTATATATATCCGATTCAAATATTATTTTCACTGAATCATTGCATGGCAGTGCCAAAACACTAAATAAATTATGGGTATCCTATTGCTCTAGGGAACATGGATAAGAACAAGGAATAAGGAATGCCAACTTACCAAAGTCGCGCAATTGGATATAGTGACAGCGTCCTCTTTCACATCATCAGCTTCATTAGGGCTTCTCCTCAACGTCTGCTGAGTGGGCAGCGTGACGTCATTGTAAGAGGTAACGAACTTGAAGTCGCTGGTGCGTGAGCCAGTTGTTAAGTAAGTGTCATAATTATAAGAACTGCGGAGAGTTCCTGCTCCATCCACCTCCGCGTAATTGGGAGGGAAATATGCGCTGGGTACCGCCACTGCGCTATCAAACAACAGCCTGGGCTTCCTTCTACGGCAAAGTTTTACAGCCACGACGAGAATAATGAACGTCAGAAAGAAGGTAGAAACGGAGACCAGAGAAATGATTAAATACGAAGTTAACTTTGAGTTCTTGCCCTCATCAGACATATCCTTCAAATTTGGAACTTCTGCCAAATTATCAGAAATGAGCAAATACACTGGACATGTTGTGGAGAGAGAAGGTTGTCCGTTATCTTTCACCAGTATAACAAGGTTCTGCTTCATGGAATCAGATTCCGAAATATCCCGCTGCGCCCTGATTTCTCCACTGTGGAGACCAATGGTGAAAAGTCCTGGATCCGTCGATTTCACGATCTGATAGGACAGCCAAGCGTTCTGTCCAGAGTCTGCATCCACAGCGATCACCTTTGAAACCAGAGAACCCGCATGGGCAGCTTTGGGGACCATCTCGGTCATGAAGGAGTTCCCTTGAGGAGCAGGATATAGTATCTGTGGAGAGTTATCATTCTCATCGGTTATGAACACACTCACAGTCACGTTGCTGTTGAGTGGAGGGGAACCGTTGTCTCTGGCAACCACCTGCACTTTGAAGCTTCTGAATTGCTCATAATCAAATGATCTGACAGCATGGATCATGCCAGTGTCTCCGTTAATGGACAAAAACGATGACACAGGAACACCATTGACCTCACTGGACGACAAAGAATAGAAAACGGTGCCGTTCTGTCTCCAGTCCGGGTCACTTGCCCTCACAGAAATAACAGAAAATCCGGGCTTATTATTTTCAGACACGTAAGCATTGTAGGACTGCTCATCAAATAGAGGCGCGTTGTCATTCACATCTGACACAGACAGCTGCACAACTTTGGAGGAAGAAAGTGGCGGGGAACCCTCGTCAATAGCTGTGATTGTGATGTTGTATTCAGAGACCACTTCACGGTCTAGTTCGCCTGTAGTTACCAGCGAGTAATAATTTTTTATCGAGGGAATTAACTTGAAAGGTACATTTTGCTGGATAGAGCATCGTAATTGTTGATTTGTCCCGGAGTCTTTATCCTGGATATTAATAATCCCTACCTCCGTTCCAGGTAACGCGCTCTCTGGGATCGGATTGTTCAGAGACTTAAGAAATATCATCGGAGTGTTGTCATTCACATCAGCGATTTCGATAATAACCTTAGCAAGGGAAGCCAGTCCGGATCCATCTTTGGCTTGGATTCGCAATTCATATGTGGACTCCTCTTCGAAATCGATCGGCCCTGTGACCATAATTTGTCCACTGTGTGGATCAAGCGAAAATAATTTCATTTCTTCGTCCGAAACACGAGCGAATTCGTAAGTCACTTCACCATTGGCTCCCTCGTCTGCATCAGTGGCGCTGACCGTAGCCACTACAGCACCTAGAGGAGAATTTTCAGGCAGACTGACTGTATACAAGGCCTGGCTAAAAACTGGGACATTATCATTAGCATCCAGCACAGTGACGTGTATAACTACAGTACCAGATCTCTGTGGAGTCCCTCCGTCAGCTGCAGTAAGTAATAATGTTACCTCCCGCTGTTTTTCGCGATCCAACTCCTTTTCTAATACTAACTCGCCATATCTTCCACCGTCGGTGTTCGTATGAACAGCCAAAACAAAATGACCATTTTCCTGTAACGTGTAGCTTTGGACCGCGTTCTTTCCAATATCCGCATCGTGGGCCTCGTCTAAGAGAAAGCGAGCTCCTTTGTCAGCCGATTCTCTAATTTCAAACCTGATAAGGTCCTTTTTGAACTGAGGTGAATTGTCATTAACATCTTGAATATGAAGCGATATTCGATGTAATTCCAGAGGATTCTCCAGAACAAGCTCGCATTTTAAGGCACATGAACTCTTCTGTCCACAAAGCGTTTCTCTGTCAATCCTTTCCGACACAATCAAATCGCCAGAAGTCAGATTAATGTCACAATAACGTCGGCGGCTACCTTCATTATCTATCCGGGCTCTGCGGGCAGAAAAGCTCGTCACGTCAACACTGAGATCTTTTGCAATATTTCCAATAACAGATCCGCGTTTCAGCTCCTCTGGAATAGAATAGCTCACATCTCCAAGCGACGAAGGCAGGATGAAAATAATTAAAAATACACGATACATGAGGTTGCTCGGAGAAAAAGAACTGCAGCCCATCTTCACATTCAAATAACAGGAATATCGAACTGCAATGAATTCCTTAAATCTATAGAAATATTCCAATATACCCCCCACTCACTGAAAACAATCAACTGAAAGGAAATAGACCGATAGTCCGTGCGGTATTACGGGTTTTTGTAGTGTAGCAGCGAATGCATTGCCACTGAATATTACACCGATGGGCGGAGAGGTGCATCTAACATTGCTGAGCTAGTAAATAGCGACACTCTCTGACTTTTTGAAAAATTGCACATAATTGCGCTGTATGTCTCTTCACAGTGACCTGAGGTCATACATGGACTACCAGCATGCACACGGGAGACAACAAATTGTGGTATAAAATTAAATGTGAATAAGACTGATTCAAAATGCGTGTTTTGTCTATATTCGAAGCCAATGGTTTGCACAAAATCCCTCAAAATGAACATTATTCGGTGCCTTCAACTAATCTTAAAAATCATTTTATACATACAAATTGCATCTTGAGCCTGACGCTTACTATGCAGAAGTTTTATCATAAAATTCAGCATTGGTCTGTACCAGTTTAAATTAATTTTGCTTTAACAAGTGTATCAATTATTTGAATAACCTGTCAATGTCTTTGTTTTGAATGTTATAACTCTGAAATCCCACACACAGTGTTCTTGCAGAGAGAATGGTGGACAAAATGCCTCATCTCATGTGCTACCTCACTGTAAGATATATAAAAATGCATTAATATCTTAAAAGACATAAATGGGAGAACCATAGCCACAATTTTTACACAATTACACAGCGAAATAATCACAGCTCGTGTGTTACCTAGTTTATGGGAGATACACTCAAGCTACAGCACTGATGCCAAAAATAAAATAAAAACACATCATGACCTGAATTCATAGTTGAGTTTAGAATTCTGACTCACTCTCAGGGGTTCTTTCATTCTCACTAGTTAACTAGCCTATGATATATACTATATTCCCAAAAACATGCCTTTGCTTCGTTCTAAAAGAAAACCGCAAATTATGCTACCATATTGTTCGTCCAATAAAGTGATGTCTTATTTTCTGGGTAAAAACGCAATTAAAGGAAGGATCAGAAGCTGATTGAAAAATGACATGAGCATGCCGAAACAAAAATACTTCATGCACAGCATAAAGGGCAGTAAAACTCTGTATGAGTACAAAATGAGGGACACCTACTTACCAAAGTCGAGCATTTGGATGCATTCTCAATGGCCTCTGTCTTTCCACTACCTTCATTAGGGCTCTTTCTCAATGTCTGCTGAGTGGGCAATGTAACGTCATTGTAAGAGCTGACAAACTTGAAGTCGCTGGTGCGGGAGCCTGTCGTCAAGTAAGTGTCATAATTGTAAGAACTGCGGAGCGTTCCAGCTCCATCCACATCTGCGTAGTTGGGAGGGAAATATGCACTCGGAATTGCCACTGCGCCATCAAAAAACAGTTGGGGTTTTCTTCTACGGCACAACCTCACTGTCACGATAAGAATAATGAACGCCAGGAAGAAGGTGGAGACAGAAACCAGAGCAATAATTAAATACGAAGTTAATTTGGAACTGTTTTCCTCATATGACGTTTCTTTCAACTCTGAAACATCTGCCAAGTTATCAGAGATCAGTAAATATATTGAACAGGTTGTTGAGAGAGGAGGTTGTCCATTATCTTTCACTAAGACAACAAGGCTCTGCTTCATGGTGTCCGATTCAGAAATGTCACGCTGTGTCCTGATCTCTCCACTGTGGAGGCCAATGGTGAAAAGTCCTGGATCAGTTGGTTTCAGGATCTGATAGGACAGCCAGGCGTTCTGTCCAGAGTCAGCATCCACAGCAATCACCTTAGAAACCAGGGAGCCCGCGTGAGCAGCTTTGGGGACCATCTCAGTCATTAAGGAGTTCCCGAGAGGCGCAGGATATAATATCTGGGGAGAGTTATCATTCTCATCCTTTATAAACACACTCACTGTCACGTTGCTGCTGAGTGGAGGGGAACCGTTGTCTCTGGCAACCACCTGCACTTTGAAGCTTCTGAACTGCTCATAATCAAATGATCTGACAGCATGGATCATGCCAGTGTCTCCGTTAACGGACAAAAACGATGACACAGGAACCCCATTGACCTCACTGGACGACAAAGAATAGAAAACGGTGCCGTTCTGTCTCCAGTCCGGGTCACTTGCCCTCACAGAAATAACAGAAAATCCGGGCTTATTATTTTCAGACACGTAAGCATTGTAGGACTGCTCATAAAATAGAGGCGCGTTGTCATTCACGTCTGACACAGACAACTGCACAACTTTGGAGGAAGAAAGTGGCGGGGAACCCTCGTCAATAGCTGTGATTGTGATGTTGTATTCAGAGACCACTTCACGGTCTAGTTCGCCTGTAGTTACCAGTGAGTAGTAATTTTTGATTGAGGGGACCAACTTGAAAGGAACATTTTGCTGGATAGAGCAGCGGACCTGTTGATTTACCCCTGAATCTTCGTCCTGAACATTAATGATGCCCACCTCTGTGCCAGGTAATGCACTTTCAGGAATGTTTTTGTTTAGAGATTTTAAAGCTATAACCGGGGCATTGTCATTCGCATCCGTGATTTCAATAATTACTTTAGCCTGTGAAGTCAGTCCCGCTCTGTCTTTCCCTTCAATACGCATTTCATAAGTGAACTCTTCTTCGTAATCGATTGGTCCGGTAACGACAATTTCTCCTTTTTTCTGGTCAACAGAAAATATCCTTTTTGCTTTTTCAGATATGTGACTAAATTCATACGTCACCTCGCCATTCGGTCCCTCGTCTGCATCAGTGGCGCTGACTGTGAGCACTACAACGCCTAAAGGAGAGTTTTCTGGCAGACTGGCTGTATAAACGGCCTGGCTAAACACAGGCATATTATCGTTAGCATCAAGCACAGTGATGTGTATAACTACTGTACCGCTTTTCTGTGGAGTCCCTCCGTCAGCGGCAGCCAGCACTAATGTAAGCTCTTGCTGTTCTTCACGATCCAGCTCTTTTTCTAACACTAACTCTCCGTATTTTCTTCCTTCTTTATTCGTATGCACAACCAAAACAAAATTATCATTCCTTTGTAACGTGTAGCTTTGAACCGCGTTCTGTCCTATATCAGCGTCGTGGGCCTCATTCACTGGAAAACGGGCACCTTTAGCGGAAGATTCTCCTATTTCGAGTCGTATAATATCCTTCGGAAACCCAGGCGAGTTGTCATTTATATCCTGAATTTGAAGTGCAATGCGATGTAGCTCCAAAGGATCCTCCAGTACAACCGCATATTTCAGGTGACATGTAATTTTTTCACCGCAAATCTCTTCTCTGTCGATCCTTTCAGAGACAATCAAATCGCCAGAATTCAGGTTAATGTCGCAGTATCGTCGGCGACTACCTTCAGTATCAATACGGGCTTTGCGAGCTCTTAGTGTTTCAACATCCACACCCAGATCCTTCGCTATATTTCCAATGACGGTTCCACGTTTCATCTCTTCCGGAATGGAATAGCTTACATCGCCAAAGGAAGTAGGCACGGCAATGAGAAAATAAATAAAAAAGCACGTCTGGCAACTAACAGTGAACCCTTTGTAACACATTTTAGTTCAAACAAAAGATGATTCGCATTGTAATCCAATATTTTAATGTATCAGCCGATTTAATAGCAGGATGTTCCGATAGCATCCAAGTTGAAAGACAAAAGCTCTACGGTCCTTGTGGTACAATGATTTCTGTGTTGCAGCAGGGGATTGCTAGTGTGTGAATATTTTCATTGTGGGAGGAGAGGTACATGGAACGTTCCTTAGCTGGTGAACAGCGACACTATGAGCACATTTAAATAAGTGCATACAGCAACGAATATGAAATATGCCAGTTTTGAGATAAGTCACAATTAAATCGATTCTGAAGATATCATTTTATAGCGGGCATGGAAAATAGGTATGCACAATTTTAAACTGAATCTCAATTCCACAAGGACACTCGTTGAGGTAAAGAAAGCTGAAAAGTATATATCCATAAGTACAACTGGATGTCAAAATGAAAGACGTCCTCCTATGATTTAGTTGGACATACATAACATAACATACACAACGTAAGACGAGAACAGGCCATTCAACCCAACACTGCTCGTCTATTCCTACCACTAAACTGTACTTAATGCTTAGTTTACCTATAAGCTATATAGTATCTAACACTGTATCAACCTTTAAAAAATAAAAACTCTTCTATGGGTATGATAAATTCTATTACAGAATTACAGGTTGTAAACACGCGTGGAAATGAGCCAACAAAAGTGTTGATTTCAGGGTCTGAAAAAAATCTATACAGTTGACTTTCTGATTCATTAAAAGTATTTGTTAATTAGTCTACTGCACACAATCTAGATATGTTTCATAAAAACTGAACTCCATTCTAGATTTTAAATGCTTGTACGGAAGACAAACGCAGCAAACCAGCAACATACCTACAAACGCCTCAACAATACAATGCCACATACAATTCACCAAATGCTATTTCAGTACGACAATGTATTAAAGAAGTCTACTAAATGGTTCGATGTTCGTGGGATGCAACAGTAAGCAGATATTAATGGCAGTTACTATATTCCAAATGATAGTATCCCTGAGTTGTAATTTGATTTCATATAAACAGCAGAATTTCCAAGTGGTACTGGAAAAGAGAAAGAGCACTGGGACACATAAACCACTCTGTTGAAGTCACATCTACATAAAACGTGCACAAAAACTAACCCACCAGAATTCACATTGAAACAACCAAAATATTATATGACGTAGTGTAAGTTCAATTAACACTTCCCTCACTGATGCAAAACACGTATAGC
Source organism: Anguilla anguilla (assembly GCF_013347855.1). NCBI lineage: Eukaryota > Metazoa > Chordata > Actinopteri > Anguilliformes > Anguillidae > Anguilla > Anguilla anguilla. Next base: position 10,038,900 of record NC_049203.1, read on the forward strand.
AATAGCAACTATGCGTAAATTAATCAAAAGAACAGCATCGCATTAAACCTCTGGAAACAACAATGTTATATATATATATCCAATTCAAATATTATTTTCACTGAATCATGGCATGGCAATTCCAAAAGACTAAATCAATTATGGGTATCCTATTGCTCTAGGGAACATGGATATGAACAAGGAATAAGGAATGCCAACTTACCAAAGTTGCGCAATTGGATATAGTGACAGCGTCCTCTTTCACATCATCAGCTTCATTAGGGCTTCTCCTCAACGTCTGCTGAGTGGGCAGCGTGACGTCATTGTAAGAGGTAACGAACTTGAAGTCGCTGGTGCGTGAGCCAGTTGTTAAGTAAGTGTCATAATTGTAAGAACTGCGGAGAGTTCCTGCTCCATCCACCTCAGCGTAATTGGGAGGGAAATATGCGCTGGGTACCGCCACTGCGCTATCAAACAACAGCCTGGGCTTCCTTCTACGGCAAAGTCTTACAGCCACGAGGAGAATAATGAACGTCAGAAAGAAGGTAGAAACGGAGACCAGAGAAATGATTAAATACGAAGTTAACTTTGAGTTCTTGCCCTCATCAGACATATCCTTCAAATTTGGAACTTCTGCCAAATTATCAGAAATGAGCAAATACACTGGACATGTTGTGGAGAGAGAAGGTTGTCCGTTATCTTTCACCAGTATAACAAGGTTCTGCTTCATGGAATCAGATTCCGAAATATCCCGCTGCGCCCTGATTTCTCCACTGTGGAGACCAATGGTGAAAAGTCCTGGATCAGTCGATTTCACGATCTGATAGGACAGCCAAGCGTTCTGTCCAGAGTCTGCATCCACAGCGATCACCTTTGAAACCAGGGAACCTGCATGGGCAGCTTTGGGGACCATCTCGGTCATGAAGGAGTTCCCTTGAGGTGCAGGATATAGTATCTGTGGAGAGTTATCATTCTCATCGGTTATAAACACACACACAGTCACGTTGCTGCTGAGTGGAGGGGAACCGTTGTCTCTGGCAACGACCTGAACTTTGAAGCTTCTGAACTTCTCATAATCAAATGATCTGATAGCATGGATCACCCCGGTGTCCCCGTTAATCGATAAAAAGGAGGACACGGGAACACCACTGATGTCACTGGATAACAAAGAATAGAATACGGTTCCGTTCTGTCTCCAATCCGCGTCGCTCGCCCTTACAGAAATAACCGTGGTGCCGGGTTTGTTATTTTCTTTCACATAGGCACTGTACGAGTGCTCAGCAAACAATGGCGGGTTGTCATTCACGTCTGATACAAATAATTGAATGTTTTTTGAGGAAGACAGAGGAGGGGAGCCTTCGTCGGTAGCTGTAATTGTTATGTTGTAAGCAGACCGCACTTCGCGGTCAAGATCGCCTGTAGTTACCAGCGAGTAATAATTTTTAATGGAGGGGATTAACTTGAAAGGAACATTGTGTTGAATGGAGCAGCGTACCTGTCGATTTGACCCAGAGTCTTTATCTTGAACATTTATGATGCCCACCTCAGTGCCAGGTAATGCGTTCTCAGGGATAGGGTTGTTCAGAGATTTAAGAACTATCACTGGCGCGTTGTCATTCACATCACTGATTTCTATAATTACCTTCGTATAAGAGGCCAAACCCGAACCATCTTTTGCTTGTACTCGCATTTCGTAATTCGACTCCTCTTCAAAATCTATTTGTCCGATCAGGGTAATTGTGCCCGTATTATGATCAATTGTGAACACATTTTCAGCATTATCAGATGTACGACTAAATTCGTATGTCACTTCGCCATTAGCTCCCTCGTCTGCATCATTGGCACTGACTGTAACCACAACGGTACCTAAAGGAGAATTTTCAGGCAGACTGACAGTATAAACAGCCTGGTTAAACACGGGGATATTATCGTTAGCATCCAGCACAGTAACTTGTATAACTACAGTACCAGATCTCTGTGGACTGCCTCCGTCAGTTGCAGTAAGTAATAATGTAACCTCTTGTTGGTCCTCACGATCTAACTCTTTTTCTAACACTAACTCACCGTATTTTCCTCCATCTACAGTTGAACGAACTGCGAGAACAAAATGAGCATTCCTTTGTAGTGTGTAGCTTTGGACCGCGTTCTGTCCAACATCCGCATCGTGGGCCTCATCTAAGGGGAAGCGAGCTCCTTTGTCGGCGGATTCGGTTATTTCTAGCAAGAAAATATCTTTTGGAAACCTTGGGTTGTTGTCATTAATGTCTTCTATTTTCAAAGCAATACGGTGCAGCTCCAGTGGATTCTCCAGTACAAGCTCGTGGTATAAAGTGCACGAAGGCTTCTGACCACAGAGCTGTTCCCGATCCATCCTTTCTGCGACAACCAGATCACCAGTACTCAAATTAATGTCACAATAACGTTTGATACCGTCCTCCGTATCTACACGGGCTTTCCGAGTCGACAGACTCTTCAGATCCACACCGAGATCCTTCGCCATATTCCCAATAACAGATCCGAGTTTCATTTCCTCGGGAATAGAATAGCTCACATCTCCAAAGGAAGCAGGGAGGGAGAAAAGAAACAAAACCAAGCAGTACGTTGGGTTGCTCACAGAGTATCCTTTGTAGCCCATGTTAGGTTCGAAATGGCTGATAATTCAAATCCAATCCTTACATGTACAGAAATAGCACGTTCAAATCACATTCCCATAAAAATAACATCCAAATGGAAAGAAACAGTTAAAGGTCCGTGTGGTTCGATGGTTTTCCGTGGTTCAACAGCAGATTTCCTTCTCTTAATGTCAAGTGGGTGGAGAGCCGCATTAAACCGCCTGAAGTTGGTATATAGCGACACTCTGAGTAATTTTAAATAACTGCAGAAAATAAGAGGCACTCATTCTACCACCGTGCTAATCGTTTTCAGTAACCAGGGAAGAACACGTGGAAGTTTTAGATTGAATTTCAATATATGAGCTAACAAACAGCGTTTCTCATTGAACGTTTGGAGGAAGCAATATCAAAATACTAGCTGTGTACATGCCTGTAAGTCAGTCAATCGACGCATTTCTTTAAAAAGGATACTTCCTGGTGTTTTCATAGTAGTTTTCATAGTCAAGTAAAATAGGATTCTTAAAAAAACAGCATCTATTAAATAAAAAATATGATAAACAAATATAGTGTTTCTGGACTTCTATTCATTGTAATTATTACAATTGATTCATTCAATATTCTGATGAGGAAATATTGAGTTGTAATTAAAAGTGCATATACACGGGATTAATAACATAAGTCAAAGATTGAGTCCATATATGAGAAATAAATCTCGATACCTAAGGCTGATACCTAAGGCTGAGACCACGCATGCATGGGGGCAGAGGGACCAATAAGTCATTGCTGTACACGTGAAATGAGAACGATAGATGCACAAATGCGAGTCAATTTGAAGTTAACCAGCTAATTCACCTCAGATAAGCAATGGTGAGTAGCACCGATCCAGAAGTCAGCAACACCTTTGTTTTTATCGTTTAAGATAGTGTATGTTTAATAAAACATGAAGTGAACTAAGTAATTTCGTAAATAAAACAAATATTGTCTCACATATGCTGAAAAGTTTAAGATTTTCTTTTCTAGGATGGATGTAGAAAGGATTTTCACGCCTGCCATATTCATATCCACATAGAAATAGTTATATGCCCGCAGAAATAAATCAAATCAGGAAATTCTTTGATTTAAAATTCATGGCACACAGCTGAAAAATATAATACAAATAAATAATAAAATTTACCAGGGTTGCGCACTTGGATCCATTTCCGGCGATGTCAATTTCTTCACCGTTTCCATTTGGACTCTCCAGCGTCTTTTCAGCGGGAAGTGTCACGTCATTGTAAGATCTTACAAATCTGAAGTCGCTGGTGCGTGATCCAGTAGTCAAATAAGTGTCATAATTGTAAGAACTGCGTAGAGTTCCTGCTCCGTCCACATCTGCATAGTTGGGAGGGAAATACGCGCCTGGAACAGCCACTGCGCCATCAAACAACAGTTGGGGTTTTCTTCTGCGGCAAAGCCTCACGGCCACGATTAGAATAATGAACGTCAGAAAGAAGGTGGAAACGGACACCAGTGCTATGATCAAATATGACGTCAATTTGGAATTACTCTCTTCATAAGACATATCTTTCAACTGTGGAATTTCTGCTAAATTGTCAGAAATTAGCAAATGCACTGAGCAGGTTGTAGAGAGAAAGGGCTGTCCGTTATCTCTCACTGAGATAATAATGTTCTGCTTCATGGTATCGGATTCAGAAATGTCCCGCTGCGTCCTTATCTCTCCGCTGTGAAGACCAATTTTGAAAAGTCCCGGATCTGTAGATTTCAAGATCTGATAGGACAGCCACGCGTTCTGTCCAGAGTCTGCATCCACAGCTATCACCTTGGAAACCAGCGATCCCGCTGAAGCAGCTTTGGGGATCATTTCTGTCATGAAGGACTTCCCTAGAGGAGCAGGGTATAATATCTGTGGAGAGTTATCATTCTCATCGGTTATGAACACACTCACAGTCACGTTGCTGCTGAGTGGAGGGGAACCGTTGTCTCTGGCAACAACCTGCACTTTGAAGCTTCTGAACTGCTCATAATCAAACGATCTGACAGCATGGATCACGCCAGTTTCTCCGTTAATGGATAAAAACGAGGACACGGGAACACCCCCGATCTGACCAGATAACAGAGAGTAAGACACTGTGCCATTTTGTCTCCAGTCTGGGTCACCTGCCCTTAGGGAAATCACTGAGGTACCGGGTTTGTTATTTTCAGTCACATAGGCAATGTATGACTGTTCATCAAACGTAGGAGGGTTGTCATTTATATCCGATATTTTGAAATTTAAAACAATGTCTGTAGAAAGTGGAGGAGAACCTCCATCCGTGGCTGTTACGGTGACATTGAACTCAGAAACTTCCTCACGATCAAGAAGAGCCTTGGTAACTAAAGTGAAGTAGTTTTTGATAGATGACTGTAATTCAAAATGAATGTTTTCAGAGAGGGAACAATGGACTCTACTGTTCACTCCATCATCCAAGTCTTTCACATTTATCACAGCTATCTCTGTACCTGTCGGGACATTCTCCGGAATCGGGTTTAAGCTTGATTTGACAGTAATTATTGGCGCGTTATCATTTACATCCGTGATCTGGATTAAAACTTTACAATGGCCAGTTTGGCCTCCTCCATCTTCAGCCTGTATTTCAATTTCATAGGAGGAAGCCTCTTCGTAATCGATTTTGTCTATTACTTTCAATTCACCGCTTTTGCTGTCAATGTGGAATAACCGCTTCGAACTTTCAGAAACATGGTTAAAATCGTAACTTACAACACCATTTGCACCCTCATCTTTATCAGTCGCACTAACCTTTACAATGAACGTTCCCGGCTGTGCATTTTCAAGCAAGTTAACTTTGTAAACAGTTTGTTGAAATACGGGTGCGTTATCATTGAAGTCCATGACGAGAATGTGAACGGTGGTGGAACCAGATTTCGAGGGGCTGCCTCCGTCAACCGCAGTCACTAATAACGTATGTTCCCCTACCTTTTCGCGATCAAGAGCGTTTTTCAAAACAATTTCGGCATATCTCCCTCTCTCTTTACTGTTTTGCACATCTAGTACAAAGTACTCATTCTTTCCCAGAATGTAATTTTGAACTGAATTTATTCCGACGTCCAAGTCGCGAGCAGTAGGTATTTGAAAGCGACTACCGATTGGAGCAGCCTCACTAATTTCCAATTTGACCGTGTCTTTGGAAAAAATGGGAGGGTTGTCATTAATGTCATCTACTTCCAAGGCAATGTTATACAGCTCAAGTGGATTCTCGAGGATGAACTCAAAATGCAGAATGCAAGGTTTGTCCGCTTTTGTTTGCCCGCACAGCTTCTCCCTGTCGATTCTTTCGAGAACAATGAGATCTCCGGTGGTCAAGTCTATTCCACAGTATCGCCTCTCGCCCTGGTAATCCACACGGGCTTTCCGAGCTGCCAGCAGTTTGGAATCCAGATTTAAGTCCTTAGTCAGGCTACCGATGACATATTTATTCTTCGTTTCCTCTGGAACAGAGTATCGAGGGTCTCCAAAAGAGGCCTGCGCTAGAGAAATTATGAATACTGCGCATTTAACATGCCAGTCGATCCTGCGATGGGTTTTCCTCGCCGCCATATCCGGTCTTTTCTAGTAATAATGTATCACAATGACGTCGATATCACTAACATCTAAATTAAATGATATAATAAAGGTATCCTATATATCTAGTGAAAATGCGAGGTGATGCGATGATCCTTCCCCAATATCCCCAGAATCTATTCCGTTAACTATTGGTAATCTAAAAATGGGCTGGGTTAGTGAACCTTCAGTCCCAAAGTTGTTGAACAGCGACACACTGAGCCGAATAAGGGCCGGTGCAAGAAGAATAAACATAAAATGTTAAAATCTGTACAGTTGTGTGTAGTAATTATGCACGATACTAAAATGACAGACTAAAGACACACTACGTTTTCAGGGAATATAAGAAGAAATATACTTTTATCAGCAGAAGTAGAAGAAAATAATCGATCCTAAATTGGTAAAGCAGTGTACTTGCTGGAAAGGTATTCTCCATTGCTTTCATCACATAAACCATGACCACCACACTTTGGATAGCTGGATTATCTGCCTATACATGACTGTATTAATGGAAATTATAATAGCACAAAGCTGCATTGTGATATTTGTTTCCTTATACGTCCAAATAGGTACATTTTACATTGTGTTAAAACGGTGCATAATTACACATATGTGACGACTAAGTTTTACTAGATTCATTTTTGAAAGTTATTCATCCAAAAGTTGTGGATAAATCATTTGTTAAAATAATCAAAAACATTCATAGCGCGTATGGCCTTCCCCCACACTGAATATTAGTGGTTCAGAACCATGGACAGCGACAGTATCCGAAACATAATCAAAGACCAGTTACAAAGGCCGTTTGCGGTGGTTTGTAGTATTACAAGTCATAAAGCGTGTACTTTCCTGAACAAATAAAAATACAATAAATAAGTGAGTTAATCGTTGCGCAGAATGTCTTGAATGGGGCCTCCAGTAAGCCGCGAGACCAGTCTAGAAACCGCAAGGTATCAAAAATCTTGCTAACAACGTAGCATAATGGTTACGGAGGTGGGCTTACAACTATGTCAAACAAAGATACCCATACGCAACAGAGCGATCGGCGGAAATATTGTTAGCCACATAATTTATGGGTGGTCACATATTATACTATTTTGACAACAAACTAATTAAATAATGGAATCTAGTATATGCCGTAGCTCTGGAGCACACTCGTACGCAAAAGCACACACACACGCACGCACAAACGACCAGACAGTATGCAATATGCATTTCAGTGATGAGTGTTGAAAACTGTCATTACAAAACAGAAGAGTGGACACTGACTACAATGCTGAAAATACGTAAATGAGAGACGGGCTCACAAAACTGAAAACGATGCGGTTTGAAGCGGAGGGCAGCAAACAGCTGTGGGAGCATTTAGAAGCTCTATTGCTTATAGAGCGGCACGCAGCGTGTCAGATATGAACTGCACAAAACGTGCGCGATAACTGTTTTGCCATCTTCATTTCCCGATTTACACTGATAGTTTTGAAATAGAATGGAATTCTATTTCTCATATAACACGGTTTTTGGTACATTTCAAAAACAAGTTTTTGCTTACCGCAATTATTACTGTAATAGTGCACTGAAAAGACCTTTTAAGGACGCACATAAGTTCACATGAGCTACAAATGCTGCTATTGGATGCATCAGATCATGGTTATAAAACGTGCATCTGTGTTTATGTGTACATGGGATATTTGATTACTACATAAATTATATAAAAAATAACGTTCTTCAAATTATTGCAGTAATATCTCAGATTTACATTTAAATTTTACATGATTATGTTTTCATGGCTGTCACCTGCAAAATCAACCAGTGTACGACGAATAAAACAATCTTATACACACAAAAGAGAATAAGCATACAAATGTATTACAAACAAAAAAATATATTACATGTGACAAACCACTGCATCACAATGACAATCAACCTGTGCATGTTCCATGATTTCAACTAAAAACTTCTCTTTGACTGACAGATGATTGCTATAACTTTCTTACAATTTGAGTAAACATTACTACTCCTTTTAACACGGGCTGGGTCATTTTTGAAACTGTGTTGTGTCTTACTGTCTTTCTAAATAAAATTTGCCAATATCATGTTCAAATATCTTGTGTATGATGTCCTGACATTGTTATTTTCATCACAATGTACATCATTTTAGAAATATATATCTGTAAATACATATATTAATAGTCTGGGTCTTTTGATGGTTTAGTAAAGGGTTAAGTAAACCCAAAACTCCATTAAAGCCTTCTCTAGCCCTTGGTATTTTAAAAATTGTTTAAGCCACTTCAACTGAACTTAAACTCCACATGGGACTACACCAAGTTTCTTTTCTACCTGAATGCTGAATGTTTTCAAAGACCACTAATGGAAGATAAATGTATTACACTTGTGAAGCCTTCCAGTTAATTTTCCATTCATTTATAGCCCAGTTAAGCATGTTTGCACAGGAAACCAACAAAATTGTCACAATGAGGACATTCAAACATTTAATTCTGCTAAAGTAGTCCCAATCAGGCAGCAGCATTTGCTTAACACAAATAAGACAAAAAGTAAAGAAAGGGGCCAACAAGAGGCAGTAAGAAGAAAATATACTTTTCCACACCTCTAAACTGAATGGAGCATTCTAACGCATCTGGAATCTGGAAAGATCTGCAAATGGTATTTTACAGTATATTTCCAAATTCATATACCAAATGACAAGGCCCTGAACCATGAATTCAACATTGGGGAGGCCTGAATATGACCAGGGGGTGGGTTGGAGTTTGAGGAGGTATTTTTTTAAAAGATTAAATACATTTTCAGAAGTTTTAAGTTAACCTGGGTGTTAATGAGCACGTGTCCACAGTAATACTACAAGAATATTTATTTAAATATATTCTTAATGGCCAAAAATATGTTTTCCTATAGAAAAACATTTAACTGATAACTATATGGAGGCAGCCACAGCAACTACTGGTTCAATATTAGGACAGTAAGAATAGGATCAACAGCAATGTAGATAAACTGGTTATTATGGTTCTGCTCTGGACTATTAAGTAGCAAGTCAACCACATTAACCTGGGAAATCTATGTATTGTAATGTGAAGACAAGTCCAGATATTGAATTCCATGTTTCTGTCAATAGTATTTAGATATCAACAGTATTCAAAGAAAAGTTATGATTGAAAAAACATCATGGCTCATCAAAATAACAAAGAGAATGTCTAATTTCCTTGGTTGTGTCCCCTTTTAAAATTAAGATACAGTGATATGATGTTGTAACCAGTTAGAATTGTTTGAAGATGTAATTCAAGGATAACATACTTTGTTTGAAGTTGGGCAAATTTAACTGCCTTTATAAACTATATAAAGCATGGATTCCCTAACCTGCAAATGTTAAAAGCTCTTTTCACTTACCTCCATGTCGCTTTTTCTTTCTTCCCTGCCAGCATCCTCCTGTACAGTCTCGGTCTCTTCGCCTTGAACCCGCCACAGCAAACATGACAGTAAGTTAAAAAATTAATACATACTGTTGATTCATGCAAGTTGCCCAAAATGAGGATTGGACTATTGTGATTGCATTCTGTCATAACAGTCAATATCAACTCCTGTCTCACTCACCTCCACCTCCTTCCCTATCCAGAGCCCCCAGTCCTCCCTGTCTCTCCCTCATTTTGCCCTGAAACCACAGAGCAAACATGGTGGTAAGTAAAAAAACTAGTACCTATTGGTGAGCAAATAAGAGTCTCAGCATGAGGGTCAGAGTATTACACCACTGTATTCCACTCCACAGTATTCACTTCGATGTAACCATCCTTGTCCCTCACTCTCCCTGAGTTTGCCCCGGTAAGAACCACACAGCAAATAGGAAAACAAGTCAGTAAATCACTGGTATATGTATATCATGTAGTGTTATTCAAAAAGGTTTGTAAGATTGTGATATGAATGATAAAACAAGGAGGCACATTGCCTGATAGCTCTCATGAATATAGCTGTACTTCTACTGGTATTATTTTCTACCATTTTCCCTATTACTCTCAAATGACCTCATTTAGTGTTTTTCCAAAGAAAAGCAGAATGCACACTGTAAAAATGCACTGTACATTTAGCAGTCATTTACTGACAATGCAGTTATTTAGAGTTCATTACTGTAGTCTTGCAGATCTGTGTTTAAATGGGATGTTAACTGTCATCCAAACTCAACTGAAATTACAGTAAAAAAGCTATTCTACTGCACAGCTTACAGTAATGTGTCGTAAATTGTATTACAGATTTATAATAATATATTGTAAATCTACAGTAATTTAAATATTTTGCATTAAATTACAGTAATTTAAATAGATTTGTGATCCATCCACTGTCTAACCCACTTATTCTAGGTCGGGGTCATGGGGCTGGAGCCTATCCCATAATTCATTTGGCGAGAGGAAGGAATACACCCTGAGACAGGTTGCCAATCCATTGCAGGGCACACACACACACCATTCATTCACACACTCATTCCTACAGGCAATTTAGAGTATCCAACTAGCTTAACCTTCATGTCTCTGGACTACGGAAAGAAACTAGACTACCCAGAGGAAACCCATGTGGACATTGGAGGGAACATGCAGATTTAAACCTGAAACTGTCTTGCTGTTCACAGTGCTATCCACTGCAATACTGTGCTGGACTAACTTTGTGATTATTGCACAAATATAATTGCATTCAAATCATATCAAACAACTCACTTTCAAATGTATCCCTCTAGGCTATTCAACAGGCTGGCATAATTATTAGTCAACAATTGTGTGTGCACTACAGGGACATATCTGTGCTAATCAATAAAAAGATCCTTGAAAGACAATTTACCTATAATACACATATTGCTGGTGAACAGGTGCTTATAGCTAACAATGAAGAAAAACAAAAAATCTAATAATTCATTAACAATATACTTGCAGCACACCTCCAAATGAAACGGCTAAAATAGTCCTATTGCAAATTGGGAACACATTGAACGTCCACTTGAAGTTCTTCGGCTACATGAAAATGCTTAATCACCGAGTGTCAAATTATCCCAGTGTACTTTATGCGTTTGATTTGGCGATAGCTACCTAGCTACCTACAAACTAGTAGCCGTTGCTTGAATGCTGGAAGTTCCAGCATTAATTAAACTAAATTATATTGTCTCGCTAACGTGCATACTGCAGCCTACCATAGATATACGTGTGCTCCCTACTGGAACGTTCACAGCTGGTTAAAGGCTACCTAACTTTACAACGATGTAAACCACTATATTTAACTTTAGTTAAATAATTTCGCGAACATGAATGTCTCAAAATTACCTTATCACAAACATTGTGTTCTTGAAGAAAAAAAAAAAAAGGTTCTCCACACAACTACAGTTTATCAGACAGAGAAAAGGGCGCGCTTTACACTTCCGTGCCTGATTTGTAACAACAAACTAGTGCATTAATGTTCCCGTTAAATGAAAGATTTCGATGCTAATAACTAGGAAGGAAAGAATCGACTCTTGCGGAAAAAAAATCTTGCAAGAATTAACATTATGTTAAATGTAGAAATACGCATGATAGCCTGCATAAAACTGACAAGGTGTACGTTCGGGTTGCAAGAACTCGCACTGCTGTTGCAAACGTGCATTGACTTTCCAGAAATTTAAAAAAACGGAAGCTGTAGCGGCCGACTGTGACGTCAGATCCGTTGCTCAGATTTTGATCGTTCCATCAGTGGTAATCGCTGGGAAAGGTATCCTTATAAAAATGTAAATATCAAAAGTAACACAATCCCATACTAGGCGAAGCTACTAGCCAAATTTGCTTGGTCTATCTCAAAAGCTGTTGGAGCAGTAGAGTACAATTGATGTGCAATTCTAAGAAATTGTAAGAAATTGCATTGGTAAATGGACTGCATTTATATAGCACTTTTATCCAAAGCGCTTTACAATTGATGCCTCTTATTCGCAAGAGCAGTTAGAGGTTAGGTGTCTTGCTCAAGGACACTTCAACATGCCCAGGGTGGGGTTTGAACTGGCAACCCTCCAACTGCCAGACAATCGATCTTACCTCCTGAGCTATGTCGCCCCTTTTCAAGCTAACTTAATAATCAGTAGGCCTACATAAGGATTATTTCAGACGGCAATCATCAAATGGCTGCCAGAATTATTGGCCAAAAATATGGTTACGGCCTTGCTATATGAGTTCAAACTGCATACATGACTATATATATACTTAACTGGCATGTACAATTCACTACACTAACAACGGAAATGCTAGAACATTGAAGAACACTATACATATAAACCACATATTCTGCTACGTAGGCTATGCAGTTTAGAGATTTGTTCTGCATCACCATGAAAATGTGCTGAATACTGACAAGTACATGTACTGCACAGTTTCCACTCAGCACCCTCTACTGATAGAAAGACAGTTCTCCACATTGCTTAAGTGCGTCAATCAATAGCTAGATTTCAAAACCACTCCAGCACAAAATGTAGGAATGTCTTTCCAAGGAGATGTTAAAACACTCTAATTTTGTGTCATGTGTCACCTTTTATATGTACTTTATAGCCTGCTCATGGTAAGTGTGTCAGCTAAATGGTTAAACAAGCTTTACTCACATGCACCACTTATGAAAATTGCAGGGGCATCCCAAGTCTCCCATGCAGCTGAATTAAAATCTCATTTTTTAAAAGTTGAAATTCTATACATTTTTTTTCTGCAAATTGACAGTGCTGGCTAAATAACTGTTACATAACAAAGCAAAAAAAGTTGATAAACATCATTATTGTTTTTCATCAAGGGGGAGTAATCAGCAAGTGGCATTCTATACGTTCTGTAAGTATGTGATATATATCATAGTGTATACATATAGTATGTATTTCATAAACTGGTCCAAGCATACAGTTAAGAGGACAGAGGACAACACACCCCACTGCATATACATATGCGCACAGGTGCATCTGTATACTATCTGGTCAGAAGCACAAGTGAAGTAATGTTTAATTTTTCATACACGTGTGTGTGTGTGTGTTTTACACACCACGAAAATGCTTCTTGTACTAAATCCTGACAGTTTGGGGCGCTGTTGTTTGATAGCCAGTTTTCAAATATTTTTCCTAGATGGAGACGTCATAAGAAAGCATGGCTGTGTTGTTTGGCGGTGTAAGCGCGAGCGCGGTTGTTATATGGGTTTGACTGTGCTTTAATGCTGGAGGGGATCGTATCATGGCCTGGTGATCACTTATCGCTGTAATATCCTTTTTATTATCTCTTAAAAATATATATAATAAAAAACGAAAATAGGGCTGTCAATCGATCGCGGACATGCAGACATGTTCTGTTATGGTGATGTGACTGATATTGGCTCAGTCACGGAAACAGTCACGGAAACACGGAAACGGAAATTTACCAAACCTGTTCGGCAGTTTGTGGTTAGTTAGGCTACGTGTTTTATATGATGTGATAACCTATGCGAGTAAGGCGTAAGTAAGGCTTACAAGTGGGGAAGCGTATGTGTTTTTCTGCTGGCAAAGGGCTGGGCTCTGTTAGCGGGGGTATGAAGCAGCTACGACATGTCCATGTTCTGTAAGTGGAAATAAAGTGGAAGAGTGTTGTGATGTTCATGTTCACAGCGAAAAATAAGTCCATGTCTACTTAATAGCGATCTCACAGGTGAATGGCAGTGAAAGATTAAAGGTTTTACTCCCGGCGTGTGGTGTGACGTGGGTGGAGTGTAGGTATTTCATGCGTCTCTTTGTAAGGGAGCGCGCATGGCACGTTCATGTACTGTACACAGACGGGGTCGCGCGCCACTTTTTTCTCAAGCAGTTGGGTAGAGCAATTGTTTTTACTACAATATGAAGCAAATACACAAAGAGGCAATAAAATGGCATTCTTCTGCACATGTGAATTGATTGGAGTGCGTTGTGGTTGGCTGGTGTTGCTGAATTAACCTCCAGGTTACCTGGTAATGTCATTACTATACCAGAAGTATGACCTGAAGATTTTGTAAATAACTTAGTGTGTCTGTTTGTCTGTATTTTTCTGGATGTGCCCACTTAATAAAGCAACAATTTTGTTTGTTCACCACCAACCATCTTGTTTCCCGAGGATCCATTTTAAGTTCATATTAAAATGCAGTGTGATTGAGTGTACATTCAGCCAAAATGGGATGTTTCATTTGAAGCAGCTACGGCATTTACAGCACTGTTTCCAAAACATTAGAATATATAATTATTTGTTTCTTTCTGCCTACATTATAAATGAACAGAATTAAAACCGGTTACCTCTTGAAAGCAGAATATCGTAGCCCACCATCTTTCATGCTTTCATGCAAATTTTTTTATTGATTTTCATGGAGGCCCACCATTTTGAATGGTTGCAGGAGCATTGTCACACAGACCTTTTGCACCTTGCAGGTTATGAGCAAGAGGGAGCCGCATTTGGAAACTGTATTTCTGCGTCATACACTATGCTTAAAAATTCACAACAAAAATAGTTTGTTGTTCTGCAGGGTTAGGGTTATGAGTAGACGTGTTTTGACTGCGCTGTCGTGCAGTGATATGCAGATTGTGGATTCTAGAACCAGGTTTGTCAGCTGGTAATCACAAGGTTGCAGCAATATGTGAGCCTCCTTAGCCTTAATGTGGTCATTGACCCTCTGTACACTCCCAGCAGAGCTGAAACTCGTGACTGATGTCAAGGAAGTGCCGCTGTTTCTCAAACAGTAGGTGGCACAGCCGGATACCGCCAGCTCTCTGAAACCTTTCCGGTGGGGTGTACTATGTGTCAGAATTTGGGGGGTCTACGGTGGGGGGTTCCGTGAATTTGTCTTCAACAGGTTTGGAGAAGCATTTGGCATTTATATACATTATGCCACAGTTTGCAATTGTTTATTTTATTGACCATTACGGACCATTATTGACCATTAGCTATAATGCAATAGCTGAGTCTAATGAAATGCACTACTACTGTTACCTCTTCAGAAATGAGAATGTGCATCTTAAAGAAACCAAAAACCTTTACCCATCATGCACAGGCAATTAACTTAAGACTTTTTTGTTTGTCAAAAGAGGACTTAATCCAGAGTGGGAGACCACTGCCACATGGCTTGCAGTCAGAGTCTAATGTTTTTACTATGATTACTCCTCATTGCTCTTCAGAGATGCCCTTTTACATTTTTAACAGTCATGCATTTCAGAAACCAGGATGAAATTAAATTGGAACAATTGGAATTTAATAAACACCACTAGCAGCTCTTCACTTCTTAGTGATCAGAAAGAATTCAAATGAAATATCTGATTTTACACACTGGTTTCATGGTTTATTCTAGCTACTTCCACCTGGCCACCATTTTATGGAATTTTAAGGGAGAACTATTTTGAGAGGCCTTTTATTCCTACTGGAATTTTACATTTACATTCAAATAAGAACCTGAGCATTAGGAAGCCTACAGTACTTTGTGTAATTTTCATTTTTAACAAAACTGAACAATAAAGCTTTTGAATTGAACTGAAGTGAATTGAGGACCTTTGTTTTCTTGTGGCTGCATAAAGTCTGGTAAGTGTCAATTATGGATTTATTTGATAAAAAATCTTTTGACTATTTCCACTAATTGGACTTTTTTTTATACCATTTAATACATTTAGTTTCTTTTCTGTGGTCTGGAAGATCAGAAATTACGAATGTAATTTCATGACATCAGCAATGTAAGGCCTGAGCATGACATCACTGATGCATGATGCTTTGGATTGTCATGGGCTGTTTACAGTTGAAGCAGAATATTTTCTAAAAGTGAATCTAATTATGCTGCATTTCTGACTCTGAGTAGATAAAACTTCTACAGCTGATTCTCAATCAAATGTATGTGAATGTCTCTGTCATTAATCGCAATTTTTAAAAGGGGTGAACTGAGATACAGTGACCCAGTTGAGGTATGAGTAAAGGGTTCTGTAAATATGGCGCTCTCTATATTGTATTAACAGGCTAATTTATGTCTGCATATTCAAATGGTAAATAGGTGCCACATCCTCAGCAGGACCAATGTTATGAAACTCCAATCTGTCATTTAATTTTCTTTCACCTCCCGCCCGGCGGCTGTCTTGGAGAGAAGCTAGCAGACGTTTGCGCATTTGTTATATTGCGGCCATTAATTTTCACCTTGTCTTCATTTCTCTCGCCTTCCCTGCCCTCAGCCAAACATTTTGCTGAGTCACAGTGAGCGAGGAGTACAAGTGTATCTGAACGCAAACCTTACACTGCTAACCCATACACCACCACCTTCCCCGAGAGAGAGAAAGAGAGAGAGAGAGAGATTGTTTGTGTGGTTGTGTGTGTGTGTGTGTGTGTGTGTGAGAGAGAGAGGGTTTTGAGAGTGTGTATGTGTGTAGTGAGTGGTTGTGTGTGTGTGTGTGTGAGAGAGAGAGAGAGAGGGTTTCGAGAGTGTGTATGTGTGTGGTGAGAGGTTGTGTGTTGCTGTGAGCATGTATGTGTGTGAGAGAGAGAGATGGTTCATTTGTAGGCACTTCAACAAAAGTGGCAGTTGTAGCATTGCTTCTGATTTGGGTTTATTTGTTTTACAGCAAAATCAATCTATATTCATTAGCTCAAGCAGAATGCTCTCCGACACAGATCAAACAATGTTTGTAAAGATTTTTCACGCATATCTGCCCCATAAAATCTGGATGGTGCAGTAGCAGCTGCTTGGGAGGAAAAATAGCTCATTTCCTCTACAGCTTCAGTGTCAGAGTTACTGTATTTACACATAAAGACTTTGCTTTAAAGCCATTGATTTATTACCACATTCATACATCATTCAAACTATTGCCATGGTAAAATGACACCTGAAGAGAAATATTTCGAAGAGATAACAGCCGGACCCAGGAGCACCGAAATACTACCCACCTCCGAGAAGGAAGGACAGCAGGAGACTAACAATACTGCAAAGGCCTGTAAGTCTCATGCCTGGTTTCTCATTAATGCAAGCACACCAGAGAGAAGACACATCTAGTCTGCATGTGGCCCGTATCTGCTGTAGTGAAGACACTTAATATAGTTTTTTTTCCTTCGATAATGTTTGAACAAGCTGCACACAGGTTTTTGTAAGCCTCACCCCCTTTACCAGAAGGAATATGCTGCAGCGCCATTATATTTTTTGACATGCAGGCCACAACTGCCTTAGACCCTTCCACCAATCACAATGCTGTCTTGGAGACAGCTAGACTCTAACTAACATCTAGGAGAGGTCTTCTTTTCCCCAGGTTCTGTGGCTAGGGAGGGAAATGAGTCGCCCAGATTCACCAGCTTCACTCACTGTTAGGCTTATGTTTCTAAGCTTTGTAAAAAGCTATAGAACAGCGAGTGGGAAGCTGCAAAGGAGCAGACCTCACAGACCAGTAACGGCAGGGCCACAGAAATAAGTGCTTCATATCAGTATATATATGGTTACAGAGGATTAAATGCACTGGAGGATTGCGTGCAGAGAAAGAGAGGAAAGAGAGGAGTGAGTGCAACGGATTCAACCCTGCAGCCCCTGCAGTAGGGATCTAAGTGGGTCACACACTGGAGAGCAGCCTGGCTGCATTAGCACTCCACTCCTGGCTGTGCTTCCAGTTGATGGACCCTTGCAGTACAGTATCAGCGTGACTGATTTAGGAGTCTGTACCCGTAGACAGCAGACAGTGATATGTCGTTAATCCTGAAAGAGGGAGACGGTGCAGATTCTCTCCTGTCTGAATTTGGGTTTAATACGCCTGTGAACCCAATAACAAGGGGAATGTATTGAAATAGAATGAACCGCATGTCAAACAAATCCCTCAGGGGAGGAACATCATAAATTAACACATCTAATTTGAAATATACAGTACTTCCTGCTGTGTGTGTGTGTGAGAGAGAGGGAGAGAGATTTTGAGCATGTCTGCATATACGACGCTCTGATCATGCAGGTGCTTGTCACACCTACCCCACCCTCATCTTCTTTCACTTTCACAACCACCATGTACCCTGCAGGTTGTTGCCATGGAAACACATTCCCCGTCACCATAGAAACCCCTATCTGCATCAGGAGGAGGGGAGGAGGCGAGGAGGGGAGCGGAGGGAATGAAAAGTGCATGTTTTGCTCTCCCAAATAAACGGGTGAACTTGTGAACCCTTCCGAGTGCCGCTCTCAGCGCCTGAATGAAGAAGAGGAAGAGCGTCGGCTCCGGATATTTCCGATGGTTTCAAAAGACTCAATTACAGGGAGCGCAAACAGCACTCAGAGGAAGCCGGGATCCTGAATGTTCACTGCAATGGCACACTTACGGGTTTCCCATTTTGCATTCACTTGTTAATGACTTGGCTGTACAATTAGGTCTAATAACTAGCACTGTCATTACGTCTTTCTCCCCCAGCAAGAACAGAGGAGGGAACACAGGCGAAGCACGCCAGTTCTGACACTCTGCGCAGCCTTCAAGAAATGTACGCCAAATGATGAACTGGAAGACTTTCAAATAGACATGACGTAAAAACCCCACACCCTGAGCTCCATCTCTTGGCTGAGGCTGATCAGGACTGACCTGTTTTTCAGACTGTGGTCTGGCATTCGCCCCCCCTCCCCACCCCCCTCCATCTTCTCTCCTCCCGCTGTGGGCTGGGGTGAATTTTCACTGCAAGACCAATGTTTATTGATCACTTGTTTTCTTCATTGTTCTTAGAGGACCGTAATGGAAACTGCTTAAAGAGACATCCCCAGCCCCTCACCAGCTTCTGCCTACAGAAGCGACTTCTCGTGCCTGCATATGAGGAGGAGGGAGGAGCAGCGGTAGTAAAAAAAAAAAAAAGGAGAACCACCTTTCTGTGTGGAGTTTGCATGTTCTCCCCGTGATCGTGTGTGCTTTCCTCCCACAGCCCAAAGACATGCAGGGGCTACCTGGGGGTCGTTTAGAGGGCATTGCTGTAAAAGAGCAAGCATACTCAGTTAACCTACCCAGGATAATTAAAGGTTAATAAAAAAAATTCAGAATACATTTGAGAAATAGTGTATTAGAGGTCTGGCGGATCTAATTCAGATGGTCTCTGTCGCCATTTGCATGCTCTCAAATGTAAGCATTTCAGCAGATATAATGGTTGAATAGGCAAAATGATGCATAAGCATGGATCTACATACCTCATTGGTGCTCAGGTTCTGACCAATCGAGACACTGCTATGGCAGTGGTGGGCGATATCATGGTGCGCTGAATATTCAACTGTTCGATAGAAGAAGAATAAAACACCAGGAGGCCCCATGATTGACATGAGAATAAAAGCACAGGAGACATTCTCTTAAGATATTTAAGAAAGAAAACTTTATTTGTGATTTATAAACAAAACACGTTACCACAGTATCCATTGAAATAAAAAAAGTCACTACTACACCGTTACAGTGGATGCGCAGGTGTACAATAAGGTTCAGCACAGAGCAGCACCGTGCTTCCCAGTGCTGTCCATGGGACCATACACCACTAAACAAGCGTACACTACATATATACACCACATCTACCTTTTTTTGCCGTTATATTTTTTCTTTTCTTTTGTTTTTCATATTTTGTAAAGGGAGAAAGGGGAGGATGTCTCTTCATAGGAGCATACATAACTCAGTTTCACGTTACAGTGTTAGTAAAATCATCATGTCAAATGCCTAACACAAAAGGTTTTTTTTTATTTTTTAGTTTTTTTGTTTGTCCCGAAAAACAAAAAATTGTTGATTAAAAAAAAGGGAGAGAATTGCAATTGAGGGCATCACACTATAGCATTACACATATCAATAAGGTTAGTTAGAGTCAGTCTGAGACACGTCAGAGCATGATTCCTGTGTAAAACGTAGACGTGGTTTTGAGATTGTAGGCTCACGTATATTTTGTATGGTTAATGAAGGAAAATAATACTAATAAAATCATAACTATCTATATATACATTTCTATACAATATGTGTTTCCTCTGATAAGTACATGCAACAGCCATCGATGTGACAGTATTGATCTGTGGAGTCTGTGAGTGTCTACAGACAAACAGGTAAGCCATCCAATAGCAGCGGAGCAGAAACTTAACTCCACCCTTGGTGGAACTGATCAGTTTATGCAGAAACAGATCAACAGAAAGGGAGAGAAATTGCATGGAGAGACTTTGATGTTCCAAATGCATCTCCTTTTTATCTATTAATTTGTCAAACTGTCTTCCCAGACTGCTGCTGTTCTTGAAGAAAGACAGCCAACATACTTGCCGAAAAGTGATAATGTTTTGATGATTAAAGCCAGTTTCTTAGAATTTGTCATCAGCTGGACTCAAATTTGTCCCATTTCTTTGACATTAATTACAAAATTAGAGTTTAGATGGGCATGCTTACTTACATTATATTAACCCAAACGCAGCAGAACTCTAATGTGAATTGAAGGAAGCAACCAATTTGAAGAAGGCAATACCGTGTTGAGCAGTCCACCTCTTGTTACCTCCTAGCCAAGGCAGAAGGAAAACTACTCTCTTGCCTAATGCTGTTGCTTGTTGATTTGTCAAAAGTCATTAGTCATTAGCTCTCAGAAACACTAATTAGTGGATTAGCTCTCATAATAGAGTTCTGAAAAAAAAACTCCAGACTCACAGCACACTTCCCTTGTGGAATCTGGTATGAAAAGAGAGAACACAACCGACTGCACCTTTCCCCTCTCTCAAAATCTGAGCAGGAAATAAACAGCACTGAAGATCAGGCAAAGCTGGGCAGCCAGAGTAGATTAGCTGTGGTTGGACTGTTTTTTCAGTTCTCTTATTCATCGTTTTAAAAAAAGCATATAGGGTTCAGTGAAGAGGCTGTCGGAATCGATGAGTAAATTATCAAAAAAGCCAGGACCCTCAAGGTTATCTGGCGGGGAGTCCTACTTTGGGACTTGGGGCAGGAGAGAGAGAGTGTCCCCTTGAATGTGCCGAATGAATCACCGAAGAGCAAAGAGACAGCGCGCGAGGAGAGAAGCGTTTAACACCATGAAGCCAAGGACAACTACAAAACATTCAGAGCGGAATCAGGCTTCGACCGAAAGAGAAAAGGAAAATCTTTTCAAAAATCAAAAAGAGAGAAACATTCCTGCTATATTACAAGACCCACACAACCCCCGCCATCTAAGCGCAGGCCACGTCTAACCGAACCTCGTTCTACGCGTTCTCTGAGAGGAGAGATTTCAACCCTGTCGTTCCCACCTGTCCCCCCCCCCCCCCCCAAAACTCTTTTATTCTCTCTTCTTCGCTTTGGGTAGAAAAATATTTCTAAGACTCCTCTTCCTTCCTCTCTCCCTCAGCCTGAGGGTGTCTGGGTACGATGCTGGTACACAGGGCCCTTTGGCCAACCCCGGGTTTTCGAGCGGATGAAGGCCGCCGCGGACACCTGCTCGGTTAAGGGGCGGAGCCTCGGGTGTGTCAGGCACAGTGGTTCTTGTGCAGACTGCTGTACGTCATCACCCTCTCAGAACACATAATTTAAAAAAAGTGTGCATGGATGCAGCCTTCTCAAAGGTGGGGCCTGCGCTGCTTTTCCTTCCTGCTTTATTTACAAATGCTGCATGTGTCCTGCTCCAATAGCAAATTTTAACCTTTTGTTCCCTTTTTTAAAATTATTTTATTTTATTTTTTTTACATTTTATCTTTTGATTGATGTGAAGCACTGAGGGCAAGCGTGCAGCTCTCTGCCAAATGTGAGCCCTTCCTGTCAGGGAGAACAGGAAGGAAGCGAGCGGGAGGAGAGAGACAGAGGTGCCAACATCAGGCCGGAAGGAGAGCCTCTCTGGGGATCTTTTTTTTTCTTGGGGGGGGGGGGGTGGTATAGAAGGGGCACCATCTTAATGTGGAGCATCAAGAGGCAGCCCTTCTGTTAGAGAGGCAAGCCTTCTGTGACAGGCAGCCCTTGTGTGTGGTGCCAGGATGGCAGGGCAGAAATTTCTGGAAGTATTTGGAATTGAATGCTGTTGCCCTGGGTTAACAATGCAGGGAGCTCTCCCTGCACGTACAAGTTTAACATCATATTTGATTCTTTTTTTGTTTCTCTCTCTTTTTTCTTTTTTTTTTCTTTTTTTTGCTCTGCCGTTTGGTCTTTAGTTGGTAGCTCTGTATTAAACGCCCCTCCCTACTCCTCTCCGTCGTCCTTTCCTTTCTCCTTCTTCTCCTTGCCCTTCTTCTTCTTCTTCTTCTTTTTCTCCTCCTTCTTGCCGAAGGAGATGAAGTCGCCCTTGTCGTCTCCGTCGCCGGCGCCCTGGCGGATGGAGATGATGGCGGGCGACCCCGGGATGATGAAGGCCTCGGGCACCTCGCCCGGCTTCAGGTGCTGCGGGGGGCCGGGGCCCGGGCCGTAGCGGAACTGCCAGCTGTTGCTGTTAATGCCCGCACCTACGGGGGGCGACACCTCGCCACCCTCAGCATCTGCAGGAAGGGGGGGAGAGGGGAGAGAAGGGAGAACAAGGGAAGAACAGGAGAAGCTCCATTACAGACCAGCATGGTTACCACCACAATCGTCATCATCATCATCATTCACATCATTATTATCCTCATTATTGTCATCATCATCATCATCATCATCATAACTGTTAGCAAAAAACGGCGGTGATCATTAACTGGGACAAAAGGAAGGGTCTTCCGGCTATTACTACAACAATTCGACACAAGAAAGATACTAATTAAATGAATATACCCTATAAATACACCAAAGCCAGAAAAGCTGAGAAAGAGAGACAGTGACTTTAATGAGAATAAGGTCAGGAGGTCATTTCGCTGTCAAGCCATTTCAGTCACCAGCAGAAAATGCTTTTTATTCTAACACACAAAATGGAGGCCGCATATATTCGACAGCATGTTCGAATGCAATCAGACATTTTAATCATGAAACTTTGAACACATTACAATGTTATGCTAATTCATACCCTGATATGTTCACAAGCTCACGAGCGAAACGCCCTTCTTGAGAACAAACTGGGGTTGAGGCTGCCAATACAATGTTATGCTAATTGTTACACAGATATGTCCAAACGCTCACGAGCTAAACGCCCTTCTTCAGAACATACTGGGGTTCAGGCCGCCGTTTGTACGGTTCCGCGGGGGCAGACTTTTCCCCTGTAACGTTCCTAATCGCGGATGTTTACAGCCGACGGTTTCCCCGCGCTACAGAGGGAGGACATGAGAGCCGGGCCGCCGCCGCGGCGCGTCCGATAAGCGGGCGAATCAAAGCGACACGGGCGGAGCAATCGCGTTAGACCCGCAGCGAGGGGCCCGCGCGCCCCCGCGACTCCGCCCGAACACGAGGAGCTGAGGGCTTGTGGGGGAAAAAGCAGAAAAGGCTGAAAAGAGAAAGCGATGACCTTTCAGCGAGGAGAAGAAGAAGAAAGAAAAAAAAGAAAGAAGTGGGGTGGGTTGCAGCGCGTTTCAACGAACAAATCATTTGAAGATGACCGAGCTGTAAATCCGCCCTAATCTCCTGGTACAAGCGGCCTTTACAGCAAAGGCACGGAGTTCCAGACGACAGTGGCACAGTCCAACAAGCTGGAGGAGACCTGCCCACCCAAACGGAAAAGTAATATATTTAAATATAATGGGAAATGATAAATGTATTTAAATACATTGTGTAATTTATGTATGAAATACATAAATTAACAGCATGTATTTAAATACATTTTAAATATATGTATAGGATGAGCACACGTTTCAAAATATTACTATTATATTTAAATATATGTATATGTTTTGCAAACATGCAAAACCAGCCAATTTTGAATATTTAAATATATTTTCACAACATATTTGAAACATGTAGTTCCCATATATTTCCATGTACCATTTTTCCATATGGGCAACCTGTTGGGTGAACTTATTCTCTGCTCAGACATGAACACAGCTATTACACAGCCTGGACACCCGTGTGTGTTTCTGCAGATATCCTGGGTTTATCTATTTATCTCCATCTCTCTTTCTCTCTCTCTCTGACTCCTCTCTCTCTCTCTCTCTCTCTTTCTCTTTCTGTTAATCAATTACTGGGTGCTCTGAGCACCTGCTGCTCAGCATTAGTGCAGTCTAATAGCTGATGCGATTAAGCAGATGAAAGATCCTGGGGAGGAGGAAAGCGAGGAGCGGCTTGGAGCCGCCTGCAGACTGCGCTGCCACTCCCCCCCGCTCTCCGGCACGGCGGTGGTTAGCGGAGACAGGAAGCCTCTTCAGCGCCCCAACCGAAAGAGGGGAATCACACTCCTCGCCATTCGGAGCAGCACAGTCACTGTGGGCAATGCTCACCCGCATGCTGAGGAGGACCCGACCGTGTCGAAACGTCGACGTTCTGACTGCTGTAATTAAACGGGGAGCATTTTTCATTAGCTACAGTGCGTGGACTCTTTGTTTTTTGCGTGCTGATTTGGACTCTGCCCAGCACCTGCGGCTACAGCATACAGGATGTGCATGCTCTAGCTCAGTTCACCTCCTGCAATGTTTATGAGCGAGGAAAAAGGCTTTTTCAGAGGAGAATTAAGTTGATAATGATATTGGGCCCGTGGGTATGAGTGCCTCTAAGGACTCTTTTGCAATTTATGTATCGTCGAGAACAGTCTAATTCTTGGTCCCGCCCTTAGTATTTGCATATCGTTTCCCTATTTATACTGCCAAACCTGGAGGCCCAAAATGTCAACAGCAGTCCCAAAGGTACGCGTGGGACGGAGAGAAGGACAGGAAGAGGGCTGCTCTTCTGTTTTTCGTCTTGCCTTTGGAACCTCACCCATGCCTCCTGCATTTGCAGAGGAACGGTTGCCATGACAACGTGCAGCTGTGTCTGCGGGGGCGGGGACAATGTGCCATTATCCTGCTCCGTTCTCTTCGGCCTCCATCTCTCCCCCTCTCAGCCCAGCCCTCCACTCACTCCTTCCCCCAGGGAACAATCCCCCTTTTCTGAATATACTAAAAGGGTGAGTTACAGCTAACGGACTGATTATGCGACAGAGCGCATGTGACTGAATACGAGATGAAGTGAGTGAGAAACTGAGTAAATGAACGAGTGAGTGCGGGAAAGCTAGTGACCGAATGTGTGAGTGAGTGAGGCAGAGAGAGAGATTACGAGACAGGACAGGAGGAAGGCACTCTGGAAGCTCCCACTCTGACGTCCCCCCGCCTAGCCTTAGCTCCTTCCTCTGGTGCTGGTGAGGGTTCAGGCAGAGGGGAGTGACTGAAGGCAACCGAGCCCTCATTAATGCGATAGCCTCACTCATCCCTCAGGATCGCTTGATTTAGCCTCCGTTTCCTTCCTAAGCCGATTCCAGGACTTTGAAGAAAGGGCTGTTTACTGGGACACCGCGGCGGCGAGACAAACGCGCCGCGCCGGCTAATGCGGGAGCGCCGAGTCACAACACCAGCAAGAGGGACCCGACCTCAACCACCCCACTGAGGATTACACACCGCCCCCTGGCAACGGGCCCCGCAAACTGCGGCTCGAGTCCCAGCCGAAAACACGGATGAGCCTCACCGGGCCTCAGAGAGGAGGTGGAGACTGCTTGTGATTGGCCGAGCCCACAGAGCTGTGGTCATCTCTTCCAAACCTCAGCGTCTCCTGCTTTCTCAAGTGGTATGTTTCCACAGAAACGCCTGTAACAACGCGAGCGACGCCAGCCTGAGCCAATCAGATGAGCGATGAGGGAGGAGATGGATATTCAAACTGACAGTTGAGTGAGAGGCAGGGCGTGGCATGTGACTCATACGGGAAGTCAACAGACAGAAGACAAATCTACAGGATTTCAGTGATTTGAGGAAAATGGGTCACACTAAGAGGCGTTTATTCTTATTTGTATGTTCATTCTCGTTACTTTTTATTTCTGATTATAATGATGATCATTATGATAATTATGATTGTGGTAATTATTTGGGGTGTGGGGGAGATGGGGCCTTCTGAAATGCATCACGTCTGGTTCGGAAGCCTGGAATTGGACCTGGATATCAGGCCAACAATCAGCAGCCTTATAGAATATGTAGAATAGTGCTTCTGTGAGCTGCACATCGGTTTCTACAAAACAAAGAACAGCAGCTAACAATGGAAAGAAAAAAGACCTTCAGCTCAATACAGAGCTCACACCTCCTCTACATACACATAGCTCCACCCCTACTCTCCTCCAGACATACTGCACCTATATTCATACGTACCCACCTGTACATATAGAAAGCTCCACCCCTACCCTTCTGTACACACAAAGATCTCCACCCCTACCCTCCTGTACCCACACAAAGCTCCACCTCTACCCTCCCACTAGTTTCTGCCATATACACCTCACTTCTTGCATGCCCAGCCAGCCTGCCATCGAAAGAGCAGCAGAATAACCTCTCCTTGCCTCCATCTTTCCTCTTTCTTTCATCAACCCTCTGAGGGGAAAGAGGTCTGAGTGATGTTTCTGAGACCCCATTTATGAAAGTGAAATTTGACAGGGATGATCCCTTTGTGCCAAACACCTGTCTCTCTCCTGCTCATGATCCGTGACAGATAAATCCCTCCCACCCCCAGCCCCCCCAGCCCCACAGACAGACAGATATGCAGAGAAAAAAGAGCGACAGAAGGGCAGACTGACAGACAGAAAGGGGGGGGGGCAGTTTGGGGTTCTACAGTGGAGGCTGCTCTCGACCCCACCCCTCTCTTCACAGCCACCATCACGCTGTCACACACAAAGCAAAAGATATCTCTCCCCCCCTCCCTCTCTCTCTCTCCCTCTCCTCCCCTCTTTTTCTCTCCCTCTCTCTCTCTCTCCCACCTCCCTCTCTCTCTCCCTCTCCCCCCTCTCTTTCTCTCCCTCTCTCTCTCTCTCCCTCTCCCTCCCTCTCTCTCGCTCTCCCCTCCCTCCCTCTGTCCTTTCCCTGCGAGGATGGTAACAAAGAGACAGGCCTCGCCCGGCTCAGGCGAACGCATCGCGGTTGCTTCCGTCTGATTTGCCGATCGCTGTTGCAATGCAAAAACCGCTCTCTCCCCCTTTCTCTCTGTCGGTCTCTCTCTCTCTCCATCTCCCTCTCTCTGACACGGGTTTGCCTCTGCCCGGCCTTGCGGCTTGCTGATGCAGTTTTAATATCGCGATTACGCCTACGACCGCGCCCCCGATTAGCGGCCGGCTCGTAGGCGTCGCGGATTTGCGGAAGCCCTTCCTAACATGGCTGCTCAGCTCGCGGGGGAACGGAGTCGCAACGTTCCGCTCGCACAGCCCGGTTATCCGGATCTTCGGGTCAGAGGGGCGAGCAGGGGAAACACGCAACCCACAGGGGCGAGATGTCTGCCTGTTCAGCTGACACGGCCAATTAAGTCGAACCGCTCAGTGCTTTGCGCTTCCGAGGATAATCTAAATGTCAGAACCGGGGTTTAGCACTATGAATAATGAATGAGCTCCTGTCCAATCAGGAAGAGGGTGGGGCACAGGACAGGCAAGGGCAGGGACTGTAACATGACCCACGCAGTGACTCATGGCTGCATTGCCAGAGGACAGCAGCAATTAATGAATTCTCACGCGTCTGCTGGACAGCTCAGTACTGTACAAGAGAAACACCCTTCCTGTACAGCACCTGCAGTCCGCGCCGCATTCTAACAAAAAAATAAAAAAATAAAAAAATTAAGACACTCTTCTGCTGTTCTGCATCAGCCTCTCTGCGAATCAGCATATCGACAGGGAAATGATCTGAAACAGGCTGACTGCGTTCGGGCACAAACAGAAGACGGTGCCGCACACGCTGCTGAGGACCAAGCAGACGCGGCCGAGCGACAACTGACACACTGGCGTAGGCCAATCAGGACGGGTCCGACAAAAGGAAGTCCTCCAATCAGCAAAAAAGATATAACGATACCCTGACCCAAGTCCTCCGATCAGTGAAAAGAAAACAAGTTGGACCAAAAAAAAAAAAGCCCTTCGAACAATGAAAAGAGAATGGCCCTGACCAAAATATTGTTACACGGTGCGGGTATTTTGAATGCCTACATTAGAACCCCTTCACGGAACACTGAGTGCCAGAGGAGCACGAGCCCCCTGCAGTCTTCGCAAGTGCAGGATTGCTCCTCTGCAAGTGTTTCCGCAGCTAATTGTACCCTGCTCCGCGGCCGCGTTTAGCCCGCAATTACGTCTAAAAACGGCGCAGACGCTCCTCAGAAACAGAGACCCCCCGCGGTGAGTCTGATGACTCATCGCCCCCGACGACGCAGCGCGCCCGCCCCCAGGAGCGGTGCGCCCCGGGCGGCGGTGCGGGGCCTCTCGGACATCGCGCCCGCCTGCAACCCAGCGCCCCGTCCGGGACGTCCGAGCAGCCTGACTCACCCTCCTTAAAAAAAGGCGTTGGCTCGCGAATGTGTGTGTGTTTAAGTCAATCAGACGAATAAGACCCGCCACAGAGGCCTCTGATCTCTTGAATTATCGCGGAAATGATGTGTATTTATTATTAAGAGGGTCCGGTCTTGGTTGGTTTTGGGGGGGGGGGGGGGTAATTGTCCTTTCGTGTCCAGCGTTTGGTATTCAGCGTCCCCGTAGGGCCGTGTGCAGAGTGCACTGTGAGGCTTTGACTACTGAGCCGATCAGACACTTGACTAGAGGGAGCCGCGGCGGAGAGCGCTTCAGCCGCTTTGTTTTTTCTCCTGGCGGAGTGTCCTTCACAGGCGAGCGGCGGGCGCTCGTTACTCATAACGACGTGTCGGCGTCAGCGGCGAGGGGCACGGCACAGGCACGCGCACACGCACGCGCACAGGCACGTGCACACACATGCACACACAATCACCATTTCAGGTATCTGGAGACAGCTCATTTAAGATGGCTGACAGACGGGGTTGGGGGAGGGGGAGGGGGGAGGGATGCAGGAGGCGCGGTGGGGAAACATAATCGGCACCGCCGCGTAAATGCCACAGCCGCGGAGAGCTGCGACGGCATTACCAAATACGGTCAATATTAGCCTGGCTTGTTGCCACGGTTGCCGTAATAGACCGTCCTCATCAGAAATATACGGCTTGCAGCGGGCTCTGAATGCACACATCTGTCTCAGTCTCTTCACCCAAGGTTTTTAATGCGCCTGTTTGGAGAACAGTAATAAAAAAAGACTGTGCTGTCCCGGGCTCCTTTGTGCCGCGTTGGAGCGGGCGCAAACGGGGAATATTAATGCGCGGCTGCCAGATGACACAACGCTGTACGCCACGAACCGTGATTTCCTGCCGCTGCCCCGCCCAATCTCTCTGCGCAACATATGGCGAGGGTCACTCCCAGGGGAGCGAGCAACACGAAGCAGGAGGACTGTGCATATGTGTGCATGTGCATGTGTATGTGTATGTGTGTGTGTGTGTGTGTGTGTGTGTGTGTGCCTTGGCCATGTCCACAGGCTTGTGGTCAGAGGTCTTAGGATAATGGGGCTGGCAAAATGGAGAGCAAAGCGACTAGCAAAATATTGCTCAGCTTCCTCCATTATAGGCAGTCGCGGAATATGGAGGAGAAGATGTTTCTTGTACCCATAATGTTTCCTGTCGGTGCAATCGAGATGCAAATGTCTAACCTGCATTTTGTTTGCTTTATCCCTACTGGTATGCTTTCTACCACTCAAGTGAAGGACATAAGACAGCAACTGAAATATATTTGGGCCCTTATGATGTATTTTATAAACGTGGACCTAAATAAAGAATTAAAATGTGTGAGTGTGTGTGTGTGTTTACATGTGCGTACATACAGTATGTGTGCGCACTCATCATTCTCACAGCTGAGGGATTCTGGACCAAAGACCTACTGCAGCTGCAATGGCGCGGTGCTCACACGGCAAAGACTGTTGCAACATGTTACATTAAGCCAGATATGCTGCCACACATTGCAGTCATTACAGACCACACCAGAGCAGCTATGCTCAGCACTGTACTTACCCCTGTTTACTCACCATACTAGTGTAACTATGCCCAGCCCTGCCCAAACCAACCTCACTACTACACCTTGAGTGTGTCCCTTATCTGTAGTTCCAACGAACCCTGCTGTACAATGGCCACCTGCTAAACATTTTTTTGACTCCTCAAAACATCTTAATTCCCAGAGATGTCTTTTCTTAGAAATGACAGCTTTTTGAGACAAACCAATTAATTAGCAGAGCAGTGGTGCTGAGTGACATACCGATGGGATTAGACTGAAATTAAAAATCCGAAGAGAGAAGTCAGCAGCACTCCCCAAACCAGAGTGCTGTTTCGCCAGTCTTTGAAATAATGCTTCCATTTCACTGACGATGAAGAGACCTCTCGCTGCACTGCACAGAGCTCCGAGTAACGGAGATGAGAGGGAAGGATGCAGAGAGGGGAGAAGAGCAGGAGTGATATAGACAGAAGTGGGGGGGGGGGGATAAGTGGGAGAACGGGAGAGAGAACGAAAGGAGAGGATGGGGAGAAAAAGGAGCGAGGGCAGTGGAATATTATTTGATATTTGGCAGCTCTGTGGAAACAGCTTGCTCTGGGATTAAGCTCCTGAGCTCACGGTAAGCCGCTGGTGGTGCAGTGAAGCACGGGTTCCAGCACACCCCCACTTAGGGCACGGTGTTCATCCAAGGGCAGGAGCAGCAGAGAACCCAGTCCCAGCCCCTTCGTTAGGGCAAAAGGGGAAGCCGGCGGTGGCTACAGCGATTGATGAATGATCCACTGTTATCACTTACTGCAAAGCCATCATCCTCCTTGGGCAGGCAGTGGGATGCAGAGCATCACTGCAGACAGATGCACTGCAGCCTCGAGGAGAAGTCTTTAACCTTGAATCTTACATAACGCCTGTGTGGCACCCACAGACTGCCAATTAGGGCCCGCCTTGCCACAGGTTTCCGGTGGCCCGGCAGAAGCGGCAGGTGCTTTGTCCGCGCTCCGGTCTGCGGGTGCCGACCGCTGTTACTACCTGCTTCCCGCCATGAAACGAGTCACTGATGCATATCGACCTGCATTAAACCTGCCCCCGTCTCCGTACCAAAGAGATCTGAATATATAGGTCACCCTCCCTCCACCATCGCTTGCTCCCTTTCTCCCTTTTTCTCTTTCCCCCTCTCTCTGGCTCTCTCTCTCTCTCCCTCTCTCTCTCCTGTCTCCCCTTGCCTCTCTCGGCATTCTGCTCAGACTATGAATGGTTGCCGTGGAAACTGCATCCTCCTGCGCAGCAGCGGGGCTCCGCAGCCTCAGCCCAGCGATGCTGCTGATGGAGAATAATGCTCCGAGCTCCGAGTCAACCAGCTCTCCCCTAGCAACAACCAACCCAGCAGAGCCAGCGCAGCCTCCCCTCCCTCTCACCCTCACTTTTCATTCGCTCTCTCCCTCCTTCCTTTTCCCCTCTCCACGCCGTCTCTGAGCCCCTCCCCGAGCCCCCGCTGTACGTGCCCCTGTCCAGCCGAGGGAGAGGGGGGCTGCTGAAGGCGCCGTTCTCGCCGCACACGCTCCCTCATTTCATTAAAACCCTTCTGCTAAATCTGGGCGTCGGCTGCTCTCCATCTGTCGGAGCGAGGTGCGGGAACGGAGAAGGACCAAATGCGGCCGTAGAGCCGCAAACCGCAACCCCCCCTCCCCCCTCCCCCCTCCCCCATCGCCACCCTCTCCTCTCCTCCTCACCCTCCCCTCCCCCCCCTCCCCCGCCACCTGCACTCTCAGGGAAGCATTTCTCTCCTTTGCCAGTAACATATTTTATCCTGCTGTTTGCTCCTAAACCCTTTGCATTCGTCTCCACAGTGCAGCTCTTAGAAAATCATACTGGACTGAATGTTCTTTGAGAACAGCCCATTTCTCACCCCTTCCTAGCAACCACACCGAATGTAAGCGGGCTCTCCAGCCCTGACTCACAAGTGGCCCAAACCAGCCCGCTAACAGCCAACCGACCAGCAGACCAAAGGAATGGCCAACCAAAACGGAAACCTAGACGACGGCCAGGGCGGGGCGGGGCGGGGCGGGGCGGGGCGGGGCATGTCTTTTGCTCTGTGGCACTCGACCTTCCTCGCTTCCCTCATAAGGACAGGACGCAGAAGCCAGGGCGAAGCCTGGCAGTGCTTCCTCACAGGCCGAGGTGTTCCAGGGGCCATTACTCCACCTCGGGTTGTTTCAGGGCCGGGGGGGGCTGTCGATACTCTCCAAAGCCGCGGGCTGCAACTCTTCCAGCCCCGACAGGAAATCGATGCAGGAGGGAGGACACTCACTGACGCCCAAGTGCTAATTTCAGCGCCAGGGCAGTTTGTCAGCATATGCACCTCAACCACCAGGATATTACAAACTGCTCTTCCTAAAGGGGCTGCTCTCCGGGTCATCTTCAGCTGTTTAATTGGAGCAAATGATTTGTTCATTACCCGAATAACTGCATCCCCCCTACTCTCTCTTTCTGACCCCATTACATTTTATTGCCAGCACTTCCTGGGATTAATCAAATCTCTCATCAAGTACACACCGACCTTGACAGAGTCTTTGATTGTGCCCAGCTGAACAAATTAGGCCGTTAATTAAGCAAAGACAAATCAAGGAAATAATCTGGCGCTCGCAAATCCCCCACTCAGTGGAATAATGTCCTGTTCACCACAGCTGGCTGCCAAGTTTTCCAAGTTCATTGCTGTGTCAAGAGGTTAGTGTAGTGTAGTGTAGCAGACATAACCCCATATTCCCTGCTCCTCTTGAATGACTGAAGCTTAAGCAGTACTGTACGTTGGTTAAGTACTTGGATGGAAGGCCTCCAGTGAAAACTAAGTTGCTGCTAAAAATGGTGATGGTGGGCCAGTCTTTTGGATGAGACAGAGGTTCAGGCTAGCTTCAAGTAAGCCAAGGTCCTGGCCCAATAACTTCCCCCATCTCCAGGTAAGCTAACGTGTGGTGTGTGGAAAATTTCTGGTGTAAAATGGCGGCCGTGTGTAAGCAAGGTTGGTGTTAAACATTTCTAGTGGTTCAGAGGAGTTACCCCCTTCACTGTAAAGAACTTTGAGATCATGAAAACCACCATTTCATGTATAAATGAAATCAGTTGTTACTATTTTCAGTGTTGTCATTGTTATTGTTATTATGGTCAGTGAATCATACGGTCAGTGCGTAACATGGTTCAGCATTACAGAGGCTTAATCTTTCAGACAGACTACCAAAATCCTTCCCTTACCCCTGTCAGGGCCCATCTAACTTACCCATAAACCCCTGCACTGTTAATGTCTTCTAGAGAGCGTGGAAATATATTCTTAATGGGATGTTTGTGCCCTGCCCTAACACTCTTTCGGGCTATAGGGCAGCCATCCACAGCAGTGAGACAGTATATAGGGCTGCCAGGGCAACCCAACTGCCTGCAGAGATGAGAGCCTAGTCTCCACCCAGCTCCTCCTCAGACGTATGTAGGAATTCTAAAAGGTCACATGGTCATTCCTGAAGGTCACTGTCTCAGTCTATGTGCAAAACGTGGGCTGTAGAGTCAAACACAAGAACCAAATAGCTGGCTATACAGAAGCTGAAGATCACACAATTTCAGCATGCAATGTTTTTTTCCCCTCACATCATCCCCATCACAACCCTCACAACATGAAATCATTTAAAAATGCAATATTCTCAATGTTAATTCAATTAAAAATAGATTTTGATGAATGAATGATGCGATTTATCTGATGCATAAAATCAATTACAATATACATTAGAGTGGAAATGAATAAACTGACACATCTGATTAGGCATTTCATTTGGTACATATGCATATTTAAAATATTACTGAAATGCAATGGGATGAGATATGTGAACACTAAATACTGCTTGTGTGGAATATTAATACTCATTATAGTAAATGTAGAGTCGTCTTTTGTTTCTGGACAGCAGAGAGATGGTGAGTATGTAAAACCCTGCTTGTGATGACATAACACAATTTACCCAGAATCCCTCACTCCCTGTCCTTAAGAGTTCCATTTAGTCCACGACTTGTGAAGGATACATTTGCTCTAAGGAAATCAGCTGGGCTGCTTCACAGTGGGAAGTGACAGTGCCCGTGTATGGTGAGGGGCATAAGAGACAGGTATGGTGCCCCATAGGTATGAATCTCAAGACGTTAGGGTCACGGAGATGCTGTATTTTTTATCTTCATTGGTCACTGGTAAATTCTCTCAGCCCTGTATATCTCAGGGGAAGTCAGTCCTGCTTTAGCCTAGCCAGGTGTGTTTGGCCCGGCCCGGCCCAGCCCAGCCCAGCCCAGCCCAGCCCAGCCCGGCCCGGCCCATCCCGCCTGCTTTGGCCCAGCCACGCATGATTGGTCCTGCCCATCCCGGATGAGCCCCCCTTACCGGCAGCGCTGGAGACGGTGGGCCAGTTCTGCACCAGGACCCCCTGAGCACCCTGCATCACCGAGGACTCCTCCATGTGCACCGAGCTGCAAGAGACAAAGCACACACACAGGTTACACACTCACCACACTCTCCTACACACTCACCTACACACTCATCACTCTCTCCTGCACACTCACCACACTCATCACACTCACCACACTCTCCTACACTCATCACGCTCTCCTACCTCTCCTTTTTATACACAGGCAATGGCTTCTAATCCGGGCTGCAGAAGGGAATCTGTGCGGCATTAGAGGCCTCTCCGCTCGGCTCTGCGTCCATGCTGACCGCGCGCAAGCGCAGGACGCTAGCTCGCGGCGCAACCTAAAAGGATTGGTGCTTAAGCGGCAAAGGAGAGCTGCGAAAAAGCCGGTGGGGAAACATGTGATGGCGGTGCGAGACTGGTGGGGAGGATGGGTAAGTTGGGACGGGATGAGTCATTAACCGCACCCCTCCACCTCCACCGGATTACGGAAGAGGATTGCGGCGGCGGAGTTTGATCTGTGAAATTCTGATGGGCGCGAGGACGTAGCACGGCTTGCGGAGATTGCAATCTCCTGACTGTGACGTATGTGTCTGCCGGATCCTCCTGGGGGGGGAATGGAGAGACGCACAGGGGCCAGACCCCTCCATCGCTTCCATGTTGCTCACGCGTGAGCAGCCTCAGGGGACGCATACACATCCCAAGAGGCATCGAGCCGTCTGGGGTCGAAGTTCAACGCTCCGCTATCCTTAATCAGCCGTGCTGTTAGCATAAGCGACTGTTGCATATCAACTTGGTTTGAGGGTTGGGGGGCGAGTGCTGTTTGTGAAGCTCAGCGAGGGTACGCTGTTTGGCTCTGCTATGCTTTAGCATGAGTATGACACAGAGGCAGCCGATAGGCAGACGTGGACTCACCATTATACAGTGTGAGACGAAGGCCAGACGAAACGTGGAATAACTGTAACACGGAGGCTGCAAAGCCTCTGCCAAGGAACATCCCAAAGAGGGACACATAACCACACCCATCGGCTCCAAATCCCTGCTCCCGCTCCAGCTCCTGCTGCGGGTGTACCCATCATGCACAATTTTCTCTGGATCCCATTGTTAATGCCAAAGCTGCACAGAACAATCTGGTGGAGACTACAGCTCAAAATGAGCTTTAAAACCCCGAGAAACATACTGGATTGATAAATCATGCCAGCATTGAATGATATTTCAGAGCAATCGAATCAGAAAAACACAGTGAAGGAACAAACTATGTCAGTTGTCAACTCTTTGAACAGAACTGTGTATGTGATGAGTCATGGTCAGCTTCTGTCTGGAAAAGCACAAGAGCACATTGAGGCTTGGCCCTTTCTGTGATTGACAGACTGCGCTCCATATTTGGTAGATGGTGTGGGTTTGGCTTTTCTGTGCTCGATGGTTTGGGCTGGACTAAGTCTATGATCAATGGCATGGGGTGGGTGCTCTGTGCTAGGTGCTGTCGACTGGGGTCTGTCTATGATTGGAATAATGGGAAGGGTTCTATCTGTGATAGGCAGAGTGGGCTGGGTTCTGTCTGTGATTGACAGAGGAAAGGGAGAGCGAGAAGGTGACAGTTGGGAGGGGGGAAGGACAATGAGAGGATCGAGGTCCACCATTTTAGCTCCAGTCGTTCTTGCTATTTACACACAGCCACCATAAAAACCCTGGCCAGGATGCTCTTTATTTCTCATTTCTGTTTATGTTTCCAAGGCAACGGTGTTCTCTTTCTCTCATTCCCCTGTCTCTGTGCCCCTCCCTCCCCCACATTTCTTTCTTCTGTCCTTCCTCTTCTCTCTCACTCCTTCTTCCTCCCCCTCCCTCACTCTCTCTCTGTCTTTTTGTACCACGGCAGCAGCGAAACTGGGTGTGGCTGCTGCATAAAGGTAACATTGCACAGATTTTCGGCAGGAAATGATCTCTTAAAAGGATCCCTATTCAAGTCATAATTCATCATTATTTTAATTACCCTCATGGGCAATAAATGTTGGACTGACATTAACTACAGCTGTTTATTTAGCTTTAAAAACCAATAATCTCATGAACCCTTTCCACTGGTTAATCGTATCTTTTTTCTGGCTCATCCCCCATGTCACCGTCTCTCTCCCCCTCCCCCTCTCCTTCTCCTTCTCGCTCTTTTTCATCTCAATGGCATCTAAAGCGCTGCTGCAGGCAGTCAGGACAGCGATGCACATCTCACCCGACAACAGCAAAAAGGGCACATATGTGCACACATCCACACACACACACACACACACACACACGCATGCACGCGCACACACACACACATTCATATGCTCACATGCATGCGCATACACATGCACATGCACACACATACAGCACACATCTGTACACAGAAACAACCTTTTATCCTTATAAATAAGATTTTGAAATCATGGTGGGTAGCTGGATCTGCATTGCAGTGCGGGGTGTGTCTGCAAATCCAACCTTGCTGGATTTTAACACCGTGTTTGTGACTGTTTGTGTGTGTGTGTGTGTGTGTGTGTGTGTGTATGCGTACATGTGCACATTTGTGCATGTATACACATTTGCGCAAGCGTGTTCTGAGTGATGTGAATTTTGAGTGATGGATAAGTAATGATCTTCAGGTGAAAACTGACTGGCTGGGCTCTAGCAGTCTGTTTGTTTGCAGCACAGTAAACCTCAGTGCAGTCTCAGTGAGAGCAGCCATAGTGATTGAGTGAGTACGGAGAAATATGAATGTGCAAATGCACTGTGCATTATGGTGGGGTGTTCGGGGTGCTGATGGTGCAGGCTGGGTTTGAGCAGAAGCCCCGGAGAGACTGGAGGTGCCTTATACAATATTAATGAGCCCCTGTGGTACTGTAACATGATACGCTCATCAACAATCTCATTCTGAATTCCCTCACACGCACACACTCTCACTCCCACACCCACACACACACACACACACACACACCTTCGAACTAACATAATCTAAATAGACGGACTCCTCGGTTTGAACAAGCTCAGCCATTCTGAGGGAAATTGTACATTCTGTGCTTTTCTACAGAGCCCCAGCACAGCGTTTCGCAACACTGTCAGTACTACAAAAACGAAACAAAAAAGATAAGTATTTTCATTTTTTTTGTGCAAGCACTGTGAGTGACCTCTTTTGAAACGGATGTCGGTGTTCTAAACAAAACACCACGATTGCGTAAAATGGACACAGCTGTTTTCGATCATAACCATGGGAAAGGGCCATATATTTATCTGTGCACACACACACACACACACACACACTTACACAGCCAGCAAGTCCTCATTACATTGCTTACCTTCAACCCTTCAACACATTTACTAGTCTGTTACATATACAGGAGACAAAACACTTTCCTGACAATGGTGTTAAAAATGTTTTTGATCAGTATCAAGCTTTCCAGATCATCCAACCCTTCCTCTTGCTTAATTACCTTTAATGTGGTAAAATTGCCTTTGAGCACTTCACATGAAACCACTTTAATTAAATCAAAACTGCAGGTTGTCAGTTTACACTATTTTATTTTTTATTTTGACTTAAGAGACTGAAGATTTGAACTTAGAACCCACCCTTTTCTTCGTTAAAATATTTTTTTGTTTATGAGAAGTGCACAAAGAAAGACAGCTTTAACCATGAAGGTGCAATGCCTGTTTGAACTGACATGGTTCCTTAAGATGGAAAATCATCATGAACCAGTCTATCATTATCAAGTAAATGTAGATCCTCCACCCCCCTACAAGTGTCTCCCTGATCTTCACTGACTCTATGGGGGTCAGGTCTTCCTTTTAACCCCCATGTCTCACAGCTCCCTCTATAAACCAACGCACAGACGGAGAGTCACTGACACGCTCATCACCGACGGAGTCCGCTGTCGTCCTCCATTTATCCCCCCTGGCCCTCCTCCCCCCCCCCCCGCGGCCAGCCCCCCCCCGCGCCCGGGCCAGCCCCACGCCCAAAGGCTAGGACCTGACCAGCTGTGGATTAAACATGGCGAGCGCTGACAGACACTCCACGTCGAGCGCGCTGTTTACGTCCGGTCCGTCGCCCTCCCCCCCCCCCCCACGTCCTTCAGCGGAGCGCGAGCGCGCACGCGAGGATCCCGTCGCCGCGGGACACGGCGCTCCACCGCCGATGACCCACTTTCCCCCGCGCCGGGGCGGCGGGGCCAGACGGAGAGACGCCCGGCCGCGCGGGGCTCGTTAGGTCATCGCCGCCGATACGCCCGGCCCCCTCGTTAAGGACGCGGGACGGAGCCAGGAGGTCGGCCCGATGTTGCCGGGGGGCCACTAACTAGCGTCCGCGGTGGCCGCCGTTTAAGCCGGTCTCCGCCCCCCCCGCCCTGGCGAAGCGGGGACCAAATTGGGCAGTTTTCCTCTTGGCTGGTTTCCGCCAAAGGAACGGCAGGGCATTTACCGGCGTTGCCCGCGGTGGGAGCGCCGCGTCCTGGGCTCGACGCCGCCCCAGGCGCCCGGCGTTGTGTCCCACTTGTTCTCGGCCCCTGCCCGCCCTCACGTGCACTCAGTTAACTGCACCGGCATGTGAAACTCAAATACGGCTGCTGTCGCTCCTGTGGAGGGGGAGGGTGGAGGAGGGCTGCTGGACCACGTGCCTGGGAAATGGAGGACTTAGGGAGGGAACACAACGGAGAGGCGACTTACCTCTGCATTCCAGCTCGCAGCGAGGCCGAGTAGCGCCAGTCTGCATTCGGGGGCTTGGGCTGTAGGAGAGAGGGAGAGGGAGAGGGAGAGAGAGAGAGAGAGAGAAAGGGGGAGGAAGGGAGGGAGAATGTCAGTTGGTCATCACAGGTCCATCACACCAAAGGCAATCTTCTTTAAACAGAGCTTGCACATCTGAGCCCCAGTCATAAGAGAGGCGTGTGGCGGGGCAGTGGAGGTACCGTAATTGGAGCCGAGCTCCATGATGGAGCACCAAACTGCCGCAGCCAGGTGAAGCTTCCCCTCCCCCGCTCACATCCCTGCAGCTCAAAGCCAGATTGGGAACACGGTTTCCATAGCAATGAGGGTTTTACTAAGCTAGTGAAGTCCCAGGGATGCCACTGAGCATGTTTCTACATTTTATTGGGAACTCTCCCTCCCCCCACCCTATGTCCAACAGAGGTCAGAACGCACTGCTGGAGCACATGCAGCTGGATT
Organism: Anguilla anguilla; assembly: GCF_013347855.1. Classification (NCBI taxonomy): domain Eukaryota; kingdom Metazoa; phylum Chordata; class Actinopteri; order Anguilliformes; family Anguillidae; genus Anguilla; species Anguilla anguilla. Next base: position 10,078,513 of record NC_049203.1, read on the forward strand.
GTCTTGATCGTCCAATCACATTATGGCAGCATTGTTTAACCCACTGATGGGGTTGCCCGGGTGATCAGTGTCAAGCATCCTGGTTGCTGTGGTGCAGATTGTTCTGACACATACCACCATAGTGATGATGTAGATAACCAAGTCCAGACTAGGGTACAGTTTTATAACCTCACAAGACCACCACCCATTTTCAAACCTGAAGTGGGCAGTTTTTCAGGATTGCTAAGATTAGAAGACTAGAAAACCTAGTATATGGCTGGACCTAACACATGTGATCCGGCCGACCAATGGTGTAACTTCATAACTCGGCCGACCAATGCTGTAACTTCATCACTCACTCAGTCACTCAGTCACAGACATTCGCGTTTGTAGGGCTGGCCCCACTGTTGCGGTCCAGCCAAAAATAGACCAACACAGGAAATAGACCTACCATGTCATACTCAAATACTGTAGTGTTATGACCTAAAATTTTAAAACTGAATGTGAGGGGGCTGAAAATATATTTAACCAAAAAATCAACAGCCACTGCAAAACCAATGCAAGAAAGCACACGCATTTTCTGAGCTCTGCAACAGTATCAGCTTTCCTTCAGCCAAAAAAATTCAGACTATGATTTACACTCCACCTAGACTCTAAGACGAGCATGTCATTTACCCACATGCAGTAACATAACACTCTTTAATCCCGGAAAGGAGGGAGATAAGGATAGGAAGAAGGAGAGAGGAAGACAGACAGCAGAAGTGACGGAGACAGAGGGAGAAAGGGTGAGGAAGAGACGGATGAAGAGGGAGAATGCAGTGAATGAAAATGAAACGGGATAAGAGGGAAGGAAGGCGAAAGGGAGGGATGGAAAGGAAGTGAGAGAGCTGTAGAAATGGAGAGAGGGAGGAAAGGAGGGGGAGGGATGAAGGCCATTTCATCTCAGTGACACAAATGGCATGCTGTCGATGGAGAGCCCGGCGCTGCTTCGCCGTAAATAGGACACATTTCTCATCTGGAAATCCAATATCGGCTGTAATCTGGAAGGACTGCGGCGCCTCCAGGCACGGCCCGAGCTGTCCATAATATTCCACGCAATAAATAGCAGCATTGTGCGAAGGAACCAATTATAATTCCGACTAATATAATGTAAATGGACTCTCCCTTTCATAAACACACAATGGCATTCTGTGAGAAAAGTTCTGCGCTTCCTCACCGAGAAACGGCACATCCATAAAACGCGTTTCACAAAACTTTCCTCTCTCGGAACAGAGAACAGAACGGCCATTACCCTTTACCACCCCCCCCCCCCCCCCCCAAAGAAAAGGACCAGAACACTGACCCAGATGAAACCATATAGAACATATCACTCACCATATCTCACACTTTCTGAATAGCACACCACACTATACCATCACTATATACCATATCATTTACAATGCGTGCAACTTACACACTATTACTGTAGACAGCACCTCACTAGCTGCCTGACTGACATGGCTATGGCGTATGAATGATGAGCACAGATCTAAGCACACATCATTGGAGAAGGAGCCACAGCGAGGGCCTCGGAAGGAGGCGGGAAGCTTCCTCTCCTCCCAGCGGTCTGCCTGCACAGCACGCCGCTTTTCCTTCATGCGGTGATCGTCCCTCCACCGCGACAGGCTCTGCGTGAGGTGAGCTGTGGAGAGATGGACACTAACGAGCTACGCTCGCGTGCTAATGGCCAGCTCTGCCTACAGCCTCCACCCCCCCACCCCCCATCCCCAATGAGGGGGCACACCTTGCATGGATACAGTGTACATCAGCCAATCAAATGACTTCCCTTCGTGCCCTTCAGAGCAGAAGAACAGAAACCTCCTTTCAATGATGGGAAGCCATTACTGCCAGTCAGATTGGAAGAATGACAGACAAACAGGCCTGGCGTTTAATGAGGATGTAGTGGAAGTGCAGAACAATCATTAGGCAGTGGTTTTTTTTAATTTCTTTTTACGTACAGCAATTTCCATCGTCTCAGAGCAGAGCTTGGTCACATGCTCCCTCTTTGTAGACCCTTTCAGACGATGGAGAGAAGAAAAACACCTTCCTAGTTCAGGACTCACTCATAATACAGCCTGGCTACAATAAGAGACAGTCTACAGCTGGTCAGCAGAAAAGAGAACAGATGTGTGTGTGCGTGTGTGTGTGCGTGTGTGTGACAAATGCTACAGGTCTGTTTTGTGTCTTAAATCTGTGTGCGTAAGTACACAGGAGCCATTAAATATGATTTGACATATAAACAGCACAAAGAATTCTCAAATGGGTGATGAGGAGAGATTTGTTGATGGCTCTAAATATCTGTATAAATGAACTGATTCATCAGAAATAAAATCAGCTATGATAAGCTCTGATTGCTGGATCTTACCACTGACACAAAGCAGTAGGGAAAGTAACCGTCCAACAGACACACACAGGCACACAAAGGTGCACACATTCACACACAAAAGGCACACAGACACATACACAGCCTTACACCAACACACAACAAGATATACACCTACATGGGACATAAAGGCAAGCTGCACCTTCTTAAATTTAATTTTTAACATTATAGTGCAATTATTTTAACCTTCAGCATTGCATAAATGCTGTTCTTTCCGGTTTGTCTGCCAGTGGTGAACATTTGAGGTTCCTCACCAGAGGGAAAATCCACACTCTCTTAGAAAGGTGGGCAGCCATGGCACAGTGCTCCTCTCTACAGCTTCCCTTAAGTGTACAGCCCAGCAGGACTGTGAGCCACTCAACTGTAAATCCTGAAAATGACCCAGCTCAGCCCTCCACAAAATACTCCACTACAGAGGTACAATAACAACAAAATGATGTCTACACAGCCAGTGTAGATAGGAAGAATTGAAAGAAAAGAAAATATGGAAAAGGGAATACAGAAGACTATGCATGTTTTGATTGCTTCTAAGACAACACAGATGATCAGGCCTACCAATAAAGACAGCCTGCCCTTCAGAGTCCATACACAGGACTTGAAGAACATGACCAGGCTAGCTAAGCCATGCAGAGACCCAAAACACCAATGGACTTCCCCCTCTTGGCCTGTGCTTCGAATCAGAGGGCGGAGCAGACCAGAGCCCGGAGACACACCTGGAGCGCGGCGTCCGGCATGCTGAGCCTCCGGACGAACATCTGGCCGCTCTGGCCCGTGAAGAAGCGCTCCGAGCCCATGGTGCCCCCCGGCGGGCAGCCCGTGTTGTAGAACATGAAGGTGTCGCTGCCCGACGTGGCGGTCAGGCAGGTCTTATAGCAGTAAGTCTTGGTCAGGGAGCCGTTGCCCCGCACCTCGATGTAGTGCGGCTCCACCTTCAGGTCGCGCCGCAGCACTACGTTGTTGTTGGGCTGCTGCCCGCTGGCCCCGCCTCCCCCGCCGCCAGCGGCGCCGGTCTGAGGCGGGGTCTTCTGGGACGTGCAGCAGGGGCAGCAGGAGCCGGACTGGGTGCAGTAGGCGTGGCAGCGGACGATGGCCAGCACCACCACGGTCAGGAGGAACACGAAGGTGGTGGCGCTGAGCGCCACGATCAGGTAGAGCGTGACGTTGGAGAAGATCAGCGTCCTGTGCGGCTTGATGATCTTCTTGGGGTCAGGGGTCATCTTGGGCGGCACCTCCATCACCGCCACGTTGACGGTGGCAGTGGAGGACAGCGAAGGCGCGCCGTTGTCCCGCACCACCACCATCAGGCTGAAGAAGGTGGAGTTGTCCTCCACGATCTTGCGGGTGGTGCGGATCTCGCCCGTGTGCTCGTGCATCTTGAACAGGTCCGGGTCGGTGGCCTGCTCCAGGCTGTAGAGCAGCCAGGCGTTCCGTCCCGCGTCGGCGTCGTACGCCGCCACCTTCATCACCAGGTGCCCGGCCTCCACGTTCTTCAGGACCGTCTCGGTGGTGCGGGTGCCGTTGGCGGGCGGGTACACGATCTCGGGGACGTGGTCGTTCTGGTCCAGCACGTAGATGTAGACGGTGGCCACGCGGCTGAGGGGCGGGATCCCGCCGTCCTGCGCTTTGACCTGGAAGTGGAACTCCCGCAGGCTCTCGTAGTCGAAGGAGCGCAGGGCGTAGGCCTCGCCCGTGTCCGCCCGCACGGACACGTAGGAGGTGACCGGGATGCCGTGGTTGTTGTCGTTGAGAACGGTGTACGTGATGCGGGCGTTCTCGTTGATGTCGGCGTCCTGGGCCTTGACGGTGCACAGGGACGCCCCGGGGGTGTTGTTCTCCACCACGTACACGGTGTAGGACGTCTGCTCGAAGCGCGGCGGGTTGTCGTTGACGTCGGCCACGTCGATCTGGATGGTCTTCTTGGAGGAGAGGGGCGGCGTCCCCGAGTCGGTGGCGCTCAGCGTGACATTGTAGGCGGCGGTGTCCTCCCGGTCCAGGAAAGCGGACGTCACCAAGGTGTAGTAGTTCCGGAAGGACTTCACCTTGAAGGGCAGGCCCGGAGGAATGTCCAGGCTCACCTGCTTGTTGGGGCCGGAGTCGCGGTCCGTCACGCTGATCAGGGCCACCACGGTGTCGGCCCGGGCGTCCTCCCGCACCGGGCTGGACAGGGAGGACAGCACGATCTCCGGGACGTTATCGTTCACGTCCACGACTTCCACCACCACTTTGCAGTGCACGGCCTCCGCTCCGGCACCCTTGTCCATAGCCTGGACGTACATCTCATAGGAGCTGGTCTCCTCATAGTCCACCTGACTCCTGACCCTGATCTCCCCTGTATTTGGGTCCATGTTGAACACTTGCCTGACCCTCTCTGGGGTGTAGCTGCTGAAGGAGTAGATAACCTCTCCATTGGTGCCCTCGTCTGCATCTGTTGCATTTAGCTTTATCACAAGAGTGTCCTTTGGCGAGTTTTCTAACAATTTCACTTTGTATACTGAACTGTCAAACACTGGGACATTGTCATTGGAATCCAAAACACGCACGTTTATTTTAGCTGTGCCAGTTCGTTGAGGAGAGCCTCCGTCTATGGCGGTCAGAATGAGCTGATGGAAAGGTATCTGCTCGCGATCCAGAGCCTTTTTAAGCACGAGCTCAACCAGCTTGCTGTTTGGCAAGGGTTTCTTGGATTCCAGCGCAAATAATTCGTTTGGACTGAGTTGGTACTGCCGAATAGAATTGGAGCCATCATCCGGATCTTGCGCGCTCTCGACATGAAAACGAGCCCTGGGTAAAGTCGATTCTGAAACGTCCAGCTGGTATTCGTCTCTTGAGAACTGCGGCGCATTGTCATTCGCATCCAGTATTTCTACTTCCACATTATGTACTTCAAACGGATTTTCAGCCACCACCTCCAGATTTAAAAGGCATGTGCTACTAAACTCGCAAAGCGTCTCTCTGTCTATTCTGTCATTCACAACCAGTTTTCCAGTTTTGTGATTAATACCGAAATACCTCTTTGCGCTGTCCGAGGTGATTTTAATCCGTCGCGAGGAGAGAGTTCGGAGATCGAGACCCAAATCCTGCACAATATCTCCAACGACCGTTCCGTCTTCTCGTTCCTCGGGAATAGAGTACCGTATTTGTGCAGATGCAAGGCCACCGAATAATAAAAACACCAAATAGAAATAAATAGGCACATTCTTCTTTATGCTGTTACAGCACCCTATACGAGCCATCGCAAGCTCACAGAATCCGCAGACGGATTAAAAACAGTTTTCCGTCTTTTTAGCTTGCAGTACGTTTCCTCCCACCACCACATTAAAAAAGATGGTTGTATTTTACCCCGCTATGTGCAAGACGACCACAGCATCCTCTCCCGCTTCTTTTTAACCTGGCAATTCACCGATATATCCATGTTTTCCTTTGTCTGTGCTGTTTTTTTCCACCGCGCTGCTGTCTTTTCCCTGACAAGGGTGCTGCCTCTCGCTCTCGCGCGCGCTCTCTCCACTGCCCAGCCCGTTGCTGCGCGCAGGAGTGTCTTTGCGAAGCTGTGCTGCGGGGGAGGGGCAGCTCGCTCGAACACTGCTGGCTGCATTTCAGAGCCTCCGCTAAAAAACACCGACAAAATGGAAAGCAATCGGAGGTATTGCCTAAGAAATGAAGCAATTTCTTAAGAAATTGGTAAACGCTGTCATTATTTATTGCTTTAATCGATTTCCCTTAGTTGGATGGTGTTTGTTAGCATGATAATTCGAATCAAAGTGGTAGTTTAGAACAAAGGCGGTGTCTCCACCCTTTTCATCGATGTTGTATACCTAATGAATAACGCGAAAGGTTTTCATTTCGACGGCGGCACGCCTATAAGGAAATCTCCAAATCATTATTTTCTGTTCATAGGAATTTTCAATTACGCGATTCTATGAATATATATAAAAAATATCTGTTAAATCCAGAAAGGTAATTTTTTATAGAACTAATGCATGTCTATTTACTAACCGGACACAATTTGGTTAGTTTGAACGGCAACCAAATATCGCAATGTGAATTCTCTCTCCCAGCCATCTCTCTCAGTCTCTGGTGAATACATGCATCTCCAAATTGAAGGGCTGGCCACCGCTTATTTGTCAAGTGTTAAAGCCTGACAGCGCGAGATGGTAGGCTGCTAGTTCCATCTCCTCGCTCGTCTCCAGCTTGAATAATTATATCTAAAGATTATACAGGCGTGTTCGGGGGCCGGGCTTGTCCTTTTTTCGTCTCCAATCTTATTTTCCCTTCGGTGCACAAAACTGTCCTCATAACCGTGATTATCAAGATCACCTTGGACTGACTCAGGGTAGTCTGGGTCACCGCCAAGATGCTCGCGACTTCCCCCCTCCCTGCAGCCGTCAAAACAGACTAACGCATATCTGACAGTCCTTCTGGAAATGTTCAGATGCTGTGCAATTAGGAAACCGGAAAAAGGATGCAAGAAAAACCCTCGTGGCCTGTACACAATGCCTTATTTATAATTGACTTATGCATAGCCATGCATTCCATTGGGCTATTATTCCATTAGCATTAAAGAATTCCGAATATATTAACGCAATGTAAGCACTTAATTTGAAATTCTGAGTTATATGGGTGAGTCAATATTTTGGATATGTTAAATAGAACTTTCTAAATGGAAGATGTGGGAAATCACCATTATTTCATGTTTTATATATGTATAAAAAAGTCTATTCACTATTTATCTTGTAAATACATTCTGAATTATTGACTAGTTCGGTATATACGGCGTGACTGTGCTCATTTCCCTGGCTTGATTTAATAGAACTGTCGGCTTTCAGACGTCGATTAATTGTGAGGTTCTGTAACGCAGTATCTGATTAATGGATTTAATAAGGAAACGTTATTGCATTCAGGTGGACATGACTACATTTCGAGTTCCTGCGCTCTGTTCAAAATGTTACAGAAACAGCTTATTCTAGTCGGTGAATGAATGTACTTAAATAAAACCATAGTTAATTTTGCTTATTTTCTATGCATTTGTACGGTTATCTAAATCAGTTTGAACCACATGCGTTGCTGGTTTAAATTTTCCATTAGCTACAGTAGCAGGATAAATTAGTTATTCAGGAATGAACAGGACTAGGTAGCCATGAAGCCTTAAAAGATGCTGACTTCAAAAAAACAAATACCCGATGGTCTATTAAAGATGGGTGCCGGCATTATAGATCAATAGAAATGTAAGATAGCGCTGAAAAGTCATAGAAGGATCTACCTGTTAATGGAGGTAAAAGGTATTACATATCCATCAAAGCCGAGGATTCTACACTGCCATCAGCTTTTCCACGGCTTTATGTAACCGCCGCAGCGTACAGGGATTCTTATATACCCTGTAATACAGTCTGAACGGCGCTCAGCGCCGACCTACAGCAGCTGCGGCTCAGCGCGTATTCGATCTCAGGTGGCCGACAGGGGTGCATAAATAGCCGATCACACTCCCTGACACGCTGAGGTGCCGTTGAGACTCGTTTACTAAGCTGTACAACAGACACAGTGTTACTTTAATTTAAAAAAACATAAATCCATTAGACTGAAATTAAACGACACATTCTTCTTACATGGCTGTTATTTAAAGAATCCCATCAAATATTAAATGACTTGAAACACGAACCTTCTCCAATTCATTCTACGACGTGACAGTTATCAGATTATCTGACGTGTTTCTCGTCATTAATAGGCCGCGTTTATCGTGCAGTCCCAGCATCGCAGTGGCCAGTGGCCCGTGGCCCTGCAATGTTCGCGTATCTTCACACACACACGCACGCACGCACACACACACACACGTTTACAGCAACAAACTTCCAAACCTTACTGTGATATGGGCACGGTTCAATACATCGCATTTTGCGAGGCACAAGCAGACCATTGGTTGAGCTGATTCATTGGCTCGCCTGTGTACCCGCTCGCAATTCCCCTACGCGACACTAAGTCAAACTCAAGGAGCCGTCAACCGAAGGCGGAAAACTGGCACCCTGAGAGATGAGCGCGCGGTGTTGAGTCAGATGGATGCTACAGGCAGTCAAGTAAATTTCACACTGCGGGGGTAGAGGGGGCGGATTTCAGAGCTGGAATTCTCTGCTTCCGTTTCCCGGTCTCCCTGCCTGGAAGCCTGTATCCATCAGATTAACACTGACCCACATTCCAAACACCTGCCGCACCTGCAGTAAAAACCAGGCCAGTGCTCTGAAACCAGCGACCCAACACATGCAGCTCGCATTCTGCGGTAGGCTATGCCCTCCGCCCGTTTTTACCAAATCAAGAACAGCTGACTTACTCCGAGTCTGCATCGACATTTTATCTGGTTGTCTTGTGCAGATGCCTCAGTCACAAAGTCCAGTGGACTTTAACTAATGCTGATCTTTTTAACTCCAGTGTACTTATTTATTTATTCATTTATTTATTTATTTACTTACTTTGTCTGTGATACAAATTCCATTGCCGAGTTAGACCCCAGCGTCTGGAGCTTTTAAGTCCGAGGGCCGGAGAAGATACTGCACAGCCCTGACATTTAAAGCAGCTCTTCCCCTGGGACTTACACGTGTTTACAGCAGACAGACGGAGAAAGGACGACTGTAATCTCATCAATTACACACGCCAGAGATTTAGAACACCTGGCCTTTCCGGCTATTTGTTCTGTTTTTCTATTGAATCGCGCGTGGCTGTGACTAACAAGACAGTCGTCTCTCTCTCTCTGCTCATCAGAAACCTGTCCATCTGTTAATTGCGGGTGAACATACCAATGCTTTTATCAGGGGGTTTATAATTAAGTTGTCTCAGTTTCACTTTAAACTCCTCCCCATCAACCAGCCCCAAAAGAACACTCATTACTCATAGCCCCCCCCCCCCCCCCCCCCCCGCCAACCCCCAACCCCCAACCCCCCAGATGCAGGCAAGCCACGTTTCAAGCAGGATGAGGCAGCACGCATTTCCCACAAATCCTAGAGAAGGCTGTGAATTATGCCCTGCCGGCCTGACTGCAGAGGTCCGCGCTGTGATGCATGAGGTGTTCTGGCGCTCATTTAAAATTCAAATGAGCCCCTCGGACCCAGTCACGAAATAAAACACCCCGCCGTGGCGAGATGCCGCAGACCTTTCGCAGCGACCGCAGCAGTCAAAAAGAACCGCGGCAGCAAATCGCGGCAAACCGGGCCGTGCATCTGGAATGCATAATGACGAACAAGCTGCAGGGGACCTGCGTGTGACCGTGCCGCTGCCCGGGGATCCCGCAGGCTTTCCAGACAGTGGCAGGGTGACTGGGATATCTGACAGTGGGCAAAGAGGAGACGCGCACGCTACATTCTGTGCCGTTGCGCTGTTCTGTTCCTTCTTCTCTCCCAGAACAGCACCCAGCAGCGGAGAATGTTGCGTGCATGTCTGCAGCAGTGATGCGTAGCAAAGACGGGGCCATTTGTGGATCTCTGGTTTCGTATGGCATTGTGGGCAATTTGCAGGTCTGACAGGGCAGCACATGGGACTCTGTATTGCAGAACCATGCCAAAAAACTGCTTCTTGTCCAGGGCAGTTCAGATACTGGCACGACCCCTGACCTACATGGAACAGAACAAAGCACTTACACTACACACCTGCTGCTCACCAGGGCTCTTTACAAGCGTACCTCACAGAGACCTCCCACCCCCCCCGCCCCCCCTTTCTCCTGTCAGGTCACATATTACTTTTACACTGACATTTGCTCTCCCACCCGGAGCAACACAGAGCTTGCATTCTTTACATACATTCTATTAATGCAGCTGGATATTTCCTAAAGCAATTCAGGTAAAGTGCCTTGCGCATGGGTACCACAGCTTTGAAAGCTCTGACGAAGGTTCATGGACTGAAAACTCAGTTTGTTCTTATATTTGATAAATTGATTATATTTTTTGAAAGTAATTCAGGGTGCATGGATCTTATTGTTATAGTTGTAATTATATTTTATCGCATATGAAGTCATTCTTGTTTGTATGTGCAAATCTTTTTTTTAAACAACAGCAGTGTCTCACATGGGAATTGAACGAGCGCAGTACCCTAACCACTAGGATACACATCCTCCCTGCTCAATCGCCCCTGGCTCACAATAAGGTGTGGCCAGTGTGTGTCTGGGCCCTGCAGCCATTAAAGCCAGACCTAGCCTATATCAGCATGATATCTGCAGCAGACACAAATGGTGAAGCTGGCCTCGGTGAGGGCGGGGCTCAGGCATACACTGGCCACGCCTTACAGTCAGCCAATGGAAATGCACTCAGGGATCAGGGCTACTCCTCCCTCTTTCTCATTCCTTGAAAAATTCCACCTGTACTTCTCTCCCCTTCTGCACGAAAGCAGAAGGAAAAAAAAGAAAAAAGTTCTCACTTGAAAAAATATATGAGGCTTAGAATATTTAATAACCACTCTAATACATTATGCAAAGAGGGAGATAATTATATATGCTCACCACTGCATGTACGATATTCAAAAAGCTATTAATTTAATATAAAAACCATCTGTTATGCCACATGCAGATTCCCCCGCAGATTGTGTGCTATGTTAGTAGAGAAGCCCATAGATCATCCTGTCTTAGTCTCCCAATATCTGATGACCTCTGCAGCCCAAGGGAAGTAGGGATGACCTCATCATAAGCTTCCACTCTCATAAAACAAGTCAGATGTTCTCAAGTCAGCTCCTCGTATTTTAAATCCTGACACATGCATATACGCGCGCACACACACGCACGCACACGTGTGCACACACACGCAGGTGAACACACACACAGTCTCTTACAACTAATCCACCCTCCATTATAGATACAGAACATGTCATCTAAGAGCTGTCGGACCCATTACAGTCCACTCATGAATTCCAGTCTCACACATTTCCATACATCAGAGACCTGCATGTACTGCAGTGGCATTTGACATTAACACTACATGATGTCAGAGATGGTCCCACCGGAGTATTGCTATAAACAGTAGGCGAAGCAGCACTGAGAATAGATTTATGCAGAAAATTGGCCCAAAAATGCATGAAGTAAAAGAAATAATCTGAGAAATGCTGGCTGACAAGAAACGCATCTGATTCTGGCAGATCTTTCATGTTTAAAGTTTCTATTTACAGACCTAATTTGGAATAAACAGGCAAACTGAAAATATTGCTTAAAGAAAAATAAAAGACTGAAGTACCGTACTACATGATTTTTTCCAGAGAAATATATGCTAAAGATGTGCCCTTGCATCAATTTGAACCGATAGAATTAGTTTTCATTAAGAGTAAAAGACATTTTTAGGAATACACAAATATAAAAAGAATAGTTACCCTTTGGTATTTAAAGCAAGTCTATATCTCTGCTGACAAATATCTTTAAAAAACATTTAGTGAAACGTATTAATGTGACACAAGGCAAAGCAGAGGGAAACTAAGACCTCTACTGGTGAAGACAAATATTGCCATGGCTATGGCCTGAAATTGACTAAATCACCACCCCCCACCCTCCACCCTCCCTCCCCACCTCCAGCCTGATTCCTCCTCTACCAGTACTGAGGCCTACCAAGACTGTGCATGTGTGTGCATGTGTGTGCGTACATGCACAAGTGTGTGTAAGTACTGGGAAGTTCCAATACTCTCATTACTATCTTCTCACCATCAGAGTTTTTGTGCAGTTAAGCTCCTTGCCTAGGAGCCATTGCCCATGGATGACTCTGTCCCTAAAAAGGCACAGTCATGCATTCTTAATTCTGGTGAAAAAAATACATGGAGTTAAAAAAAGGAATAAAAAGGCTGGCAGGATCTGTGCTAGTG